>NC_138768.1:176571338-177016338 GCF_965119305.1 Pelophylax lessonae
CCCTAGTCCAGCCAAATATTAATTGACAACAGTTGTTCCTAGTTTACTAGAGTGATAACATTGTAATGGGTTTTTAACCCTTTTAACTCCATAATACAGTGTATGATTGGAGAAAAAATTATGTGTTAGACTGAAAATGAAGATATGAAAAAAAACAATACTGTATGTCAAAATAATAAACTATTTTGTCAAAAGTCATTAGTTTTCACTCCAATGAGTATTTTCTTAAAAGATGATTCGCCCTTCATCGATGACCTCAGTCAAGTTAGGAAAAATGTATTGAACATGATAAAACAGTCATAACTATGAAGAACAAAACTTTTGTGCCAAATTTTCTTTCAGAGGAGACTTTGTTCTCTTATCTTCAACTTTAAAATTCTTCCTTTCATCTGGAAGCATTTAGAGCATCATTTTCTATTCTAGCACTAGCTTTTAAGTAATTTTCTGTAACACAAATGCAGTATTATTATTTTGGCATAAATACTGTAGTTTACAGTGGCACATGGATACCTGCATTTAGTTATTTATGTACATACTTTACATTTACTTGCAATTAGTTATTTCTGTACATCGGATCATTACATGGTGGAAATAATTTGATAAGAAGACCTCTAGTTAACTTGCCTTAATCTGCTTTTCTTGAAATATACAACTACTATTATATCTTCTACTAATGTTGCTGTTTGGGAAATAATAATTTAATGAACCGTGGATCATTTTGCTACATATGAAAAATAATTTTTCTATATTTATCTTCACAGGAAAATTTCTATTTGAGAATCTCCATCACTTTGCATCAAACGAAAAAGTAACAATGGATGATACCTTTGCTTTCCTTCTTAAAAAAAAAAAAAAAGGAAAATTAGATAAATGCGTACCTGTGTTTGGAATCTCATTAAAACATGTACCATTGAGCTGCCTTTACATGATTATTATTCCTGTATGTTGATACCATTACAATTGTGTTGCTACATGGAGTTTTGGAAACAGGCTTAAAAATAAAATTCTGGTGTTTCCTTGTCTAAGAATATTTTGTTTAACCACTTTACCACCAGAGGATTTTGCTGTCTTCCGTCCAGGCCACTTTTTGCGATTCGGCGCTGTGCGACTTTAACTGACAATTGCGCGGTCGTGCGACGCCGTACCCAAACGAAATTTACGTCCTTTTTTTCCCACAATCAGAGCTTTCTTTTGGTGGTATTTGATCACCTGTGCGATTTTTACTTTTTGCGCTATAAACAAAAAAAGAGCGTTTATTTTGAAAAAATAACAATATTTTTAACATTTTTTTATATGAAAATCCCCCCAAAAAAGATGTAAAAACCAATTTTTTAAAAAATTTTTGGCCAATTTGTTTTCTGCTACCTATGTTTGGTAAAAAAAATCGCAATAAGCGTATTTTGATTGGTTTGCGCAAAAGTTATTGCGTTTACTAACAAAGGGAAAGATTTCTGTCATTTTTGGTGTTTTTTTTTTTAACGCGTAATGGCGGCGATCTGCGATTTTTTTTGCGGGACTGCGACATTGCGGCGGACAGATCGGACCCTTGACTGACATTTTTGACACTTTTGGGGGTACCAGTGACATTACTGCAGTAATCAGTGCTATATATATGCACTGTTACTGTAAAAATGACACTGGCAAGGAAGGGGTTAATTTTATTGGAGAGGGAGGGGTTAATGTATGCCTGGTGCTTACTGACGTGTAGGGGGGGAGGTGACTGAGTGAGTCATGGACAGATCGGATGTCCAGCTATGCTGAACAGTCCGATCTGTCACTCCCTGTCACTATGGAGATCCGCCCGCTGTGTTTACACACAGCGGGCGGATCTCCAGACTCGATCCCCGACGATCGGGTAAGAGCAGCGGCGATCGCCGCTGCTCCTCCCCTGGCCCGACTCCCGCTGTGAATGAAAACAGCGGGAGCGAGCCTCCGGCGGCGCGCAAGCGCCGCCCAGAAGGGGGAGTGTCTGACGACGTAGTACTACGTCGTCAGACGATAACGAGCCACTCTGCCGCAGTAATATTACTGTGAGCAGAGGTAAAGTGGTTAAAAGAGAAGTATAGCCAAAGCTATTTTTGCCATAATTCTCGTATGGATCACAGGAGTGCCAGTTGACATCACTCAGCTGGTCCAGGCTCGGGAAAGATCCCAACTTTATAGTCGGGATACACCCAGATGCCTGGACCAGCAGCTGGCTCAGCCTCTCAGCATGCCAAAGAGAGCCTGACCCAGCCCCTCCCACACCCTCCCCAGTCCAGTGCTTCAGTGAGTGCTGGAGGGCCAGAGCAGAGAGCGGGTGACTGACAGTTACTGGCCTTTTCTCAAAGCAGATGGGGGGAACTGAGAGATCAGCAATGTTTGATCATCCAGTTCTTAGTTAAGAGCTGGCAGGGGACAGCCGCAGCTGGGATTTGTGCTAAACCCATGTAGGTGAGTATGTGTTTTTTTTGCTGAGAAAAAAAACATTCCCCTCTAGGTGATTTATGTACATTGCAGCGATTTTACAAAACTTTGTTGCAGACTCCTACCTTTTGTTTTTCAGAAGAAATTGCTTTTTGTTTGTGTTCATGTGCAAAGTGAATCTGTATAGGAGTGGTTTTATAAATATCAATAAGCTGCTGCACCTGCAAGACTCCAATGAGGAAAGTTGCAGGGTCTGCATCCCTTTAGACATGATTTACTTTTCAGAGAATATCACCAAAAACTATATTTTTGTTGAAGGAAATGTAAAAATTTGTAAAAATTTGACTTGTACCTTTTCTGGGAAAATCAGTTAGCCAATCACACAAGCAGGAAATAACATTTGTGTGACCATCTGTGTACAGAATGTCTCCAGGTAGCCATATTGCATTGCATTTTACAGAAAATTAAAGCAGCTTCAAATTGAAAAGAGAGGTAATTTTTAAACACATTCAAGTAGAATATGACTTTTTTTTTTGCAATTGTATATGCTATGTTTTTTTATTTGCTATTTTTTCCCACAAACGTAGAGCTACCCTTTAAGGGCCTACAGTTTATCTTTGCTTCCAAAATGGTAAATCTGTGAATGACTGGATTATATCTGACCTATCATTACAGATTATGGTAGGTATGATATAGCAGGACCCTGTTCACCCCCTTATTTACTATTAATTGATAGCTTTCAACTTTCTGCATTTTCTGCTGAATAACATTCTGGTATTTTCTGTTGAATAGCATCATTTTGTTTAGGATACCAATTAGCATGCCCAGAAAAACAATGTTTCCCTGAATGAGCTTTAGTAGCATTAACAAGCACTAATTCAAATCCATTCTCAACTTTTGTACTGAAAAGTACCAGCCGCTTGTTAAAAAAAAAATGTCCCCTTGGGGCTTTCATGAAGCTAAAATACTGTACATTTATTTACATAGGACAAAATACTTTGTTGTACAAAAAAAACAAAAATGTATAAAAACCATTGTACAAATGCAACAAGCTCTCATTTTACCATTACCCCCATATATATGTAGCGCACCCCACGTAGGAGCCACACTCTTTCTCCTGCTGTCCTCACACCTGCTCCCGGGCATCCAGGCAAGGATTCCTCTGTGTGTTGTAAAGGGTCCCTCCAGCACCGAGTCCCAGGCCTGAGCTCACCCCCCAGACTAGGGGGCACCCTCAAGGGCCACCAACAGATCCACGCCGCACCGTCCGTCGCTCTGATGACTTCCTGGTTCCGTTCCCTGCAGCAGCAATGGTGCATGGGAGCGGAACTGGGAGGGAAATTCAAATGTTGCACAAAACACAAACACATAAAATGGAGGTGATACAGTATAATCTGAGAGGATTACACTGTATCACCTTAGTATCAGACACAGTGCCCTTTCAGTGCCCCTTGCCATTGTCATTTGTGACAAATAAAACCCTTTGAAAATGGCATTAAAAAAGCGCTGTCCTACAAATGCGCTTTTGGATCGGCTGAGCGACTGCGACAGCGACAGCGGCAGCGACGCGGAGGTGCTCGCAGAACAGAGCGACAGTGAGTTGTGGGGAGATTTGTCATCTGACTCTGACACCGACACTGATCCAGAAAGTGACAACGCCGATGATCCAGCACCTGACCTAAGCGATGTGCGCACTTGGTGCCCTCTAAACAGCGATGCGGACCAGGCAGCGCCCCCGAGATTCCAATTCACTGGATCTCCTGGGATGAAGGTTGATGTGGAGAGTGACAACCCTCTGGCCTACCTGAAATTATTTCTTACTGAGGAGGTAATTTTTAAAATCGTCACAGAAACCAACCGCTACCATGAGCAGCAATCCACTACTCTGCGTGCTAGATTTTCCAGATCCAGAAAATGGGAACCGGTCACTAAAGAGGACATCTGGCAGTTTCTGGGACTCGTCATCCTTCAGGGGGTGGTGGGGAAACCGCTCCAGAAATGGTATTGGACCACCAATAAGATACTGGCCACTCCATTTTTTGGCCCTGTGATGTCCGAATACCGTTTTTCACTCATCATGAAGAATTTACACTTCGCCAACAACGAAGAGTTTGATGAGGCCACGCATCCTGCACCCAAACTCAAAAAAATCAGGGAGATGTGCCAAATGATTGTCACCAACTTCCAGCGGACCTACGTGCCAGAAAGGGATGTCAGTGTGGACGAAAGTCTGATGGCCTACAAGGGACGCCTGAGCTGAATACAGTTTATTGCATCCAAAAGAGCACGGTTTGGCATCAAATTTTATATGCTCTGTGAATCATCCACCGGATATATCTGGAATGCGGTCATTTACACCGGTAAAGGTACCAAGTTCAATCCCAGATACAGCGGCTATGGGATGGCCACATCATCTGTCCTTTCACTGCTGGACCCATTGCTGAACCAGGGATATTGCGTGACAACGGATAATTTTTACACATCTCCGGAACTTTATGAGGTTTTGCTCCTAAACAAAACCGATGGGTATGGTACCGTTAGGCCAAACCGGCGTGACATGCCATCAATGTTTGGCAGGAAAAAACTAAAAAAAGGAGAGATGGTTGCCTTTCAAAAGGGTAAAATGATGGCAATGCGATGGCGAGACAAAAAGGACGTGTGTCTCATGAGCACCGTGCACAGCACCTCCACTGCCATGGTCTGCACAAAACACAGAACAGATGTGCTGAAGCTGCAAGTCGTGATCGACTATAATCAGACAATGTGAGGTGTCGACCGAGCCGATCAGGCAATGACATTTTACCCGGCGATGCGGAAACAACAGAAGAAATATTACAAAAAGATTTTCAGGCATCTCCTTGAACAATGCCTTTGGAACGCCTATATCCTTTATAAAGCAAACACTAACATACCTCTTGTTCATTCTGACTTTATCTGGAAGGTGGCTGAGCAGATTTTTGTCAACCACCCGACGCCATCAGTATCTGCTAACAGACCCGGACGACGCGCTGTTGACGTTGGCAATCCAGAACGCCTGACAGGTCATCATTTTGTAGACTTCGTACCGCCAACCGCAAGAAAGTTAGCGCCTACCAGGATGTGCGTCGTTTGCTGTTCCAAGAGAGATGGCAATGGAAAAAAATGGTCAAAAAAGAATCAAGGTACTATTGTCCTGATTGCAACGTCGGACTTTGTCTAGTTCCATGCTTCAAACTGTTTCACACTCAGGATGTGTATTGAATTTCTTTGTTTGACAAATTTCATTATTTTTCATTGCATTATTGAATAAAATTATATTATTGATTAGATTATAATTCATGTGTTTGTGTTTCAAATTTATCACATCTGGGATGTCTACTAGAGTCTTGTTTTGGTCAGTTTTAAGTAAGTATTTACTAAGAATTGTAGGCCTACAATACATAACGCCAAATTTCCATGCAAAAAATTGTACCGCTTTTGGTACATAATTCCTGGCATAATCATACCGCCAGGGAGGATAGCATGACTATAGGTTGATTGTGGTAACTGTCAGGGCACAAACACCAGAAGAAGGGCTCTAGGACCCAGCAGCACTATCAGCACTTTGGCAGGAGAAGGACTTTAGGACCCAGCAGCACTACCAGCAATTTACCTGGGCATATATAAGGAAGCTTGCCAGTTATTTTAGTTGCTGGTTGATCTTCGGCTCCTCCAGTGTGTTATCCTTGTGATATTCCAGTTCCTGTCTCCTGTTACCGACCCGGCTTGTCCTTGACCTGTCTCCTGATTGCTTCCTGTGTTTGACCTTGGCTATCCACATGACCACGTTTGCTCTGATATCCACCTGGCTCCTGATCTTGGCTATCCACCTGACCATGTTCCAGTCTCAGCATTATCTAAATCCTGCAAATACCTCACAGGCACCAACTGTCTGCTGATTCCACTCCAGCACTCCAGCTGTACTCTGGATCCTCCTGCACACAGTCCAGCAGGCGACCCTGCTACTTTGGGCCCGACCTCTCCTGTTCTCACCCTCAGGGGGGTCTGGAACTTAGCCGAAAGGGAAGCCCTCTCTCGCCATTGGCCTCCAGCACCAAGTACCTAATAGTAACATGCTATTTGGAGAATAACGACCTACATCCAGCAAAGAGAGGCCTAGTCTGGCTATAGGAATATTCATGAAAAATAACAGCTAGTTGCAATGTTTGCAACACACATGCACCTGAGTGTACATGTAAAAATATAAATAAAATAAAGAAAAAGATAAACATAGAAATAACAACAGCAGCCCCTCTAGACCTATGTTCAAATAATAACCCTCCACTTGAATCACAATAGGCCCTTATAGACATCATAAATTATCCCGTAATATTATACATTACTACATACTACTGTGTACATCTGAATAGGAGAAAACAACTAGGTGTTACCTGTAGTAATATTATTTATTACTACATAGGAGAAAACAACTAGGTGTTGCCCGGTGAGAGAGTCAGGGGCGTAGGAGACGGTTATACCCATGCAGTAGCAAATGGATACCATGATATACCCATTGCAATATCAGAAATAGTGAGCCATATGATAGAAATAAAAACATAAATAACAGTAATAATGAAACTCCAAACTCACATCCCTTTTGAACAGATGGACTGGACATTAGAGTGTAATATGTACCTTATATTAGTTTTCATGATGTCCAAAGTCCATTTATACCCTTCGATATTGGCATGTGTACATAAACATGTTTATGTGTGTAATTTTATATGTGTATGTGTACACATATGTGTATGTCTGGTTGAAAATCCTGGGTGACAAACATGCAATGAACTTTGATGTTGTACCATGTGACAATTTTTTATTCTATTGTACATTTGTGAGTATGATACTTACCATTTTTTAAACAATAAAAAAATATGGTTTTAGGATAATGCACTAGGTCAGTGCACCCTTTTTTCTTTTTCTTGTGGTTTCAGAATTCCAGACTCCCCCAGTCTTTAGAGGGTGGCAAGACGTGACTTATCCTTATAGAACCATGATGGAGATTTCATATATCCTTCTTGAGTGAGCCCACTCACAAGTGAAGAAGATGTTGTTTTATGACTGGTGGTGTTTCCTCAGCACTCCATCTCCTTCTTCCTCCCGACTGTTCCTTGCTGGCATGACCCAGGAGTATTTGAGCGGTGCTTGCCCCCTCCCAGCCCAACCGGGAATTGGCTGGGTCCCTCAATAATACTCCAAGCAGCTCCTCCTAAACTCCCTCCTCCACTTCTGGAAGCTTCTCCCAGGTTCCAGAGAGCAGGGGGAGTCATTGGAGGTGCTGCTTGATGAGTCATCTAGCCCCCTGAGTCACTCATCTGTGACCCAGATTCAGCCCAGGCTTGGATACCAGCCAAGCCAAATTGACCTATTCTGACAGCTATGTACACTATATCTAGCACACCAGAGGGTGCTACATATATGTAACTTATAAAAGGGCAGGTAAATAATAGTCATCAAGATCTTTCAATGAGTACACACACAAGTCCCACGCCTTTCAATCATTTCAATCCAAGATCTTCTTTAGATGCATTACAAAAAAGGGGGGGGGGGGGTATTTGGATGTTAAGCAATACACAAATAAACAAACATACACAAATTATATACAGTAAATAGGGGGTAACATGAAAGTCAGAGCTTGTTGGTTGATCTTTTAGCATTTGTATGGTAGCTTTTAACAATTTTAGTACAATAAAGCATTTGTTGTCTTATGTAAATAAATTGTAGTATTTTTTGGCTGCATAAAAGTCCAAAGAAGAAATTATTTTTTGATTTGTTAAAGTAGAACTATAGGTAAAACTTTTTTTCATTTTGGATAGAGCAAGGGAGGGTTACAAACCTTGTCAGATTTTTTTTTCGTCATCTGTGTCCCATTGGTGAGATTTTCTTTCATTTTCTGTCCCATAGCCAAACAGGAAGTGAGATGAAATCGCTGCAAATTAGGGGAATTTCTTGGGGACCCCCAGGTCACCAGAACTAATGTCCCCATTGGAAGATTTCCACTCTATTACATTTCTGGGGACAACCCAAAATTTGGAATTTTCTTTTACTTTCACTTTTAATGATAATGGTAAACAAGACGCATAGAGAGAGCGAATCTTCTTAAGAGGGGCACAGACAGCAATAAAAACTGACAAAAGCTTCTAGTTCCTCTGCATTCTACCCAAAATTAAAAAAATAAAAATTTTGCCTTTAGTTAGAACTTTTGTACTGAAAACATAAAAAAAAAAAAAAAATATTCAGAGGTACTGTATTTGTTTAAATATGTGTACGAGCATTATACTGCAAACACCATGCTGTAAGATCTTTTTAAATCTATTTGGATGACAGAACCCTGAACGACTGTGAAAAACATTTTATGAAAACCTTCTGAACCATTTTCCTCAAGAAGAAATATTAGCGAGGAGTCTGCAAAATAATCTTATTGGATCTCTGTTGCTTTGACGTGTCAGTCAAAGGAGCTGATTTATTAATGCTGCAGAGCATGTTTGCTTTGCAAGGTGAAATTTCACTAAGCTTAGTGAATGAGGTGAAGCTGTGCTGACTACAATCATTCAAATGTGTGCAATCAAAAATCCATTTTCTTTGCGCATGATTAGATAATCTTTGCAAATTGAATTTTATCGGATCATTTTATTGAGTTTTATCTCTTTCAACAAGCATTAATTTTTCAGAATGAGCATTCTCTACTCTTTTAGTAAACTAACCTTGGTGTCTTTCTTTACATGCATTAGAAGCCTAAAGAAATAGTATAGTTTTCAGCCATTGCCTTATTTAAAGTGTCATTGAACTTACATCAATAAAAACTCAGTACATGCTGTATGACATGCTGTCCTTACTCACTTCACCATGGGATTATTTTTCTATATTCTGCATAAATCCTGGTTGATCCTGCTGTTCACTGTCCCTCCCCCTTGTCTGGGTCCCTGTTGCAGCCTTAGATTGTGTAGACCAGGGACCAAGAGTTAAATATTTGGGTATAAACACTCCAGATAAATGACAGCCTACTCCCTCTCCCTTCTCCACCATGCCCAAGAAACATCTAAACACAGTGAGGATGGGATATGACATGTTCATTGGTGGAAATTTCACTTCCCTGTTTTTTGTATTCAATCCAGTGGGCTGAACAAACAAAACTGAGCGATCGCTGTACTAACTAAGCAGCGTTAGTGCAGCAAGCTCTCCTGCTGTGCCTTTGTGTTATGACAGGGGGACTCCCTCCCTGCCATAACACACTAATCAGCGCTCGCAGCCATTGGCTGCAAGCACTGATCGAATGCTGGTTTTCCAAAATCTTCTAGAAGTACAGCTGTATACATAGTCCGAATGTCGGCTGGTTCCTGTTGAGCCAGCCAATATTCAGGCTGTAAAAGACACTGGAGGGGTGTAAAACAGACTAGCAGCGGATGACTAGAAGATGGGCTGAGAAGGAGCTAGGTCACATGACAGCTGTATATCGATTATGAAACTTAGGTACTTAGATTTTTTGCATCCATATACATAAGGAGAAGGGATAATATATATTTACCACTTCTGGACCACCCACAGTACATTTACTGTGGGCGGGTGGACCAGGCAGGCTGGATCACATACCTGTACATCATCCAGCCTGTTCACGGTTAGGGAAGCACTATGCCCTGCTCCTGTATCAAGTACCATGCGATCGCTATGGTTGGTCATAGCAATCACATGATAACAAGTTAAACAAATTGTCATAAATGGATTTCCATTCATGAACAGCTTGCTTAGGGTTGTGATCTATGATTGGCCCACAGCAATAACATGGTACCTGGCTACCTTTACCATGTAATTAGCTGGAGCCAATCACAGATCACAACCATAAGCAAGTTGTTCATGAATGTTAACCCATTCATGAAAGCTAAATAGCAGTGTTGAAAAAAATCTGATTACCCCCTCAGTTCAGTGTCACTGTGGTAACACTAAGCTACTTTTATAACAGGACGTACAAAGAAATAGTAAAAAAAAGAAAAAACATGTTTTTTTTCACTACTGTCACCAGTAGAGAAGGGTCGAACATCCTCCTTTTGGAGCTTTAGGTGTTGGTGGTGCCTTCATACAGTAACCCTAAAGAGGTACTGTTGATGATTCAAGTAATGGCTGTGCACCGTCAAGAAGCGAGTGGGTGACGCTGTGTTCAAATAACTCATCTGACTCCTCCGAGCATGATGGATGGAGTACCTGTGGACAAGGAGGCAGAATAGGCCGCTCTGGCAGCTGCGTTGGACTAGTCTCTGCTTGGGTCACAAAGGATGAGGAGGATGAGGATGGTTTAGTAAGAAAGTCCACCACCTCCTCTGCATGCTGTGGCTGGATAGCACAGACAACATCACTAAACAGAAGAAATGGCGCTCTGCCTGAAAACCGACCACGTCCACCTTTGTCCGTGGACATAGACGCTGCTGACCCCCTGATAGTGCCATGGGGACCTCTGTCTCTACTTGTTGACCCCCCAGACATTATGTGGGGGGGGGGGGGTTGTTACAGAAATGTAATAGAGATAGGGAGATGTGTAGTTGGATGCACTAATTAATGGAAAGTGGTGTTTAGTGCACTTTAACTTGAGTACTCACTACACAAACACACTCCACTGACACACTTCAATATACTGAAGTAAATTTGCACTGAAGCACTTCAATATACTGCTGTAAAAGTGCGTTAACGCACTTCTAAACACTGTCATAAACGTGCACTAACGCACTTCAATATACTGCACTAAAAGTGAAATAACACACTTCAATATACTGCCGTAAAATTAGACAGACGCACTTCAATATACTGAAAAAAACGTGCACTAATGCACTTCAACATGCTGCAATAAACATGCACTAATACACTTCAATATACTGCAGTAAAAGTGCACCAACACAATTCAATACACTGCAGTAAAAGTGCACTAACGCACTTCAAAATAATGCAGTAAAAGTGCCCTGGCGCACTACTATACTGCAGTAAAACTGCCCTGATGCTCTACACTAACACACTACAATATACTGCAGGTAACCTGCCCTAAAACACTAAACTGACACTACAATAAAAATGAACGGTCGCACTACACTCATCACTACACTATATTGACAATACACTGATACTTTACACTCACAATAGAATCACAATAGCACACTAACTCACCAGTAGCAATGTACAGAGCCCTAGTCTATCTATCTCCGCTCCAATATCCCATTGCAAATGGCTGCTCTGGGAAGGAACCTTTTATAGTGTGGGATGGGTCTATGAGCATTGAGCCATGATTGGGCACAGTCATTATTACTTTCTCCAATCAAGGCTCTGACAGTGTTCTGTGCCCTGATTGGGCAAATCCTTCATTGCTTCAGCCAATTAGGTCATCCAATGCATTCTGGTCGCTTGGTGTGCCTAGCAAATTATCAAACGCCCCAACCATTCGGGTGTTAGATGAATGGGTGAACAGCCAATGTTCAGCCCAAACCCATGCTCAGGCAAAACTGTTTGCCCAACACTAGTCACCAGTAGGGTTGAGCGGACACCTAGATGTCCGTGTTCGACGGGTTCGGCCGAACTTTAAAAAAAAGTCCGGGTCCGTGTCCCGGACTTTTACCGAACTTTTCTCGGACACCGAACCCCATTGAAGTCAATGGGGACCCGAACTTTAAGGCACTAAAATGGCTCTAAAACACCAAAGGAAAGGGCTAGAGTGCTGCAAATGGCAGCAAAACGTAATTAAGAGCATGGCAAGTGCTCTGCAAACAAATGTGGATAGGGAAATAACTTAAAACAACAAAAAAAAACAGAAAAATAAAACAATGTTCTTCTTCATCTCTGAAGGACGAGGCCCATATGGAGTAGGAGGGAGGTTGAGGTGGTGGTGGATGTGGCAGTGACATAGGCGTGCGCACAGGGTGTGCTGGGTGTGCCTGGGCACACCCTAATCACCTAGGGCACATAGCATTGCCAGTGAGGAGATGGGAAAGATCTCCCTGGGACCTGCTCTGCTCTATTTCTCCTTGCCTACAGGTACATGGCCCCGATACATTACTCTCCCTGCTGGCAAACACATGCATGTGTATTTCAACTTTGGGGTGCACACCTTAATGCAATAGGCTGCGCACACCTATGGGCGGTGTAGGTGGAAGCGGCGGTGGAGGAGGACCAGGGCCGGATTAACAGCATCATGGGCTTGGTGCTGAGGATTTTGAAGGGCCTTAAGGGCCGTGCCTTGCCATGCACCCAGAGGAGGAAGGGTGCAGCCATGCATGCCTAATTCAACATGGGATGCTGTCTCTGAAGCCCATAAACACATCCATGCATCGCCAACTGTCCCTCCTTGTCCGGCCTTCACGCTGTGTGGGGAGGTTCTGAGGGTGCTGCCTGGGGAAGCGAGCATAGAAGCCAGACTTCTGTGTTTACAAGTGACAGAAGAGCGGTAACAGTGAATATGGCCAACCCGGGGCCTATATAAAAGGTAGGGGCCTGGAGCTGCAGCTCCAATAGCCCCTACATTAATCTGGCCCTGAGGAGGAGGACGAGGTAGCCAACACTGCTTCTTTTCAAAAATTTTAAATGAGGGTACACCCCAAAAGAGTGAGAAAGAGCAAAAATGGAACAATGGGTGGGTAAGGTCGGTATCCATTGCTATTCTGCATAAGGTACGGAAAAGTCCCGTGGGATCCATGCCTGGTTCATTTTAATGAACGTGAGCTTGTCCACATTGTCTCTGGACAGGCGGCTGCGCTTGTCTGTTATAACGCCCCCAGCCGTGCTAAATACCCGTTCAGATAATACACTGGCTGCAGGGCACGCCAGCACCTCCAAGGCGTAAAGGGCAAGCTCAGGCCATGTGCCCAATTTGGAGACCCAGAAGTTGAAGGGGGCAGACCCGTCATTCACTACATGTAGGCGTGTGCACACATACTGCTCCACCATGTTGGTAAAATGCTGCCTCCTGCTAAGACGTTCCATCTGAGCTGCTGGTGCTGCTGTTTGTTGTGGCGTGCTGACAAAGCTTTTCCACATTTCGGCCATGCTAACCCTGCCTTCTGAGGTGCTGGCGGTGCCCTGGTTGCGTTGGCGACCTCCTCCTCCTCCTCCTCTGCCTTGTGCTTCCACTGTGGCCCCGCTGTCAGATGGGAATGCCAGCAGCATGGCGTCTACCAGCGTGCGCTTGTACTCGCGCATCTTGCGATCGCGCTCCAGTGAGTGAATTAAGGACGGTACGTTGTCTTTGTAACGGGGATCCAGCAGCGTGGCCACCCAGTAATCAGCACAAGTTAGAATGTGGGCAACTCGGCGGTCGTTGTGGAGACACTGCAGCATGTAATCGCTCATGTGTGCCAGGCTGCCCAGAGGCAACGAAAGGCTGTCCTCTGTGGGAGGTGTATCGTCCGTGTCCTCTGTATCCCCCCAGCCACGCACCAGTGATGGCCATGAGCTGGCCTGGGTGCCACCCTGCTGTGAACATGGTTCCATCTCCTCCTCCAGCTCCTCCTCCTCCTCATCCTCCTCATCCTCCAGAACTGTGCCCCTGCTGGACAATTGCGTCCCTGGCGTTTGCGTGTGCAGGAACCCACCCTCGGAGCCCCTTGCGAATGACTGCCCTGAAAGCCTTGGAAATGTTACCTCTTCATCCTCCTCCTCCTCCTCATCCTGTGCCACATCCTCTTCCATCATCGCCCGAATTGTTTTTTCAAGGAGGCATAGAAGTGGGATAGTTAAGCTGAGAACGGCGTCATTGCCACTGGCCATGTTGGTGGAGTACTCAAAACAGCGCAACAAGGCACACAGGTCTCGCATGGAGGCCCAGTTATTGGTGGTGAAGTGGTGCTGTTCCGCAGAGCGACTCAGCTGCAGCTGAAACTCCACTATGGCCTGCTGCTGCTCGCACAGTCTTTCCAGCATGTGCAAGGTGGAGTTCCACTTTGTGGGCACGTCACATATGAGGCGGTGAGCGGGAAGGCCGAAGTTACGCTGCAGCGCTGCCAGGCGAGCAGCAGCAGGGTGAGAACGCCGAAAGTGCGCACAAACGGCCCGCACTTTCTGCAGCAGCTCTGACATATCGGGGTAGTTTTTAAGGAACCTCTGCACCACCAAATTCAGCACATGCGCCAGGCAAGGGATGTGCGTCAAACCGGCTAGGCCCAGAGCTGCTATGAGATTTCGCCCGTTATCGCACACCACCAGGCCGGGCTTGAGGCTCGCTGGCAGCAACCACTCATTTGTCTGCTGTTCCATGCTCCTCCACAACTCCTGCGCGGTGTGTGGTTTGTCCCCCAAACAGGCAAGTTGTAAAACTGCCTGCTGTCGTTTACCCCTGGCCGTGCTGAAGTTGGTGGTGAAGGTGTTACGCTGTCCGGATGAGGAGGCGGTAGAGGATGAGGAAGCGGAGTAGGAGGAGTTAGGAACAGGAGGCAAACTGAAGCGCCCTGCAATCCTCGGTGGTGGAAGGACATGCGCCAAATTGCTATCCGCCTCAGGCCCATCCGCCACTGCATTTACCCAGTGTGCCGTTAGGGAGATATAACGCCCCTGACCGTGCTTACTGGTCCACGTATCCGTAGTTAGGTGGACCTTGGCACAGATGGCGTTGCGCAGTGCACACCTGATATTTTCCCCCACTTGGTTGTGCAGGGAAGGGATGGCTTGCCTGGAAAAGTAGTGGCGGCTGGGCACGACGTACTGTGGGACAGCCACCGACATAAGGTTTTTAAAACTGTGCGTCTCCACCAGACGGAATGACAGCATTTCAAAGGCCAATAATTTTGAAATGCTGGCATTCAGGGCCAGGGATCGCGGGTGGGTAGGGGGGTACTTCCTCTTCCTCTCAAGTGTTTGGGAGATGGAAAGCTGAACGCTTCCACGGGACATTGTGGAGATGGTTGTTGGTGACCCAGGTGGTGGTGTTGCTGACAGATCGTCTGTTTGCGGGGTGGCAGGTGCCGGTATCACTACAGATGTGGCTGGAGCGGCCGAGACTGCAGCAG
The DNA here is from genome assembly GCF_965119305.1 of Pelophylax lessonae. Lineage (NCBI taxonomy): Eukaryota > Metazoa > Chordata > Amphibia > Anura > Ranidae > Pelophylax > Pelophylax lessonae. The sequence goes on from NC_138768.1 coordinate 176,586,734, forward strand.
AAGAGGAAGCAGGATGAGCCAGAGACGTTTCTTGGTTTTGAAGGTGTGTACTCCACTGCAGCTCGTGCTTTGCACTTAGATGCCTGATCATGCAGGTTGTGCTCAGGTTGAGAAGGTTTATGCCTCGCTTCAAGCTCTGATTGCACAGGGTGCAAACCACTCGTGTCCTGTCATCAGCACATTTTCTAAAGAACTTCCACGCTAGAGAACTCCTTTGAGCTGACTTTGGTGCGCTCGTTCCCTTGCTGCGTTGGGCAGTAGCGGGCGTAGTGTCTAGGGCACGGCCGCTCCGCTTCTGCACCCTGCTCCCTCTTCTGCTGTGCTGGTGGCTCTGTGCGACCACCGCCTCTTCCTCCAAACTACTCAGGTCACCTGCATGACGTTCATTCCATGTGGGGTCGAGGACCTCATCGTCCTCCACATCATCTTCCACCCAGTCTTCACCCCTGCCCTCCTTGTCGGTCTCCACAATGCTGAACGCCGCAGCAGTTGGCACCTGCGTTTCGTCATCATCGGAGACGTGCTGCGATGATCCTTGCATGTACTCATCTTGAGAAATAAGTGGTTGGGCATCGCTGCACTCAATCTCTTCCACTTCTGGGGCAGGGCTAGGTGGATGGCCCTGGGAAACCCTGCTGACAGAGTCCTCAAAAAGAATAAGAGACTGCTGTATGGCTTGGGGCTCAGACTGCTGGCCTGATTTGCAAGGGGGTGAGGTGAAAGACGGTTGGACATTGGCTGCAGGTGCCAACTCTGACCTTTCTGCAGTAGACTGGGTGGGAGACAATGTGAAGGAACTGGAGGCACTGTCAGCAGCAAACCAATCTACTATCGCCTCAACTTGTTCTGGCCTCATCACTTCTAGGGGCGTTTGATGCCCTACCAAATACTGATGCAGGTTCTGTCGCCTACTCACACTTGAGGAAGGTGTTTCACTTGTGCGTGTAGCTGGCACAGATCGACCACGTCCTCTCCTTGCAACAGGAGCTCTACCAGCAGCACCACGACCCAGGCCACGGCCCTTATTTGACGGTCTCCTCATATTTCTGTAATTTAAGATCTTGCCCTAGAAAGGTTTTTATTGAATAGCGGAATAGGAAATATGATCCAAAAAAGTGTATGTATCTCGCACGTACAAAACCACACTAGGCCCCAATTACTATTGTTTCTACCCCTAAAAGGATGGATGAGGAGTAGGAGGAGTATGGAACAGACAGCACCCTCAAATCTTCAGAAGTATGAGATGAACCCCAAAAACTTGGAAAGGTGGATCTCACACGTACCGACACAGACTATCCCGCAATTCAATTGATCCTCAAAGGTTTTTATTGAATAGCGGAATAGGAAATATGATCAAAAAAAGTGTATGTATCTCGCACGTACACAACCACACTAGGCCCCAATTACTATTGTTTGTACCCCTAAAAGGATGGATGAGGAGTAGGAGGAGGAGTATGGAACAGGCAGCACCCTCAAATCTTCAGAAGTATGAGATGAACCCCAAAAACTTGGAAAGGTGGATCTCACACGTACCGACACAGACTATCCCGCAATTCAATTGATCCTCAAAGGTTTTTATTGAATAGCGGAATAGGAAATATGATCAAAAAAAGTGTATGTATCTCGCACGTACACAACCACACTAGGCCCCAATTACTATTGTTTGTACCCCTAAAAGGATGGTTGAGCAGTAGGAGCAGGAGTATGGAACAGGCAGCACCCTCAAATCTTCAGAAGTATGAGATGAACCCCAACAACTTGGAAAGGTGGATCTCACACGTACCGACACAGACTATCTCGCAATTGAATTGATCCCCAAAGGTTTTAATTGAATAGCGGAATAGAAAATATGATCAAAAAGAAAGTGTATGTATCTCGCACGTACACCACCACACTAGGCCCCAACTACTATTGTTTGTACCCCTAAAAGGATGGTTGAGCAGTAGGAGGAGGAGTATGGAACAGGCAGCACCCTCAAATCTTCAGAAGTATGAGATGAACCCCAAAAACTTGGAAAGGTGGATCTCTCTCACACGTACCAACACAGACTATCCCCCAATTTAACTGATCCCCAAAGGTTTTTGATTAAATAGCGGAATAGAAAATATGATCCAAAAAAAGTGTATGTATATCACACGTACACAACCACACTGGGCCCCAATTACTATTGTTTGTACCCCTAAAAGGCTAGATGAGGAGTAGGGGGAGTATGGAACAGGCAGCACCCTCAAACCTTCAGAAGTATGAGATGAACCCCAACAACTTGGAAAGGTGGATCTCTCTCACACGTACCAACACAGACTATCCCCCAATTTAACTGATCCCCAAAGGTTTTTGATTAAATAGCGGAATAGAAAATATGATCCAAAAAAAGTGTATGTATATCACACGTACACAACCACACTAGGCCCCAATTACTATTGTTTGTACCCCTAAAAGGCTAGGAGTAGGGGGAGTATGGAACAGGCAGCACCCTCAAAACTTCAGAAGTATGAGATGAACCCCAACAACTTGGAAAGGTGGATCTCTCTCACACGTACCAACACAGACTATCCCCCAATTTAACTGATCCCCAAAGGTTTTTGATTAAATAGCGGAATAGAAAATATGATCCAAAAAAAGTGTATGTATATCACACGTACACAACCACACTGGGCCCCAATTACTATTGTTTGTACCCCTAAAAGGCTAGGAGTAGGGGGAGTATGGAACAGGCAGCACCCTCAAAACTTCAGAAGTATGAGATGAACCCCAACAACTTGGAAAGGTGGATCTCTCTCACACGTACCAACACAGACTATCCCCCAATTTAACTGATCCCCAAAGGTTTTTGATTAAATAGCGGAATAGAAAATATGATCCAAAAAAAGTGTATGTATATCACACGTACACAACCACACTGGGCCCCAATTACTATTGTTTGTACCCCTAAAAGGCTAGATGAGGAGTAGGGGGAGTATGGAACAGGCAGCACCCTCAAACCTTCAGAAGTATGAGATGAACCCCAAAAACTTGGAAAGGTGGATCTCTCTCACACGTACCAACACAGACTATCCCCCAATTTAACTGATCCCCAAAGGTTTTTGATTAAATAGCGGAATAGAAAATATGATCCAAAAAAAGTGTATGTATATCACACGTACACAACCACACTGGGCCCCAATTACTATTGTTTGTACCCCTAAAAGGCTAGATGAGGAGTAGGGGGAGTATGGAACAGGCAGCACCCTCAAACCTTCAGAAGTATGAGATGAACCCCAACAACTTGGAAAGGTGGATCTCTCTCACACGTACCAACACAGACTATCCCCCAATTTAACTGATCCCCAAAGGTTTTTGATTAAATAGCGGAATAGAAAATATGATCCAAAAAAAGTGTATGTATATCACACGTACACAACCACACTAGGCCCCAATTACTATTGTTTGTACCCCTAAAAGGCTAGGAGTAGGGGGAGTATGGAACAGGCAGCACCCTCAAAACTTCAGAAGTATGAGATGAACCCCAACAACTTGGAAAGGTGGATCTCTCTCACACGTACCAACACAGACTATCCCCCAATTTAACTGATCCCCAAAGGTTTTTGATTAAATAGCGGAATAGAAAATATGATCCAAAAAAAGTGTATGTATATCACACGTACACAACCACACTGGGCCCCAATTACTATTGTTTGTACCCCTAAAAGGCTAGATGAGGAGTAGGGGGAGTATGGAACAGGCAGCACCCTCAAACCTTCAGAAGTATGAGATGAACCCCAACAACTTGGAAAGGTGGATCTCTCTCACACGTACCAACACAGACTATCCCCCAATTTAACTGATCCCCAAAGGTTTTTGATTAAATAGCGGAATAGAAAATATGATCCAAAAAAAGTGTATGTATATCACACGTACACAACCACACTAGGCCCCAATTACTATTGTTTGTACCCCTAAAAGGCTAGGAGTAGGGGGAGTATGGAACAGGCAGCACCCTCAAACCTTCAGAAGTATGAGATGAACCCCAACAACTTGGAAAGGTGGATCTCTCTCACACGTACCAACACAGACTATCCCCCAATTTAACTGATCCCCAAAGGTTTTTGATTAAATAGCGGAATAGAAAATATGATCCAAAAAAAGTGTATGTATATCACACGTACACAACCACACTGGGCCCCAATTACTATTGTTTGTACCCCTAAAAGGCTAGATGAGGAGTAGGGGGAGTATGGAACAGGCAGCACCCTCAAACCTTCAGAAGTATGAGATGAACCCCAACAACTTGGAAAGGTGGATCTCTCTCACACGTACCAACACAGACTATCCCCCAATTTAACTGATCCCCAAAGGTTTTTGATTAAATAGCGGAATAGAAAATATGATCCAAAAAAAGTGTATGTATATCACACGTACACAACCACACTGGGCCCCAATTACTATTGTTTGTACCCCTAAAAGGCTAGATGAGGAGTAGGGGGAGTATGGAACAGGCAGCACCCTCAAACCTTCAGAAGTATGAGATGAACCCCAACAACTTGGAAAGGTGGATCTCTCTCACACGTACCAACACAGACTATCCCCCAATTTAACTGATCCCCAAAGGTTTTTGATTAAATAGCGGAATAGAAAATATGATCCAAAAAAAGTGTATGTATATCACACGTACACAACCACACTAGGCCCCAATTACTATTGTTTGTACCCCTAAAAGGCTAGGAGTAGGGGGAGTATGGAACAGGCAGCACCCTCAAACCTTCAGAAGTATGAGATGAACCCCAACAACTTGGAAAGGTGGATCTCTCTCACACGTACCAACACAGACTATCCCCCAATTTAACTGATCCCCAAAGGTTTTTGATTAAATAGCGGAATAGAAAATATGATCCAAAAAAAGTGTATGTATATCACACGTACACAACCACACTGGGCCCCAATTACTATTGTTTGTACCCCTAAAAGGCTAGATGAGGAGTAGGGGGAGTATGGAACAGGCAGCACCCTCAAACCTTCAGAAGTATGAGATGAACCCCAACAACTTGGAAAGGTGGATCTCTCTCACACGTACCAACACAGACTATCCCCCAATTTAACTGATCCCCAAAGGTTTTTGATTAAATAGCGGAATAGAAAATATGATCCAAAAAAAGTGTATGTATATCACACGTACACAACCACACTGGGCCCCAATTACTATTGTTTGTACCCCTAAAAGGCTAGATGAGGAGTAGGGGGAGTATGGAACAGGCAGCACCCTCAAACCTTCAGAAGTATGAGATGAACCCCAACAACTTGGAAAGGTGGATCTCTCTCACACGTACCAACACAGACTATCCCCCAATTTAACTGATCCCCAAAGGTTTTTGATTAAATAGCGGAATAGAAAATATGATCCAAAAAAAGTGTATGTATATCACACGTACACAACCACACTAGGCCCCAATTACTATTGTTTGTACCCCTAAAAGGCTAGATGAGGAGTAGGGGGAGTATGGAACAGGCAGCACCCTCAAACCTTCAGAAGTATGAGATGAACCCCAACAACTTGGAAAGGTGGATCTCTCTCACACGTACCAACACAGACTATCCCCCAATTTAACTGATCCCCAAAGGTTTTTGATTAAATAGCGGAATAGAAAATATGATCCAAAAAAAGTGTATGTATATCACACGTACACAACCACACTGGGCCCCAATTACTATTGTTTGTACCCCTAAAAGGCTAGATGAGGAGTAGGGGGAGTATGGAACAGGCAGCACCCTCAAACCTTCAGAAGTATGAGATGAACCCCAACAACTTGGAAAGGTGGATCTCTCTCACACGTACCAACACAGACTATCCCCCAATTTAACTGATCCCCAAAGGTTTTTGATTAAATAGCGGAATAGAAAATATGATCCAAAAAAAGTGTATGTATATCACACGTACACAACCACACTAGGCCCCAATTACTATTGTTTGTACCCCTAAAAGGCTAGGAGTAGGGGGAGTATGGAACAGGCAGCACCCTCAAACCTTCAGAAGTATGAGATGAACCCCAACAACTTGGAAAGGTGGATCTCTCTCACACGTACCAACACAGACTATCCCCCAATTTAACTGATCCCCAAAGGTTTTTGATTAAATAGCGGAATAGAAAATATGATCCAAAAAAAGTGTATGTATATCACACGTACACAACCACACTGGGCCCCAATTACTATTGTTTGTACCCCTAAAAGGCTAGATGAGGAGTAGGGGGAGTATGGAACAGGCAGCACCCTCAAACCTTCAGAAGTATGAGATGAACCCCAACAACTTGGAAAGGTGGATCTCTCTCACACGTACCAACACAGACTATCCCCCAATTTAACTGATCCCCAAAGGTTTTTGATTAAATAGCGGAATAGAAAATATGATCCAAAAAAAGTGTATGTATATCACACGTACACAACCACACTGGGCCCCAATTACTATTGTTTGTACCCCTAAAAGGCTAGATGAGGAGTAGGGGGAGTATGGAACAGGCAGCACCCTCAAACCTTCAGAAGTATGAGATGAACCCCAACAACTTGGAAAGGTGGATCTCTCTCACACGTACCAACACAGACTATCCCCCAATTTAACTGATCCCCAAAGGTTTTTGATTAAATAGCGGAATAGAAAATATGATCCAAAAAAAGTGTATGTATATCACACGTACACAACCACACTAGGCCCCAATTACTATTGTTTGTACCCCTAAAAGGCTAGATGAGGAGTAGGGGGAGTATGGAACAGGCAGCACCCTCAAACCTTCAGAAGTATGAGATGAACCCCAACAACTTGGAAAGGTGGATCTCTCTCACACGTACCAACACAGACTATCCCCCAATTTAACTGATCCCCAAAGGTTTTTGATTAAATAGCGGAATAGAAAATATGATCCAAAAAAAGTGTATGTATATCACACGTACACAACCACACTAGGCCCCAATTACTATTGTTTGTACCCCTAAAAGGCTAGGAGTAGGGGGAGTATGGAACAGGCAGCACCCTCAAACCTTCAGAAGTATGAGATGAACCCCAACAACTTGGAAAGGTGGATCTCTCTCACACGTACCAACACAGACTATCCCCCAATTTAACTGATCCCCAAAGGTTTTTGATTAAATAGCGGAATAGAAAATATGATCCAAAAAAAGTGTATGTATATCACACGTACACAACCACACTGGGCCCCAATTACTATTGTTTGTACCCCTAAAAGGCTAGATGAGGAGTAGGGGGAGTATGGAACAGGCAGCACCCTCAAACCTTCAGAAGTATGAGATGAACCCCAACAACTTGGAAAGGTGGATCTCTCTCACACGTACCAACACAGACTATCCCCCAATTTAACTGATCCCCAAAGGTTTTTGATTAAATAGCGGAATAGAAAATATGATCCAAAAAAAGTGTATGTATATCACACGTACACAACCACACTGGGCCCCAATTACTATTGTTTGTACCCCTAAAAGGCTAGATGAGGAGTAGGGGGAGTATGGAACAGGCAGCACCCTCAAACCTTCAGAAGTATGAGATGAACCCCAACAACTTGGAAAGGTGGATCTCTCTCACACGTACCAACACAGACTATCCCCCAATTTAACTGATCCCCAAAGGTTTTTGATTAAATAGCGGAATAGAAAATATGATCCAAAAAAAGTGTATGTATATCACACGTACACAACCACACTAGGCCCCAATTACTATTGTTTGTACCCCTAAAAGGCTAGATGAGGAGTAGGGGGAGTATGGAACAGGCAGCACCCTCAAACCTTCAGAAGTATGAGATGAACCCCAACAACTTGGAAAGGTGGATCTCTCTCACACGTACCAACACAGACTATCCCCCAATTTAACTGATCCCCAAAGGTTTTTGATTAAATAGCGGAATAGAAAATATGATCCAAAAAAAGTGTATGTATATCACACGTACACAACCACACTGGGCCCCAATTACTATTGTTTGTACCCCTAAAAGGCTAGATGAGGAGTAGGGGGAGTATGGAACAGGCAGCACCCTCAAACCTTCAGAAGTATGAGATGAACCCCAACAACTTGGAAAGGTGGATCTCTCTCACACGTACCAACACAGACTATCCCCCAATTTAACTGATCCCCAAAGGTTTTTGATTAAATAGCGGAATAGAAAATATGATCCAAAAAAAGTGTATGTATATCACACGTACACAACCACACTAGGCCCCAATTACTATTGTTTGTACCCCTAAAAGGCTAGGAGTAGGGGGAGTATGGAACAGGCAGCACCCTCAAACCTTCAGAAGTATGAGATGAACCCCAACAACTTGGAAAGGTGGATCTCTCTCACACGTACCAACACAGACTATCCCCCAATTTAACTGATCCCCAAAGGTTTTTGATTAAATAGCGGAATAGAAAATATGATCCAAAAAAAGTGTATGTATATCACACGTACACAACCACACTGGGCCCCAATTACTATTGTTTGTACCCCTAAAAGGCTAGATGAGGAGTAGGGGGAGTATGGAACAGGCAGCACCCTCAAACCTTCAGAAGTATGAGATGAACCCCAACAACTTGGAAAGGTGGATCTCTCTCACACGTACCAACACAGACTATCCCCCAATTTAACTGATCCCCAAAGGTTTTTGATTAAATAGCGGAATAGAAAATATGATCCAAAAAAAGTGTATGTATATCACACGTACACAACCACACTGGGCCCCAATTACTATTGTTTGTACCCCTAAAAGGCTAGATGAGGAGTAGGGGGAGTATGGAACAGGCAGCACCCTCAAACCTTCAGAAGTATGAGATGAACCCCAACAACTTGGAAAGGTGGATCTCTCTCACACGTACCAACACAGACTATCCCCCAATTTAACTGATCCCCAAAGGTTTTTGATTAAATAGCGGAATAGAAAATATGATCCAAAAAAAGTGTATGTATATCACACGTACACAACCACACTAGGCCCCAATTACTATTGTTTGTACCCCTAAAAGGCTAGATGAGGAGTAGGGGGAGTATGGAACAGGCAGCACCCTCAAACCTTCAGAAGTATGAGATGAACCCCAACAACTTGGAAAGGTGGATCTCTCTCACACGTACCAACACAGACTATCCCCCAATTTAACTGATCCCCAAAGGTTTTTGATTAAATAGCGGAATAGAAAATATGATCCAAAAAAAGTGTATGTATATCACACGTACACAACCACACTGGGCCCCAATTACTATTGTTTGTACCCCTAAAAGGCTAGATGAGGAGTAGGGGGAGTATGGAACAGGCAGCACCCTCAAACCTTCAGAAGTATGAGATGAACCCCAACAACTTGGAAAGGTGGATCTCTCTCACACGTACCAACACGGACTATCCCCCAATTTAACTGATCCCCAAAGGTTTTTGATTAAATAGCGGAATAGAAAATATGATCCAAAAAAAGTGTATGTATATCACACGTACACAACCACACTAGGCCCCAATTACTATTGTTTGTACCCCTAAAAGGCTAGATGAGGAGTAGGGGGGGTATGGAACAGGCAGCACCCTCAAACCTTCAGAAGTATGAGATGAACCCCAACAACTTGGAAAGGTGGATCTCTCTCACACGTACCAACACAGACTATCCCCCAATTTAACTGATCCCCAAAGGTTTTTGATTAAATAGCGGAATAGAAAATATGATCCAAAAAAAGTGTATGTATATCACACGTACACAACCACACTAGGCCCCAATTACTATTGTTTGTACCCCTAAAAGGCTAGGAGTAGGGGGGAGTATGGAACAGGCAGCACCCTCAAACCTTCAGAAGTTTGAGATGAACCCCAACAACTTGGAAAGGTGGATCTCTCTCACACGTACCAACACAGACTATCCCCCAATTTAACTGATCCCCAAAGGTTTTTGATTAAATAGCGGAATAGAAAATATGATCCAAAAAAAGTGTATGTATATCACACGTACACAACCACACTAGGCCCCAATTACTATTGTTTGTACCCCTAAAAGGCTAGATGAGGAGTAGGGGGGGTATGGAACAGGCAGCACCCTCAAACCTTCAGAAGTATGAGATGAACCCCAACAACTTGGAAAGGTGGATCTCTCTCACACGTACCAACACAGACTATCCCCCAATTTAACTGATCCCCAAAGGTTTTTGATTAAATAGCGGAATAGAAAATATGATCCAAAAAAAGTGTATGTATATCACACGTACACAACCACACTAGGCCCCAATTACTATTGTTTGTACCCCTAAAAGGCTAGATGAGGAGTAGGGGGGGTATGGAACAGGCAGCACCCTCAAACCTTCAGAAGTATGAGATGAACCCCAACAACTTGGAAAGGTGGATCTCTCTCACACGTACCAACACAGACTATCCCCCAATTTAACTGATCCCCAAAGGTTTTTGATTAAATAGCGGAATAGAAAATATGATCCAAAAAAAGTGTATGTATATCACACGTACACAACCACACTAGGCCCCAATTACTATTGTTTGTACCCCTAAAAGGCTAGGAGTAGGGGGAGTATGGAACAGGCAGCACCCTCAAACCTTCAGAAGTATGAGATGAACCCCAACAACTTGGAAAGGTGGATCTCTCTCACACGTACCAACACAGACTATCCCCCAATTTAACTGATCCCCAAAGGTTTTTGATTAAATAGCGGAATAGAAAATATGATCCAAAAAAAGTGTATGTATATCACACGTACACAACCACACTAGGCCCCAATTACTATTGTTTGTACCCCTAAAAGGCTAGATGAGGAGTAGGGGGAGTATGGAACAGGCAGCACCCTCAAATCTTCAGAAGTATGAGATTGTGTTCACTGTACCCCACAAAGATTGAGTTCACTGCACCCCACAATGATTGTGTTCACTGCACCCCACAAAGATTGTGTTCACTGCACCTCACAAAGATTGTGTTCACTGTACCCCCCAAAGATTGTGTTCACTGCACCCCACAAAGATTCTGTTCACTGTACCCCACAAAGATTGTGTTCACTGCACCCTAAAAGGATGTTGTTCACTGCACCCCACAAAGATTGTGTTCACTGCACCCTAAAAGGATGTTGTTCACTGCACCCCAAAAAGATTGTGTTCACTGTACCCCCCCAAAGATTGTGTTCACTGCACCCCACAAAGATTGTGTTCACTGCACCCCAAAAAGATTGTGTTCACTGTACCCCCCAAAGATTGTGTTCACTGCACCCCAAAAAGATTGTGTTCACTGTACCCCCCAAAGATTGTGTTCACTGCACCCCACAAAGATTCTGTTCACTGTACCCCACAAAGATTGTGTTCACTGCACCCCAAAAAGATTGTGTTCACTGTACCCCCCCAAAGATTGTGTTCACTGCACCCCACAAAGATTCTGTTCACTGCACCCCACAAAGGATTTTGTTCACTGCACCCCAAAAAGATTGTGTTCACTGCACCCCAAAAAGGATTTTGATCACTGCACCCCAAAAAGGATGTTGTTCACTGCACCCCAAAAATGATTTTGTTCACTCCACCCCAAAAAGATTGTGTTCACTGCACCCCACAAAGATTGTGTTCACTGCACCCCAAAAAGATTGTGTTCACTGTACCCCCCAAAGATTGTGTTCACTGCACCCCACAAAGATTCTGTTCACTGTACCCCACAAAGATTGTGTTCACTGCACCCCAAAAAGGATGTTGTTCACTGCACCCCAAAAAGGATGTTGTTCACTCCACCCCAAAAAGATTGTGTTCACTGCACCCCACAAAGATTGTGTTCACTGCACCCCAAAAAGATTGTGTTCACTGCACCCCAAAAATGATTTTGTTCACTGCACCCCAAAAAGGATTTTGTTCACTGCACCCCAAAAAGGATGTTGTTCACTCCACCCCAAAAAGATTGTGTTCACTGCACCCCAAAAAGATTGTGTTCACTGCACCCCACAAAGGATTTTGTTCACTGCACCCCAAAAAGATTGTGTTCACTGCACCCCAAAAAGGATGTTGTTCACTGCACCCCAAAAAGGATTTTGTTCACTGCACCCCAAAAAGATTGTGTTCACTGCACCCCACAAAGGATTTTGTTCATTGCACCCCACAAAGATTGTGTTCACTGCACACCAAAAAGGATTGTGTTCACTGCACCCCAAAAAGATTTTGTTCACTGCACCCCAAAAAGATTGTGTTCACTGCAGCCCAAAAAGATTGTGTTCACTGCAGCCCAAAAAGATTGTGTTCACTGCAGCTCACACACAGAAAAATGGATGTGGATCACTGACACCTGCCTATCTCCAATCCCACACCACACAGCAATATCGATTGTAGTTTGTAGAACACAGTTTCCCTAAAATTCAGCAGACTCTGTCCCTAACAGGATTGAGAAGAGATCGTAGATCAGGATTGAGTGCAGACCCCACCCCCCACACAGCAATATCGATTGTAGTTTGTAGAAGACACTGACCCTATAATTCAGCAGACTCTATCCCTAAAATGCCTACAACTCGCCCTGCCTAAACACTCCGACCTGTCCCTCAATTCTATCCGGACACAAATGGTTTTTTCCTGCCTATCTTTCCCTAATCAGCAGCCAGCACATTGATGTGTGCTCTGTCCCTTAGCTAAGCAGCAGAATGACGCTGCTGCGGCGGCTGCCTCGAACTTATAAAGACTTGGTCACATGCTTCAGACGGCCAATCACAGCTACTAAGACATTTGCAGGCATGGCTGGGATGGCTTAAGGCACACCAGTTAAACGATTGTTGATTGGCTGTTGAAAGCCCGCCATGAAAAGAGCGCCAAAGCATGCAAAACCCGGAAATAAAACGACCGAACACGGATTTTTACCCGAACATACAGTAAAGTGTCCGTGTCCGTGTTCGGGTAAAAAAAATCCAATTATTCGGTACGAACACGAATAATACAGTCCGTGTTCGCTCAACACTAGTCACCAGTCAATATCCCTTATCACCGCCACACCAGTTATATGATGATGCTGTACTGCACTGGTGACAGTATGTAAAAAAAAACATTTTTTATTTATTGTCTTCATTTTCCAAACAATTTTGACAACTTAAAAAAAAACTAGCCATGCCTCTTACTAAATACCTCAGATTGTCTACTTTCCAAAAAGAGGTCATTTGTACAGTACATAGTTTACACTTATTGGGGTTTTTTTTTTTTTTTTTTATCAAAGACATGTAGCAGAATGCATTTTGGCCTAAATTTATGAAGATGTTTGGTTTTATTGGATGTGTTTTATAACAGAAAGAAAAAAAAAAATATATATATATTTTTTTTTTCAAAATTGTCTGACTATTTTCATCTATCTAGCAAAAATATGTAAAACCTTGTGGTGGTCAAATACCATCAAAAGAATGCTCTATTTGTGTGAAAAAATTATAATAATTTATTTTGTATACAGTGTTGCATGACCACGCAATTGCCAGGTAAAGTAGCACAGTGCTGAACAGCAAAAAAAGGTCATGAAGCCTTCTGGAGGTCAAGTGGTTAAACAGTGTGTGTTTAGTATCACTTTAAAGTTGCAAAACAAATGGGGCTGAATAAGAGAACTCTACAGTTCCTATCCTAATGATGTACCAATTTGAAAGATCTTTTTCAGAGTTTCAACCAAAAGGGCTAATTGCATAATCTTTTTTTTTTTTTTTTTCAAAAAGATCGTGCTGTGGAGTTGATTTACTAAAGGCAAAAAGGGCTGTACACTTTGCAAGTGCAGTTGTTCCAGAGCTTAGTAAATGAGGTCAAGCTTTACTTTGCAAAGAGTACCCAATTTAATGCAAGGAAAATAAAAAAACAGCATTTTTTTCTTGCACTTGATTGGATGATGGAAGTCAGCCTCATTTACTAAGCTCTGGAGCAACTGCTCTTGCAGAGTGCAACTACACTTTGCAAAGTGCGCAGTCTATTTGCCTTTAGTAAATCAACCCCATAGCTTTGTCTTTCTCAGCAAGTCTGTGTATTAACTCTCTACAACGGTGCCCAAAAATTGATACAATAACTTAAGAGATGTTGGAATTGGGACAGCAATAATTGTTCTAACTTATTTTTTCGATAGTTGTCTCTTGCCATGAATGAGCATTACAAATAATTTCACATCTCTTCTAATTAGCTGAACATTTTCTGTGTTCGATTTCAGCCCTGCATCTCTCAATAAAGTAAACAAATGAAACAAAATGTTCCTCTTCAGTTTCTGTACTTAGCGTAGGTTTATTCATATGCTGGATAATACAGGCTAGCCTTGAGAATTGTTATTAATTTTTAGCGGCAGACTTATGGAGAACACATATACTCATATCCAGTCCTGATGGCAGTCCTAAACACATAATGTTCATTCTGGAAGGTAAAAGCAAACTTGCACTGATACTTTATGGTGTAAAGGTGCAGAAAAATAACTATAAGTGCATACAAAATATTTTGGCTAGATTGTATGGAGAGACATGATCTGTCTAGCAGGTAGTTGGCACCATCCCCTAGGGTAAGTAAACAATTTGTAATGTAATCAGGAGTGGTAGAGGATAGGAGGGGTAAATGGGGAAGACAAATGTGGAAAAAGTTCTACCAGACCTGGATATGGGGATTTAAATGTGCCTTAAAATGTTACAAACAACCATAGATTAAATTTAAAAATGATTTGTATTTATTGAACAGAGTACAACATACATGTAAAAAAAAAGGAAATATAATCATAATAAAGTATAACAGTGCATGTATTTTACATTTCACATACGCTACGTGGGAACTGCTTGTGGATCTATGCGTTTCACTCACATTTAAGGAGCTTCTTCAGGATCCATAACATACATGCAGACCAGATAGACTTTAATCATATCATAATATCTAAAATGGACAAATATAGATATCAATATATCTTAACCGGTTGCCGACCGCCGCACGACTATATACTGCGGCGGTCAGCCCCGGCCAGGCAGAGTGACGTATCGGTACGTCACTCGCCTGTCACTGACTTGTGAGCCTATTGCGGGCGCCCGCCGCGGCTCGTTCACAGACAAGTCAGTGCGTGTGACCGGCGGACTCGATGTCCTCCAGTCACACTACGATCGCTCCTGTGAAGGGAGAAAGACAGAGCAGCTTGTGTAAACAAGCTGCCTGTCAGTTCTCCCTGTGTAAAAGTGAAGATCTGTCCGTTCTACTATGTAGAACGGTTGATCTTTGCTTTTACACCAATAGGAATGTCCCTGCACAGTTAGAATCACGCCCCTAGGACACACTTAACCCCTCCCTGTCCAATAAAGTTAACCCCTTCCCTGCCAGTGTCATTTTTGCAGTAACAGTGCATATGTATAGCACTGATTACTGCAGTAATGTCACTGGTACCCCCAAAAGTGTCAAAAATGTCAGTCAAGGGTCCGATCTGTCCGCCGCAATGTCGCAGTACCAAAAAAAAATCGCAGATCGCCGCCATTACGCGTTAAAAAAAAAACCACCAAAAATGACAAAAATCTTTCCCTTTATTAATAAACGCGATAACTTTTGCGCAAACCAATCAAAATACGCTTTTTGCGTTTTTTTTTTACCAAACATAGGTAGCATAAAACAAATTGGCCGAAAAATGTTAAAAAATTTTGATTTTTACATTTTTTTTGGGGAATTTCATATAAAAAAATTTGAAAAATATTGTTATTTTTGCAAAATTTACGCTCTTTTTTTGTTTATAGCGCGTGATCAAAAAATCGCACAGGTGATCAAATACCACCAAAAGAAAGCTCTGTTTGTGGGAAAAAAAGGACGTCAAATTCGTTTAGGTACAGCATTGCACGACCGCGCAATTGTCCGTTAAAGTCACGCAGTAAAAAATCGCAAAAAAAACCCTGGTCCTTTAGCAGCCAAATCCTCCGGGGCTTAAGTGGTTAAACAAGGTACATTCAACATAGTATAACAAAAGAAGAAACAAATCTTTTCTTTAATATAATATAAAAATAATAGAAGTAAATACCAAATCAGTGATAATGTTTACAAATGGACGTGCAGCTAATGAAAAGCAAGAAAAAAAAATTTATATATTATATGAAAAGAAAAGAAAAGAAAAAAAGAATAAAAAATATATATATATTTTTAAATTGGAGGTATAGAGGATCTTTTCTTTAATATAAAAATAATAGAAAAGTAAATACCAAATCAGTGATAATGTTTACAAATGGACGAGCCGCTAATGAAAAGCAAGAAAAAAATGTATATATTATATAAAAATCTAAGAAAAGAAAAGAAAAAAGAATAAAAAAAAAATATATTTTTTAATTTGAGGTATAGAGGATCCGGCTTAGTCGGGCCATCAGGGGGGGGGGGGGTGGGCAGCAATTCCAAGGAATTGGAAGGCAGGAAGAAAAAAATAAATGAAAAAATAAAAAAATGAAATATAAAAAATTCTTAATTAGTAAATTAAAAGGTAAATATGTATATCCTTACCCTTTGTTTAAAATCAATATGTGAATCTCCTACCATACTAGAAGATGTAAGATGACATCAAGGAATCTGTATAAAAAAAACAGCCAGATAGTGTAAAGAATCAAAAAATAAAAAAAAAGAGTGATAAATGTTAACAAAATATTTTGGCTTTGGCATTTATTCATAACATGATGTGAGGATTATCGGGAACACAGGCTTACTATTTGAGATGGAAATATTTAACTTCCTGAAATCATCAGATAAAAAAATATGAAATATCACAATTTTTAATAGGTCAAGTACAGTTATTTACAACTGTGCTTGCTATCCACAGCAGAGCTTTTGGAGCAATTCTTTTATAATAACTGCAACTGGTTCAATTGATTCTGGTGGAAATTTGCACTGTTGTTGAGGGGTAGGACCTCTGCCCTCTGTTTTCATTTCTGTATCTACCAAAGTTTCTTTCTTAATTGAGAACTTTGGCCACAAGCTAAAATAATTTGTACCACTTGCTTTGAAGTAATGTTATCCAGAATTGGGCCATTATTGACCTGAAGACACATCTGTAGTTGTTGTACATATAGTACAAGAGAAGTTTGATTCAAAACGTGAACTTTTTCTCACAAATATGTAGCGGTGGTAGCTGGATCTTGATTATGAGCAGCTTCCATAACTATTCTAAATGCCTGTTCACATTTCTTCATAAAAGTAAGTAGATAATCATGTATCAAATCTTTCAAGAACTCAAGAATCTCCACTGTAGGGGCAGGGCAGCCATCAGAAATATTGGGGCCCCTCACACTAAACTAATTGTAGCCAAACTCCAGCTCACACTTTATAATCAGTTACAGCAAACATTTTTTTTTTTCCTTTTGGGATAAAGGTTTTACATAAATAAATGGAAACTGATCATTGTAAGCCCCTTAATCAGTGTTAAATGGTTTGCCTCAACCCTCTAACTGCTACATTTGCAAGACAGCTCGTTCTTTTGAAAAACAACAGACTTACTAGCAGGATCACCAGATGAAAATAAAAGAAAAAAACCCAAATAAGAAAATGAATGTGGCCACCACATCTGAAAGTTTGTAAACTGCAATGTAATAAATATTTGCTTTGGGGTTTATTACCACTTTAAGTGGATAAAGTTAGCACTTAAGGACCAAGCCTTTTTTTGACACTTGTTGTTTACAAGTTAAAATCAGTATTTTTTAATAGAAAAATTACTTAGAACCCCCAAACATTATATATAAAGAATAAAATGGAGATTGTTGCAATATTTTATATCACACCGTATTTGCGTAGCGGTCTTACAAACACAATTTTTTGGGGAAAAAAAACACTTTTTTGAAGTAAAAATAAGAAAACAGTAAAGTTATCCCAATTTTTTTCTGTGATGTGAAAGATAATGTTACGCCAAGTAAATAGATACCTAACATGTCATGCTTCAAAACTGCGCACGCTCGTGGAATGGCAAACATTGTTACTTAAAAATCTCCATAGGTGACAATTTAAAAATGTCTACAGGTTACAAGCTTAGAGTGACAGAGAAGGTCTAGGGCTAGAAATATTGTTCTCGCTCTAATGATTGCGTTGATACCTCACATGTGTGGTTTGAACACCGTTTGCATATGTGGGCGCGACTTGCATATGCGTTCGCTTCTGTGCGTGCTCTCAGAGGGACGGGGTGCTTTACATTTTTTTTCTTTTCTTATTTATTTTACCTTTTATTTGTTATTTTTACACTATCCCTTTAAAAAAAAAAAAAATGTGACCACTTTTATTCCTATTACAAGGAATGTAAACATCCCTTGTAATAGAAATAAGCAGGACAGGTCCTCTTTAATGTGAGATCTGGGGTCAAAAAGAACTCAGATATCACATCTATACTAAAAAAAAAAAAAAAAAAAGTAATTTTTTTTTTCATCATGAAAAAAATGGGCCCTTTAGGCTGCATTCACATGTCAGCTTATAATCGCGGGCAGAACCGCCGCGGTTCCGCCCGCGATTCGGAGATTTATTGCAAATCGCGGGACGCCTAGCGTTGCCCGTTGATTTGCAATAGCCCCCCAAACGCCGAGCGATGTTGCCGCGATTTACGCCCGCCGAATCGCGGCAACATCGCGCAAACAAAATCACGGGACGCAATACGCTCCAAAGAAGCTCTTGTACTTTTTTGGAGCGTATTGCGTCCCGCTATTTTGTTTGCGCGATGTTGCCGCGATTCGGCGGGCGTAAATCGCGGCAACATCGCTCGGCGTTTGGGGGGCTATTGCAATAAATCTCCGAATCGCGGGCGGAACCGCGGCGGTTCTGCCTGCGATTATAAGCTGACATGTGAATGCAGCCTTAAGGCCGTTGGGAGGAAGCGAAGTATGACGCGTTGCTCTGGTCCTCCAAGGCCATAGTGTGGAGTGGGGGCCAGCTTGCTCTTACTCGGCTTTCTGCCTAGAAGTGGAGAGGACCTGATCGCTTTTCTCCGCTACTGATGGCTCCGGTAAACTGGAATAACGACCGGGGGGGGGGGCGGGGTGGCTCCTCTTCTGCCACCCATAAAAGGGATCCCTGCTGAGACCACTTTTATGATAAAGCGGACCACCTGCCGTTTAAAAAAATACTGGGGTTATGGCAGCTATCTGCGGCCATAACCCCGGTATTTAAAGTCAAAGTAGAGACATAAATACGCAGCGTATTTTTGTTTTTTAAATAACTAGATGTCATACTTAACTCCTCTGTGCAGTTGGTTTTGCACAGGATCCTCCTCTCCTCTGGCCCTATTCACTGCTTCTAGCCCCTCCCTCCTGTCAGGTGCCCCCGCAGCGAGCTGCTTGTTATAGGGGCACCCGACCAGAGCTGCAGCTCCGTGTATCCATTCAGACTGACTTCGGTTGACAGCCACGGGAGCCAATGGCGCCACGGCTTTATCTCAGCAATTCAGGAGGGAAAGTCCCAGACAGCCGAGGGGACTCATGGACATCGCTGGATAGAGCTGTGGCTAGGGTAAGTATGTGGGTGTGCTGGGGAGGCTGCTGCACACAGAAAGCTGGGAGAGAGATGGGGGCAGGGAGAGAGAGAGAGGAAGAGAAAGGAGGGCAGGAAGAGAGAGGGGGGCAGAAAGAGAGGGGTGGGCAGGGAGATGAGCGCAGAGAGATGGGGGGGGCAGAGAGAGAGAGGACAGGGTCTGGTCAAAGTGACAGTGCTCACCCACTTGGATGGTCCCCAGGGGCTCTCAGTCAGTGGCTTCTGTTTCAATGTAGCTGTATGCTGCTTGTTTAATCTTCCCACCCACACATCCCCTTCACAGACGCAGCACACGGGCAGGGAGAGAGGGACAGGCGAAGGAATGTGTGTGTGTGTGGGTGACAAGATTAGGCATGTGGTAGGTGGAGAGGACAGAGCAGCGTGGGGATGAGAGGGAGGAGAGAAGAAGGGGATGGAGCCACAGATTTTACGGGGGGATGGGCACTCATTTCTGTGCCCTCGAGCGCACTGGCTGCCCCCCCCCCCCCCCCCACGCTATGCTACTGCCTGGAAGTCAGGAGTCAGTACAGCGGGTGGCACCAATGGGAGTCAGGACTAGTGTAAGGGGAGGAAAGGAACAAAGGGGAGGTGCCAACTTGGGGAACAGGCATCTCAAGGGACTGGATTCCTTGGGATGCCCAGGCCCCCTACATCTGTATGGGCTGTACCCCCCTAATGACAGCCCTGTGTAGGAGTTTCTTCTCTTGTGGAGTGTCTTTTCATCAATGACCTTTGATTTAAAAATTATTAGGTTTTGATGCTGTCTGTGCATCTGTTAGGGAGATTCACCTCTTTATATTGTTTACCACTATCATTGAAAATGATAGGGGGATTCATCTATTTGCCCTGTTTACCATTGCCATTAAAAGTGAAAGTAATAGAAAATCCCAAATTTTGGGTTGTCCCAAGAAAAGTAATAGAGGTGAGATTTTCCAATGGGATGCTAGCTCTGGTGACCTGGTGGGCCACAAGGTATTCCCTTAATGTGCATGAATTTCCTCTCAATTCCTGTTTTGGATATAGTACAGGAAATGAAGGTAAATCTTCCAAAAAAACTGATAGGGGTTATAACCCTCTCTTACTCTATCCAAAATAAAAATTTAAAAAAATTTTGCCTATAGTTCTACTTTAACCCCTTCATGACCAGGCCACTTTTTGCGATACAGCACAGCATTACTTTAACTGACAATTATGCGGTCATGCAAGACACAGATAGAGCTTTCTTTTGGTGGTATTTGATCACCACTGAGTTTTTTTTTTTTTTTCTATTTTTTGTGCTAGAAACAAAAAAAAAACCTGACAATTTTGAAAAAAAAAAACCAATATTTTTTATTTTCTACTTTAAAACATATCCAATAAGATCTAAATTAAAAAATCACATTTCTTCATAAATTTAGGCCAATATGTATTCTGCTACATATTTTTTGGTAAACAAAAAATCCCAATAGGCATATATTGATTGGTTTTCGCAAATGTTATAGTGTCGAAAAACCATGGGATTCATTTATGGGATTTTTATTTATTTCGTTTTTTATATACTAGTAATGGCAGCGATCAGTGGGACTGCAATAATGTGGCAGACAGTCGGACACTAACTGACACTTTTCAGGAACCAGTGACACTAATATAATGATCAGTGCTAAAAATATGCACTGTCACTGTATTAATGACACTGGCTGGGAAGGGGTTAAACATCTAGAGCGATCAAAGAATTAAAGGATTGACGGTGTGCCTAGCCAGTGTTTTTGTGTACACATTGTGCTGCTTTTACTAGGGAAAGAGATGAATTCTAGTCCCTGCTTTGCAGGAATACAGAATCCCCTCCTTCCCCCATCAGAATGGCGGTCTGCCTTTATATAGGCAGATCCGTGTTCTGTGTTGTTTGGCGACAATTGGTGGGTGCCGGAGGACATCGAGTGCCTGATATCTGCAGATCGGCTTCTGCTGTGAAGAATCTTAGCAGAAGCAGCCCGTTGGTGAGGCATGCGTGCCCCCTGCAGGCAGAAATGCAGAATCTATACACAATCCTGCACACAGCTACCGCTCTGCTATAGGGCAGTCAGCAAGTAGTTAATTCTCTTATCATTCCATAATTCATACAACAGACTATTTTTTATTTGAATCTAATTCTGCAGATTATTTAAAGTAATTGTTTGGTCAGAATCTGGCATCTAGCATATTCATTATTGTCCTGCTGTGCCACCTATGTCTGATCATGCCTGTCTTTTGTTGTATGTGCAAACACTATTAGGTAAATATACTGTGCACTACAAGTGCATATACTCTGCTAATTTCTATCATCCAATCATGTGCAAGCAAAAATGCTTCTTTTTTTTTTTGTTTTTTTTCCTGGCATGTGGTTAAGTATTCTTTGCAAAATTTAGCTTTACCTCATTTATCAAGCTCTGGAGCAAGAGCACAGTATATTTACGTTTAGTAAATCAACCCCGATGTGTAGGCTTGTTATCAATAGAGTTAGTAAATATTTTGACCAGTTTCATCACATTCGTAAGCTTTCTCTTCAACTTTTTTACTGTAAAATTCTGCTTTCCAATTATTATCCTGTAAGCACTGCTCTCAAATATTACACCATAACCCAGCATATGAATTATTGCTATGGAAACCTTTAAATTCCAGCTTACTCTCAGCAGCCAAAGTATGAAAGTCCATACTTACTCAAATAATCTGGCTTCTTCTACTATAAAGGGTGTTCTCCCTGTATGGAGAGTTGCATGCCAGGAAACCTTGCTTCATCACACAGCATAGTCACATGTATTCCTTCTCACCCTTCCGATTCAAGGCTCTTTCAATGAATCTGGCCTGACCTTTACTGCTCCTGAACGCTTATTTTTAAACTTTTCTATCTTTGCAAAACTCCCCCCTTCCCTATTCATTATTAAGGCGAAGGAGATCAAAACCTAAAAAAAAAAATCAGGGGAATTCTAATATATCTGGTTTAGCCACTGTTAAAAGTTACTTCTGGCACTTTATAAGCTTTGTACATTGTAGAAATACCTTTAAGGATGAAAAGTGATTAACCTCCCTGGCGGTATGATTATGTCAGGAATTATATACCAAAAGCGGTACAATTTTTTTCATGGAAATTTGGCGTTATGTATTATAGGCCTACAATTCTTAGTAATTACTGACTTAAACCTGACCAAAACAAGACTCTAGTAGACATCCCAGATGTGATAAATTTGAAACACAAACGCATGAATTATAATCGAATCAATAATATAATTTTATTATATAATATATAATATATATAATAAAATTATATTATTGATTAGATTATAATTCATGCGTTATATATTATATATATATATATGCGTGTGTGTGTGTGTATATATATATATATATATATATATATATATATATATATATAAATATATATACACACACACACATATATATATATATAAAATATATAATTAAAATCGAATCAATAATATAATTTTATATATATATATATATATATATATATATATATACGTGTGTGTGCATATATATATATATATGCATATATATATATGCATATATATATATATATATAATATAAAATGTGTTATGTGTTTGTGTTTTGTGCAACGTTTTTTGAATTTCCCTCCCTAGTTCCGCTCCCATGCAGCATTGCTGCTGCAGGGAACGGAACTAGGAAGTCATCACACCGACGGAGGACGGACGAGCGGCGGGACTCTCGGCCGGCGGTCACAGCAATGAGAGATCATCGCTGGATCGCCAGGAGAAGGTAAGAGACACCGCTGCGCTCTCTGCACATCCACCCCGAGCGTGACTCGGGGATACCGATCCTGCACTAAAAAATCCACCCCGAGTCACGCTCGGGATTACCGCCAGGGGGGTTAAAGATAAAAGTACATTGGCTTTGCTTAAAAATTTAAATTGTGTTTAATAGCAGGCAGCAAATGAATAAAGGATAAATAATATATAACAATAATGTAAAAACAAGTAGGAGTGTTTTAGCTTGGGTAAAAAGATGTGTGCAGTCGTATGTGTGTTTTGTAGTGCTGTGCAATCTTACAACAGAGATATTTTATATAACATAATGCAATTTGAATCTTTTTGTCCTGTTGACTAGTAGAAGAAGGGAATGGGGGAAGGGATATTCCACCTTCCTACATACATACATTGGAGGAAGAAAAATTCTGACTATGACCCTAAGAACACCATCCTACAGTCAAACATGGAGGTGGAAACATGTAGCTTTCTCTGCTAAAGGTACAGGCCGACTTTGCCGCATTGAGGGACCAATGAACGGGGCAATTTACATTCCTGACCCCCACTACCCCCTTACATTCCTGTCCCCCACTACCCCCATACATTCCTGCCCCCCACTACCCCTTTACATTCCGGTCCCCCACTACCCCTATACATTCCTGTCCCCACTACTCCTTTACATTCCTGACCCCCACTACCCATTTACATTCCTGTCCCCCACTACCCCCTTACATTCCTGTCCCCCACTACCCCCTTACATTCCTGTCCCCCACTACCCCTTTACATTCCTGTCCCCCACTACCCCTTTACATTCCTGACCCCCACTACCCCTTTACATTCCTGTCCTCACCCCCTACCCCTTTACATTCCTGCCCCCACTACCCCTTTACATTCCTGTCCCCCACTACCCCTTTACATTTCTGTCCCCCACTACCCCCTTACATTCCTTTCTCCCCAATACCCCCTTACATTCCTGACCCCCACTACCCCTTTACATTCCTGACCACCACTACCCTCTTACATTCCTGTCCCACACTACCCCTTTACATTCCTGTCCCCCACTACCCCCATACATTCCTGTCCCCACTACCCCTTTACATTCCTGTCCCCCACTACCCCTTTACATTTCTGACCCCCACTACCCCCATACATTCCTGTCCCCACTACCCCTTTACATTCCTGTCCCCCACTACCCCTTTACATTTCTGACCCCCACTAGCCCCATACATTCCTGTCCCCACTACCCCTTTACATTCCTGTCCCCACTACCTCTTTACATTCCTGACCCCCACTGCCCCTTTACACTCCTGACCCTCCACTACCCCTTTACATTCCTGACCCCCACTACCCCCTTACATTCCTGTCCTCAGCTTTACCCCATCTTCAGATTCCTGTCCTCAGCCCTCCCCCCCCATCCCCTATCTTCAGATTCCTGTCCTCAGCCCCCTCCCATCCATCCCCCATTTTAAGATTCCTGTGCTCAGCCCTCCCTCCATCCCCCATCTTCAGACTCTTGTCCTCAGCCCTCCCCCCATCTTCAGATTTCTGTCCTCAGCCCCCCCCCCATCCCCCATTTTAAGATTCCTGTGCTCAGCCCTCCCCCCATCCCCCATCTTCAGATTCTTGTCCTCAGCCCTCCCCCATCTTCAGATTCCTGTCCTCAGCTCCCCCTTCACAGCACCCTCAGCTTCCTCCACAATCCACATTACTCACACACAGAGGAGACAGCAGTGGAGTGGACAGCTCCGCATGGATGGCAGCAAGCATGAAGCTGACATCAGAAGCAGGACAGTTCTGGAAGGAGGGCGGGATCTGCACAACTTTTCCAGGTAATCAGCTTGTGATTGGTTGCTAGCAATCAATCACCTGCGAGTTAACTTGAAGTCCCGCCCTCCATCCGGAGCTGTACTGGCTTTAATATCAGCCTCCTGCCTCCCGAGTCCCGCCGTCCATGCAGGGCTTGTTCAGGATGGCTGAGCAGGCTCCTAAATGGTAGCATGACACTGCGCCCCCCCCCCCAGTGCGGCTGGCCCCCCCCCAGCAACCCCCACGCTACACCACTGACACTAGGTCAGATGTGCGCCTTGTCTTGTTTGTTTTTGCACAGTATTCGGATCCGCCACCCAGTGGAGTTGAAAGGAGCTGCAACGACTTAGTAATATCACAGACTAGGATTCGAATGGAAGACACACTAGTAACCCTTGGACTGGTATGATTAGTGCACGGATGGTGGGAATTTTCTTTGTGTGTTGTTTCACTTTATTTGATGGACTGTATAGGATTCATTCAGTGAATGAAGCACCTGACACAGTGAAGAGCAGTCGTATGATTTTTGCACAAGCACTTGTCACTATGTTTGATGGACTATACAGGATTTATTTATAATTGATTTAATCGCTTTTATTATGGTATATTTATTTGATAGTGTACCACTTTACTGTCACATGGCACTTTGAATACTGTTTTGTCATTTATATACATTTGCACTTTTTAATATTGGTTTCTGCAGAGTGGCGGTCGTTGTCAGGTGACAACCCCCATTCTATAATTAGCACATTAATATTTCGTATACTATTGCACTTTATATATTTTGATTCACATATCATAGAGTGAGCAGCGCTGATAGACACATACATTTGATCGATTAAGGAACGCCCCCCTTTTTTTATCAGCAGCAGCCCGCAATTTTTAATTTGGTTGTTTACATATACAGGACAAATAGATACATAGTCCTTTCCTAAGCGCACGTACATCTTCAATCTTTGTCTCAAAAAAACACAATCATGAATAAAGAATGAAGAAGAAACATCCTCCAAGAGAAACTTCTCCCAGCCACCCAAGAACAGATTGGTGAGGAATAATGTCTTTTCCAGCATGATGGAGCACCTTGCCATTAGGCTAAAGTGATAAATAAGTGGCTTGGGAACAAAATATTGAAGTTTTGGGTCCATGGCCAGAAAACTCCCCAGAGCCTAATCATATTAGGAACTTGTGGTCAATCCTCAGGAGGCGAGTGAAAACCCCCCACGCAAATTCTGACAAACTCCAAGCATTGATTTTGCAAGAATGGGCTGCCATCAGTCAGGATGTGGCCCAGAAGTTGATTGACAGCATGCCAGGGCGGATTGCAGAGGTCTTAAAAAGAAGGATCAACACTGCAAATATTGACTCTTGCATAAACTTATGAAATTCTTATAATTATACTTCAGTATGCCCTAGTAACATCTGACAAAAGATCTATAAACACTGCAGCAGACTTTGTGAAAATTAATATTTATTATGCCCTGTCATAGCTCGTTACTGGAAACAGGTGACGGATCTTCTGTCCTCGGTCTTATCATTACCTGTTCCATGTATTCCTAGAATATGCCTCTTGGGTATTCTGGATGAGGAACAGTGGCAGAGGTATCATTGAGCCTTACTGAAAGAAACGCTGTTTCTGGCTAGGAAAGCCATTGCACTCAAATGGATTTAACTCAATCCTCCATCTGTTCGTACATGGATAAAGATGGTAAATCAAACACTTCCATATGAAAAACTTGTATATGAACACAGAGGGTGCCCAACAAAATATAATAGGATTTGGGATGTGTGGCGTGCATCTACCCTTACCGTTTCCCCTACTTAAGAAGCCCATTGACTCAGACGTACAGTATAATAACCGATAGAATTCAGACTTCTCAAAGTTGATGACTCATTGTATGGTTTATATCTTTTATTTTGTGATCCAAGCAAGCTGTATATTCATTTTCAAACAACTTGATACGTGTCAGTTTAACTGTATTTTATTGCTATGGTGATCATGTGAGCATTTTGTTGAAATTGTTTCTGTAACGCACATTTGTTAATAAAAAAAATATATTTGTGTCATTCTCAAAACTTTTGGCCACGACTGTAGGCTTAGGACACTAGGTTTTGGGGTTCAGGTTGATTTCCTCAGCCCCATTTATTAGAAATAAGAATGACCAGGTAACATACCACATAATGGAACATAAAAGAATGCAAGCATTTAGAATATCCTTTAGTTTTTTGTAGACCAAAAGAAAAAAGGCTCCTGACCCTGTCCAACCATGGTTTTGTGTGAGCACACACACACACACACACACACACACACTTGAATACCTTCGAGAATTTTGATACCTATAGCAGACTCTGAACAGATGCGGAACAGAGAAACTAATATGCACTACCTTCATAGGGGCAGGGATGGTGAGGTTGCTGCTCTTTTTCCAAACGACTTGGAGCATGACAGTGTGTTTATGCAAGTCTTTGAGGTACTGCAAGAATTCCACTTTCTGTAAACAGATTATGTGGATGTCATCTATATAACGTCCACGTCTAGGGACCACAAGCAGTACCACATCTATGACACCAGCTACCCAAATGTCAGGAGTCAGTAGTTGGGAGACTAGATATACTGTATATGTAGTCACACCAAGAAATCAAGAGAAAATGGCTACAGAATCAGGCAGCAGCATGACAAGCAGGGTACGAGCAGGAGCAGCCAAAACACTGAGGCAAAGAGAACAGAACAGACCCCAACCTAAGGCTGTATTTCACTAAGTGAGAATCTGCCCTCATCATCTAATGCATGTTCTCTCAGAATGCTTCCCAAGAGTTCCTCATCAGTAAGACCCTGCCAAAATTAGCGACAAAAATCTTTATCTCCTATTACAAATCGCACATAACTAAAACCCTTCACTCTAAGCATCTTGACAAAAAATGAAGTAAATACTCCAAGCAAATGGCTCCCAGTTCCCAGATGTAGCTGATCATGTTGTCAGTGGGCCTTGTGTTATGTCAGGATGGGGAGAGGATATATGCATAGTAGCTACACCAAGGAAACTGGGACCAGACCATGTATACATATCTTTAAATTGAGATTTATTTACAGTGAACAATAACCACACACCTACAGCAACAAACATGAGAAAGCATGAAAATCAACACTAAAGGACAAAATGCCTAACCAGCAACCTAACAAACTACAGAAACTATATACAAACAAATGTACAGATGAGAAACACACAAGGCAGGGGAGAAAAGGGAGCAGATGGGAATGTAAAACAAAACTGGGAAGGGAACAAGGCAGCAGGATACTGGATGAAGGGCAAGGGCAAGAGCAAGAGGAAATGGCTACAGAGCCAGGAGCAGTAGCAAAGGTGGAACTTGAGTATCTTCCCATCAGGTTTGGCCAGGTGGAGCTGATCCCTGGAACCTGTTGGCTGCTAGGAGACAACTGCTGCTGGACACTAAAATTGCAGCTTTCTGCCCCGAGCATCACCAGCAGGTGAACTCGGTCCTAACACCAGACAACTTGCCATGACTATAACAGGTGCTAGGTCTTTACCACACACAGCTGTGCTGATTTTGAAAAATGGCATGGAGGAAGGGATCGATTTTGGGGCGGGGGGCTGTACCTGCTCACTGTTTCATGTTACACCCCAGATATGACTGTGACACGAAGCATGATCTGAATTATGGATTTTGTTTTTAAGAAAATCAAGAGTGCGCTGGAGGCAAATAGAACAGCAAATACAGTGCATATAAATCCATAGCTTTCTAGCTTCAGATTTCACATTTCAAAAAGGAATTGCTTTAGAGAGATGAGTCTAATCTTATATTTTTTTTTTGGGGGGGGGGTTGTTCATTCAAGAACACATCCTAACCCAAACCTCCTCTTCACACAAGATAAGATACTACATATACAAAATAGAAATGCTTCCAAATGGATATAAATCAACATAAAGGAGTCATAAATGAAAATAACTATTTTATGTTTAAACTGAAGAAACACAATCTACAAAGAGATTATTTATATCCATTTATATCCAAAAAGTACATACTAATAAACTGAAAAGTCTGCAGATAAGGAAACTAGATGACAGATGCAAATTTCTCAGTACTTGAGAGCAATATTCAACAAATATCTAGTATTGTGAAGCGAACACATATCTGAAAATCATTTAGAAAATAAACTGTCATAGTTTGCCTAAAAGAAACAAAAACCATTACAATTCTTTATAAAAGATGGCTGTGGGCGTGCTGTAAAGCGTTTGGTGTGAAATCGGCTGGCACTAGACAAAATAATGCTAATACAATGCTAATGCAGCTTAGCGATTCTGGCACATGTGCATTCGGAGAATAAATACATTTTTGTTTTATGCTATGTTACTGCTGTAGGTAGTCTGATACCCTGATCAGCGGGTGAACTCGGTCCAAACAAAATGTACCAGGTTCATGAAATTGCAATAGCAATATAGTGCTGTATTTAAAAAGTCTACACACCCCTGGTAAAAATGTCAGGTTTCTGTGATGTAAAAAAATGATAAATCATTTCAGAACTTTTTCCACCTTTAATGTGACCTATAAACTGTACAACTTAGTTGAACAACAAACTGAAATATTTTGGGTGGAGGGAAGTAAAAATAAAAACCTAAAATAATATGGTTGCATAAGTGTGCACACCCTTAAGCTAATATTTTGTTGAAGCACTTCTTGATTTTATTACAGTACTCAGTCTTTTTGGGTAGGAATCTATCAGCATGGCACATCTTGACATGGCAATATTTGCCCACTCTTCTTTGCAAAAACACTCTAAATCTGTCAGATTGCAAAGGCATCTCCTGTGCACAGCCTCTTCAGATCACCCCACAGATTTTCAATCAGATTCAGGTCTGGGCTCTGGCTGGGCCATTCCAAAACTTTAATCTTCTTCTGGTGAAGCCATTCTTTTGTTGATTTGGATGTATGCTTTGGGTCATTGTCATGCTGAAAAATGAAGTTCCTCTTCATGTTCAAATTTCTAGCAGAAACTTGAAGGTTTTGTGCCAATATTGACTGGTATTTGGAACTGTTCATAATTCTCTCTACCTTGACTAAGGCCCCTGTTCCAGCTGAAGAAAAAAAGCCCCAAAGCATGATGCTGCCACCACCATGCTTCACTTCAAATTTAGCCGGGCTTGGATGCTTTTCTTCGCAATAAAAGGCTTCCGTCTTGCCACTCTACCCCTTAGCCCAAACATATGAAGAATAAGGGAGATTGTTGTCACAAGTACCACACAGCCAGTACTTGCCAGATATTCCTTAACCACTTAAGCCCCGGAGGATTTGGCTGCTCAAAGACCAGGGCCTATTTTGCGATTCGGCACTGCATGACTTTAACGGACAATTGCGCAGTCGTGTGACGCTGTACCCAAATTAAATTGACGTCCTTTTTTCCCCACAAACAGAGCTTTCTTTTGGTGGTATTTGATCACCTGTGCGATTTTTACTTTTTGCGCTATAAACAAAAAAAGAGCGACAATTGTGAAAAAATAACAATATTTTTCACATTTTTTTTTCTGCAATTTTTTTTGCGGGACTGCTACTTTGCGGGACTGCTACTTTGCGGCGGACAGATTGGACCCTTGACTGACATTTTTGACACTTTTGGGGGGACCAGTGACATTACTACAGTATTCAGTGCTATACATATGCACTGTTACTGTAAAGATGACACTGGCAGGGAAGGGGTTAACTTTATTAGAGAGCAGGGGGTTAAGTGTGTCCCTAGGGGTGTGCTTCTAGCTGTAAAGGGGCATGGCTTTCGATGTAACCACAGAGACATACGATCCTAC
Source organism: Pelophylax lessonae (assembly GCF_965119305.1). Taxonomy (NCBI): domain Eukaryota; kingdom Metazoa; phylum Chordata; class Amphibia; order Anura; family Ranidae; genus Pelophylax; species Pelophylax lessonae. The sequence continues at coordinate 176,617,492 of NC_138768.1, forward strand.
ATAGCAGGATTGTATGATCTCTGCTGTTAAATCAGGGAGAATGACAGGCGGCTTTGTTTACATTAGCCGCCTGCCTTTCTCCCTCCCCAGCGGGAGATTGCGAGTGACCGGCGGACATCGGAGCTGCCAGTCACTCGCGCAGGGATGCCCGTGAACGACCGGCGGCGCACGCTTGCCCCCTATTGGCTCGCAGGCGAGTAACGTACCCATACGTCACTTTGCCTGCACAGGGCTGACCGCCGCAGTATATGTACTTGCGGTGGTCGGCAAGCAGTTAAGCTCCTTTAATGTTGCTGTAGGCCTTTTGGCAGGTTCCCTGACTGGTTTTCTTCTCGTTTTTTCATCAATTTTGGAGGGATGTCCAGTTCTTGGTAATGTCACTGTTGTGCCATATTTTCTCCACTTGATGATGACTGTCTTCATTGTGTTCCATGGTCTAATGCCTTGGAAATTATTTTGTACCCTTCTCCTGACTGATATCTTTTAACAGTGAGATTCCTCTGATGCTTTGGAAGCTCTCTGCGGATCATGGCTTTTGCCGCAGGATGAGACTAAGAAAATGTCAGGAAAGATCTACTAGAACAGATGAACTTTATTTGTGGGTCAATCAGAGGCACTTTAAATGAGGGCAGGTGTGTACACACTCCTATCTAACATGAGTTTGAATGTGCATTGCCTAATTCTGAACACAGCTACATCCCCAGTTATAGGAAGGTGTGCAACCACATTATTATTTTTTTTTTTTTTTTTTTTTTATTTCCCCCCCCCCTCCTCAAAGATTTCAATTTATTTTTCAATTGAGTTGTGAGAATTCTCCTTTGAGAATGTCCTGTGGGACCAAATGCATCAGGATCGTGCCTGTTTAGCCAGACTTGCATTTGTTTCTGCCTTTACCATTGGAAATTTTGTGAGTGTTATTCCCCTTTTTTAATAAACTTTTTATTTGGGTTTTACACTATGTCTGTTTCCTTTGGTTTATTTCCACATGGGTCTGGATTTCTGTGAGTGATTCTTTCTACCTACCCTGCTGGATATACACCTGGGAGACATCCGTGGTTGCAGATCGTTTCAGGAATCCGATACCCTCCTAACAGCCTTTTTGACCCTCATGCTATATGGTATTCAGGGTCAACAGCATCTGGTGAGTGCAATTTTATTTGGTGTTGGTGATGGGATATCAGTATCAAGATTCACCTCTCTGTTTTGGATTACTCCACTTGCACTTACCATTGTGAACTCTATATGGACTTTTTTTTTTTTTTTCTTTTCATTCAATAAGTTTTTATTGAGTTTAACATAAGAAACAAATAAAACAGAAAATTGGAATATACAACAGGTTCCAATGCATGTACACAATCATATAGTAAGAGCAACAGCTGAATGGTGCAATAATAGACAGATAATCAGAATTATCGGGAATATCAGGAAGCATTCTAAGCATCACAGGTTATACAACAGTATGGCATATGTTAGGAAGGTGGCACAACTTAGTATAGTAATAGTAACGTGTATATCCATGCGTGGATGTAATATGGGGGCGAGAGTCTATATGGACTATATGGTCTATATGGACTTTTTTGATTGTATTCAGTTGAAGATTTTCACATTTACTGATCACATATGTTATTCTATTTGTTTGTATTGAGAACTGTTGCAGTTCCTCACCCATTAGCACTGCACTTTTATTTTATTTCCTGTAAACATCAAATAGACAGTCCAATAAAAGCCCACTTGAATGTGTTACTTGTGGAAAAGCCACTATAAGTGCTTGTGTTCCTAAAGACAAAAATAACATGTGTTCCCTTCAGAGTGCCTAAGGTGTTCCCACATGGACTCACACTCACCACAATATGTTGATCCACTAATATTATGTAGGTCACACTGCGCCTTTGAGATAATCCCCTTGTGCTTTTGCCACTGTCCACACTGCACCTGATGCCTGGAAATGGGCTCTTCCTCTTATTATGCCTCACCGCTTAGAAAAAACATTGCCAAGGGAAACATTTTCATAGGGCAAAACCGTTTAATTATATTCAAAAATGTAAAATACAAATATTCCACTCACCTACCATAGTACCTATGCGAATTGGCACTGGGTGTATACAGCATATGGAATAGAGGATGGCCGAGCGCTGGAACTCAATTTATATATATATCAGAGGCGTAACTAGAACCTTCAGGGCCCCGGTGCAAGAAACCATGAAGGGCCCCCCCCGGACCCCTGGCCAGGGCCCTTCCCTTCAAGCCTGGGGCTCTTCCCACTGATCTTTGGACCCTTTACTCTCGTTGCAGGGCCCTTTATTACGGTCCCGCAGGGGAACCCTTTCACAAGTCCTGCAAAGACAGCAGAACACAAGTGAACTGGATGGGAAGAGTGGTGGGGGCAGCATACAGAAGAACCAATCTCCTTCATTTTCCTCCTGCAGCTACAGGAGTAAAAAGGAGGACAGTGATTTCTCTACATGCTGCCCCCACTGTCCCTCCTATCCAGGTGAACAGGGGAGCCGCACAGGCCCCCTGGAGCATTGGGCCCGGTTGCAATTGCACCCCCTGCAACCCCTGTAGTTACGCCCCTGATATATATATATATATATATATATATATATATATATATATATATATATATATATATATAGTTCCACTTCTAAACAAATTTCATATAGGCCATTTTTTTTTTTTTTTTATATTAAGTGATTATAATAGTTACCTTTTGTAATGGTAAATTCACTGGAAGAATGATTTTATACTATATATTTTAGCAATGTGTTGGCTGCAATGTGAATAAAGATTGGCAGGGGGCAGGATAATAGGTTAATAGGTTCACTGGTTGTAATTTTCAATTTGATTTTAAATTTTAATTGATGATAGAGTGGTATTTCCTATGTTTTTTTTTAACTTGAATATTATGCATTGCAGCAAGACATATTGGTATCTGGTGCATTTATTACTATATGATTGGGCAATATATAGTGTATCCAGCGGTATAATCCTTAGTTGGCAACATCGGTCCTTAAGGGGTTAAGACAGCCTGGGTTTAAATCCAGACACTAAGATGGAGGCAAACCAGCTTCCTGAAGATGTCACATCAAGACAAAATGCGTTGAGGCATGGTTTTCAAGCCGTTATGTCACATCCTGTGACATTATCGCCTGGCACTGGAACTCACTTCGCTTCCGGATTCTGGAGAGGCCATCTTCTCTTCCATAAGCTTTATACACACAGTGCCAATTTACATTAGCACTATACTGAGTGAGTGGAATATTTGTATTTTACTTTTTTAAATAAAATGTAATTGTTTGATGTTATGAGAATTTTTCTCTTTGCATTGCGTTTTCTGAACAGTGGTGCACAATAAGAGAAAGAGCCTGTTTCCAGGCATTGTTTGAACCGTGGCAAAAGGACACAGGGATTATCAGGGATTATCCAAAAGGCAGTGTGACCTACTTAATATTAGTGGGTCAATATATTACGGTGCGTGTCAATCCATGTGGGAATATCTGAGGCACTGTGAAGGTAACAAGTGTAATTTTTATCTTTAGGAGCAAGAGCACTTATATTGGCCTTTTCACAAGCAGCACATTTATAGTGGGAATTTTGGGCTATCTATTTGATGTTTACAGCATGTTTATATGTTGCTTTTGATGTTTACATATTTTTTCTTATTTCTTTATCACAAGAATAGTGTAATATAATGCATATGTAAGGTTTAATTTCATGAATTACATTTTTTAAAGGTAATACCTCCTTTTTGCTCTTGGGATTTTCCTTTAACCACTTGCCTACTGAAAGCTGTTACGCCACTTCCTGACCAAGTTAAGTTTCATCTTTCAGTGCTCTCACACTTTTAAATGACAATTACTCAGTCATACAACACTGTACTCAAACTCAATTTTTATAATGTTTTTGAGACAGATAGAGATTTCTTTTGGTGTTAGTTATTCTTTACTGGGTTTTTTATTTTTTGCGATATAAGCAAAAAAAACAGAAATGTTTGGGGAAAAAAAACTTTTTTTTTTAGTATAACTTTTTGCAAATAAAAAAATAGTCTTCATAAATCTAGGCCAACATTTATACTGCTACATTTCTTTGGTAAAAATAACCCAAATCAGTGTATATTATTTGGTCTGTGTGAAAGTTATGGAGTCTACAAGTATGGTACATATTATTGATAATCGATCAATGCTGATGTACTGAATGCCTATTTTTTTTTTCTTGAGGCCCTAACATGCCTAGACAGTACAAATTCATCCCCCAAATTACACTTTTCTGGAAAGTAGACATTCCAGGGTATTTAGTAAGAGGCATGGTGAGTTTTCTAAAGTTCTAATTATTTCCCAAAATTCTTTGATAAATTAAGATTTTCTTTTCACACAATTCTCATATTAACAAGTTATTTCTCACACATGGCAGAGGCATACTTGCGAATACACTCCAAAACACATTCTGCTACTCCTCTTTAGTATAGGGATACCACATGCATGAGACATTTTACAGCCTAGCCACATAGAGAGACCCAATATCCAAGGAACACCTTCAGGTGTGGATTATCTTGGCAAAGGAGAAGTGCTCACTAACACAGATTTAGACAGATTTGCGAACAATATTTGAGAGAAATAGGCTGTACATAGAAAAAAGTCTTAGATCTTTGAGTTCAGCTCATGAAGAATGGGGGCAAAAACAAAAGTGTTGTGTTTATAATTTTGTTCAGTGTATTTTTCATGAGGCATAATGAGTCCTTTGAACATGTCATTTTTATCCATAAGTCTTTGGAAAATGTGGAAAGAAAATGAAAACTTATTTTTTTTCCACAAAATTGTCAGTTTATAAGATATTTCTAACACATAGCATGCACATACCAACAATTACACCCCAAAATACATTGTGCTACTTTTCCTGAGTATGGTGAAACCACATGTGTGAGACTTTTCCACAGCCTGGCCACATAGAGAGTCCCAACCTCCATGTAACACCTTCAGACGTTCTAGGGGCATAAACTACACATCTAATTTCCTGACAGCCTATTACTTTTATGAAGGCCCTGGAGCAACAGGACAGTGGAAACACCCACAAAATGACTTCGTTTTGGAAAGCAAACACTCCAACATATTTGTCATGAGGCATATTGAGTCTTTTGAACGTGTCATTTTTCTCCACAAGTTTTTGGAAAATGTGGAAGGAAAATTAAAACATACTTTTTTTTTTTTACACAAAGTTGTCCATTTATAAGATATTTCTAACAAAAAGCATATACTGTACATAGCAAGAATTACATTCTGCTGTGCAAAGAGTAAACAAAAGATTACCTGTGGATTCTGTTGTGCAGTTGTCCAGAGAGGAGAGCATTTGTCAAGGCAGCAGGCAGGGACCTGATCAGCGACAGTGAAAGGAATCATCCAGGCAGCAGACAGAGACATGGTCAGCACAGCCAAAGCATTGGTCCAGGAAGCAGGCAGAGATGTGGCCAACAACAACCAAAGAGATTGTCCAGGCAGCAGACAGAGACATGGTCAGCACAGCCAAAGTATTGGTCCTGGCAGTAGGCAGAAACAGGGTTCATAGTCAGTACAGGTAGCAAACAGAGGCGTGGTCAGTTTAGGCAGCAGGCAGAGACATGATCAATTAACAGGCCAGGGTAAGTCAGCAGCAGGCAGAAATATCAGGCTTTTAGGGCCTCGGTCAGGTAAGAGCTGGACACAGGAGTAGAGGCTTCTTTCCACCCAAATCTCTTCAAAGCCTCTGGTCTCCATACCCTAATCCAGGAATTACAAAACCTAGAGAAAAACAAAAAACGTAGTTTCCTTCACTCAGGAAAGCTACTCTGGAGCCCCTCACATATGTGAGACCCCAGTGTTATCTTGAATACCACTACTACAGTAGCAGGGCAAAAGATTAGTCCAAGCAGCAGGCAAAAACCATGGTCAATTAACAGGCCGAGGTCAGTTCAGATGGAGGTCAGAAATGTAGTCGATAGTTCAGGCAGCAAGCAGAGGCATCGTCAGTAAACAAGTCAGAGACAGTTCTGGAGCAGGAAGAAGTATGGTCAGTTTAGATGGCAGGCAGAGGCGTGGTTGAATAATAGGCCAGGGTCAGATCAGTAGCAGTCAGAGGCATGAGGAATGTGAAGGCAAATGGCAGGAATTCAGAATTACATTCACAATACTAATACTACTAATATTGTAGAGAAGTCTCCTATGCAGATGCCTGGTTGAGAAGGACTTGGGGACAATAATAACTGGTGTCTCGCCTAACTCCTCCTCTGAAGCACAACTGACATTTTTTTCAAGTCTTTAGCCTGTTTCTCTGGGAGGGACTTTATCGGGAAAATGGCGTTTGTGGAGTCTGTTCACTGCATCTGAGTAAATGCCTTCTGGTTTGCCTTCCTGGAAAGGGCAGTGAAAATTTCCTCCTGATAGCTAAGAAAGGATGCGGGTCTCTCTGTGGATTTACGGTGAATCAATAGGAATTATAAATAGCCAAATTAAAAGGATAAATGGGGACTTTCTTGTACCAATGGTGGGTTCTTGAGAGATAGGGTACATAGCAAAATATGAGACAGGACTCAAGTCAATGTGGCACTGCATCCCAATATGTAATTTATAAAGAAGAAAAAAGAAAGAGGTGGTGGAACTTTATAGGTAGACTTTATAGATAACCCCATTAAAAAACTTAAGTGCTAAATCAGTAAAAAATCAGTTTATTGTAACATCATTAAAAATGTATTTAAAATCAATTCATGAAAATACGTACATAAAAAATACAAAAAAAAAAAAAAAAAACAATATCTCCCCATTGTAAGACAAAATCTCTTCCAGTAAGAATAAAAATACAACAGGGAGACCTGTGAAAATACCCGTTCTAAATGTAAAACCTAAACTATAGGTTTTGGAAAGTATCCAGGTCTCTCGGGTATCTCAAATTGCTATTGCCAAAGAATCACAAAATCGCTACGGGTTTTGCTTGTAGCTTCATCAGGGATTCCTGTTATTGCTGGGAGATATAGTATAAAGATTAATACATTAATTACCGCATATTTTTTTAACTAAATAATAACAATTTAGGTTTTAACCTGCTAAGGATTCTACCCTCCCATGGGGGACATGAAGCACACCTGGGACAACTGGGGGACCCATGTGACATTCCGGGACATCGGCCCTGATCGGTGGACACCTCACACACCAATTCCCTTTCCCCCTCCCCCCCTCCCTTCAACCCCATCCCCCTTTTTAGTTTTTTCTTGTTTTGTTTTTTTTTCTCTCTAGGTCATGCCTCAAAATGGTATGAAGATCGCATGTCCCCCCAGAACAGGTTGTGTGTCGTTTTTGTTTTTTCCCTTTTTTTTTTCTTTTTTCTCCAACATGTTTGTAGTGGGGGTGCCCTGTGATCCTTGGTGGGGCGAGGCCATATTGCTTTAATGCTATCCTCACCGGAAGCAGGGAATTAAGCGGCTTTCTGTTCGCTTTGCCATTTCTGAACATGTGTGGCCGCTTCAGCTTACCCACCCAGGCAGGCCAGGCAGACAGCGCGGCCACATGGGGCGGAGTTTAGTCTCTCTGAGCCATCTTTCTCCTATATTTATAGGAGGGAGATGCAGAGATCTCTAGTGGATGCATTCCGGATCCCCTTAGGAGAGGGGTATCATGCAGCAAGGGATTAGCATTTTCCAATAGGTCAGTTGTGGCATCATAACTATGGATTTTGGAGCGTATATTTCCTATTTACTCTTTGGAACTCACTGAACGTTTTTGTCTGTTACTCCTAGAGGGAAGAACTTTGGAGGGATAACCATATCATCTCCCACTATATGGGATGGAAATCTGTTTACCCCAAGCTAACTACTACTGAGAAGTGAGTCCTATGTTATATTTTGTATATATATATATATATATTTTTTTTTTTGTATATGTTTTTATATATATTATATGGGGTATGGATACTGGCCTATTGCACTTAATGTATGTTGCAAATCAGCAACAAATCATCTAGCCCCTCTCTCCCTGTCTCTGTGCGTGGGAACATACATTTGGGATGACAATTGACTATGCTTTCTGAGATATATACACTAATACACACCGATATCATCTTTGATAGGTGTTACTGGCTCCAGAATGACACTCCTGAAGTTGTGGTCTTAAAGAGATATTTGTGGTGTGTGCGTTCTCTTCCCTTCTTTCGGCTGCAGTCAGTATGCCTGGGATCCTCCTCATTTTGCCATCATACGGTTCTTGGTGCTCCATGTTCTTTCCTTTTTTTTTCCCCCCTGAGATTTGGGTAGGTACCCTGAGTATGCTTACACGTTTGTCATGTTATATGATATTCGATTAACTCAAGTCTTTGATATTATGGTATATTTAATTAATACTGAAAATGTAAAATGTTAAAATGTGATGTAATATTTGGTAATTATTGTAGGCAACTTTATACTATATCTCCCAGCAATAACAGGATCCCCTGATGAAGGTACAAGCGAAACACGTAGCGATCCTGTGATTCTTTTGGCAATAGCAATTTGAGATACCTGGGAGACCCGGATACCTTCCAACACCTATCGCAAGATTTGCGCTTACATTTAGAGCGGGTATTTTCACAGGTCTCCCTGTTGTATTTTTGTTGTATTTTTATTCTTACTGGGATTTTTTACTTAATTTAGCACTTGAGTTATTTAATGGGGTTATCAGTGACTACCTATAAAGTCCCATCACCATCTGATTGTTGTAGTCAACTCCCCACATGAACATATTGTACTATTGCACACATTCAGGTTTCTGGACTTGGCCATTCCTTCTAGGGATTTGCACAGAGGTGTCATTGTGAATTCAAGAAAGCATATAAATGTCTAGTTTGTCCCTCCACTTTATAGCCAATACTTCTTCGTTCCACAAACTCACCGACTCCCCTCTTTGTAGTCTTGTATTTACCAGCCTTTGCAGGAAACCCTTCCTAGTAGCTCTCACTGTGCCACATGCTAGTGTTTTCTTCTGGTAAAGATTGCAGAAAAGAGTCAGGCTGGTATAATAATTACCAATATAGAGATGATAACCTTTTTCAAAGAAGTAAGGGCCCAAAAGATTTTTCCACCTGTTCCAGTATAGTCTGGGCATTCAGGGGGATCCAGCTGGGTATTCTTTCCTTCATACACGTGGAAGGCACACGTGTACCCTGTAACTCTGTCACACAACTTAAACAGTTCTATCCCATATTGGGTCCTTTTACTGGGTATGAACTGTTTGATGCCCAGCCTGCCAGTGAAATGGATAAGCAACTCATACACACAGATGTTTTTGTCCAGGATATAAAATTGGTCCCATATTAAATGTAAGGCCCACAAATATTTTAAATTCCTCCACTGTTAACTGTTTTCATTCATACGGATAGAAATAACTTGAAATTGGGTTGTTGGCTATAAATTGTTGGGCGTAAAGGTTGCACTGGTCCACAAATGAATGCAAAAAGTCATTAGTGAAAACTTGATAAAATAAATCAATGGGTGCAAAATTTTCCATTTTGCTCTGGACATTTGGCTGTGCAGGAAAGGGGGGATATTAGCTGTTAGCTGAGTTAGGCGGAAGCCATAAAGGGTTCCTCTAATTCTGTTACACACCTACTACTTAACACGGGTTCATATTCCTTATCAGAATCAGACACAGAGATCTCCCCACTGCTCTCATCGGTCATTCATCTTATGATTTGGTATGCCCCCTCACTGGTAAAGAATTTTTTAGACATAGTGGTGACTGTGGGCTATGATGTGGACACTGGGACAGATGTGGCTGCACTGATGAGGATGCACTGGCATGCACTATTGAGGCTTCACAGATGGGCATTATTGAGGCTGCACTAATTGGCACTTATAAGTCTGCACTAATGGGTGCTGATGAGCTTCACTGATGTGCACTGATGAGACGGCATTGATGTGCCCTGATAAGCAGCAGTGATGAGGCAGCACTGATGTGGCTACACTGATGGGCACTGATAAGCTGCACTGATGAGGCGGCACTGGTGGGCGCTGATGAGGATCCACTGATGAGGATCCACTTGTTGAGGCTCCTCTAATGGTGCGGCAGTGATGGGCACTGATAAGTGGCACTGATGTGAGCTGATAAGCTGCAATGATGAGGCAGCACTAATGAGGCTGCACTGATGGGCACTGATGAGGCTCCACTGATGGGGCGGCAATAATGGGCACTACTGATGTGCATTGATAAGCTGCAGTGATGAGGCAGCACTGATGGGCACTGTTAGGCACTGTAGAGCACTGTTATGTCAAAAACTCACTGTTTTGCAATAACTCCATCTCCTTCCCTCATACTCGATATTGGTGTGACAGAAGGAGAGGTCTCATACCCCAATGACCCCCTCTTTGTTTACATTGTGATTGCCAGTGAATGGACACAGTGATCACATGGTAAAGGGCCACTGTTATTGGCCCTTTACTCCAATCTGTGATGGGCTGTGTTCAAGGCACACAGAGATCACAGAAACTTTCTGATGTGCTTCGCAGGGGGCGCGAGGGAAGCTCGTTCTCGGGGAGACGTCAATAGACACCCTCCCAGAACTGATTAACCATGCTGTAGCCATCATTCTGCTATAGTGTGGACAGCAAGTGGGTAAATGAGTATTGTAATATATTTCTTTCCCCCCGTTTTTCTGCCCCATTCAACCCCCCACCACCACTACCTCATATGCACAATTTACCATCCATCACCCCTGAGATTTGTTCTTTTTGGGGCAGCCCCCCCACTTTTTTTTCTGGCATACTGCTATCGATATTTCAGATGATTGTGAAATGGTCTATAGTCTACCTAATCTTTTCTTATTTTATTAAGTGTACTTAGCTTTGAAAAATCTTTTGTACATTGTGTTAAAAAAAAACACACTTGCCATCTATTGTATTTTCCAAAACTTTAATTAAATATTGCAAAATAAATATAAAAACAAATAATAATTCTGCCCATATTCAAAGATAATAGGAATTATCAAACAAAAGAAATGGAAAGCTAGGCACTGCCAGGGGGAGATATGTACCTATGCAAAAGAAAACGTTAAATAAATACCATTCAGTATGGAGAAGGTGTTTTCATGCAGCCTAAAGGGCAACACAGGAAATACACAAATCATTTAAATAATATGCTTTGAAAATGCCTTCAAATAGAGCTCCAGTCTCCCACCTCAAAAAATGAAAAGTCAACACCTACAAACACTGTAGCTGCTGGTTCTTAAGGGGGAGCTCCACCCAAAAGGGGAAGCTCCGCTTGTTTGCTTCCTTCTGTCACATTTGTCATATTTGGCACCTTTCGGGAGGGAAGGGGGAGTGGGTACCTGTTTTGGACAGGTACCCACTCCCACTTACCTGTGACTTTGCCGTGGCAAAGTCACTCAGAAGTTTGCTCCCCCCTCCTCCTTTCCCTGCCACTGGGCCATTCACAGAGCTCAGTGCGCTGTGCGCATGCACGGTAGGGAACTGGCTGTGAGGCTGCAAGGTTTCATTGCCAGTTTCCTTACAAGAAATGGCGGCAGCAGCACCCGTAAGCTGATTGAAAAATCGTCTGGGGTGCAGACATCGTGGAATCCCTGGACAGGTAAGTGTCTTAATATTAATAGTCAGCAGCTGCAATATTTGTAGCTGCTGACTTTTAATTTTTTTGGTGGAGGACTGGAGCGCCACTTTAATATAAGGACACTTACCGATCCAGGGATCCAGTGATGTTCTCAACTGAGCCGATTCTTCAATCAGCTTCAGGTGCAGGTGGCTGCATCTTAGGTAAGGGAAACCAGCAGTGAATCCTTCCAGCTTCACAGCCGGTTTCCTACTGCACATGTGTGAGCCACGCTGTGCTTTGTGAATGATCTCACAACCTTCTGGGACCTCTGATGTGTCCCAGGAGTCTGCAGGGGAAGGAGGGGTGGCAAACGTCTGCACAGATCTCTGCGGTGATCTGACTGGAAGTGGGAGTGGATACCTGCCAAAACTAGGTACCCTGCTCCCCCCTCCCCACAAAAAGTGCCAAATAGGGCAGTGGAGGGTGGGAGGATGCAAGCAAGTGGAACCTCCACTTTTGGGTGAAGTTCCGTTTTAAGCTATATGTGATATTAAAGAATATTACAATTCTCTGGGATAGCATCAGTGATACCATATTCTGTCATCACGTAAAGTGCTTGTGTAATACTTTACTTTTACATTATTCCTAGGCTTACAGTATCAGCAAATCAATATGATTGGTCTTCACTAAAAGTCCTTATTAGGTAGATTTTGTAAAGACAACAGATTTTTTTATGAAGCAGCCAAAGTTGGAATGGAAGTAACAGACACAATAGATCTAAAATCTATCAGAAGGTTCTTCAACATGTTACAACATGTTTCATAGTTTAGCTTGTAATCTTCCTTTCAGCATCACACCGTATTGTGTACAAAGTCAATCTAACCACTTGTCGCAAAATCACGTAACTGTTTGTCATTTTGCTCCAGTGGTTGTACCAGGGTGATGTCTGCAGCTGCAAGCATCATCCTGGTACCGTTTTTTAGAGCCGAAGGTCGGCTCTCTTGTAATAACAAACAATGCAGCTAAGCAGCCACTCAAGCTGTTATTAAAATCAGCAAGAGGGGACTTGCCCAGGCTCCCCTGTCCCACAAGGAGGCCAAAGCCACCAGCCAGCGCATAGGGCAGCTGACTGCAGACCCGAACAAAGCCTGAATTGGCTTTTATCGTGTCCCTAACATAGTAACCCGAAAGCAATGTCACAGCGTCACTTCCGGTTTACTCAGCAGCCACAGTATTCAAAAACGCTGATCTTGGTGTTTTGAATATTTGTAAGTGCAGAGGAGGGGTTTGTGGTCTTTTAGACCCCAGATCCCTCCATAAAGAGTACCTGTTACTGCCTATTACTGTCACAAGAGATGTTTACATTCCTTGTGAAAGCAATAAAAGTTATCAGAAATTTTTTTCTCGGACTCAGTCAGCTTGACATGGCACTGCTCCCTATCTTTAACATTGGTGTCTATGGGAAATATCGGTCAGCTTGACATGGCACTGCTGCCTGTCTTTAACCACTTTCACCCCCTTCCTGCCCAGGCAAATTTTCAGCTTTCAGCGCTCTCACACTTTGAATGACAATTGCGCGGTCATGCTACACTGTACCCATATGAAATATTTTATCATTTTTTTCCCACATATAGAGCTTTCTTTCGGTGGTATTTAATCACCGCTGTTTTTTTTTTTTTTTTTTATTTCTTAGGCTCCATGCACACAGGGCGTCATAAAAACGTGCTCCAAAGCTGTTTACATAACACCGGGAAACAGCAGCTGTAAAAACGTGCTTTCAGTAGCTTTTTCTACTAGCGTTATTGCACGTTTGGCCACAGTAGCTGTTAGCAGCTTTTTTTTCTGCCTCCATTCAAAATCAATGGTTCCCTATGGGAGCCTATTGATTTGAATGGAAGTCACACCGCAGGTCGGATCGGGGTGATCCGACTTGCGGTGCGACCAGCACTGTGAGAATCTTGAGGGGGAACTCCACGCCAAAATGGGGAAAAAACGGCGTGGGGTTCCCCCCCAGGTTCCAAACCAGGCCCTTCGGATCTGGTATGGTCTGGCACCTCAAAGCACCTTGCCCCCATGTTGATGAGGACAAGGGCCTCATCCCCACAACCCTGGCCGGTGGTTGTGGGGGTCTGCGGGCAGGGGGCTCATCGGAATCTGGAAGCCCCCTTTAACAAGGGGGCCCCTGATCCCGGACCCCCTCCCTATGTGAATGGGTATGGGGTACACTGTACCCCTACTCATTCACCCCATAAAATGCGGTGTATGGAAATAACGACAGGAGACGTTTTGGAAAATTTATTAAAAATCTTCATCCGGCTCTTGTCCTCTCCGGGGGTCTTCTCCTCTCCGAGGGTCTTCTGCTCTTTTGCTGTCCGCCCTTCTTGTCTTCTCCTCTCCGGGGTCTTCTGCTGTCTTCTGCTCTTTTGCTGTCCGCCCTTCTTGTCTTCTCCTCTCCGGGGGTCTTCTGCTGTCTTCTCCTCTCCGGGGGTCTTCTGCTGTCCGCCCTTCTGCTGTCCAATCTTCTTGTCTTCTCCTCTCCGGTTTTCTGCTCTTTTGCTGTCGGCTGTCGGCTGTCCTTCTTCCTCCGGTCCTCCTCCTCCGACGTCTTCAGCGATTATGCCGGCCTCTGGTCTCTGCAGCTTATTATATAGCCATTAGGGGCGTGGTCGCCAGATGACGTCATCGGGAGACCACGCCCCCTTGTGTCACAGATGACGTCATCTGTGACACAAGGGGGCGTGGTCTCCCGATGACGTCATCTGTGACACAAGGGGGCGTGGTCTCCCGATGACGTCATCTGGCGACCACGCCCCTAATGGCTATATAATAAGCTGCAGAGACCAGAGGCCGGCATAATCGCTGAAGACGTCGGAGGAGGAGGACCGGAGGAAGAAGGACAGCCGACAGCCGACAGCAAAAGAGCAGAAGACCGGAGAGGAGAAGACAAGAAGATTGGACAGCAGAAGGGCGGACAGCAGAAGACCCCCGGAGAGGAGAAGACAGCAGAAGACCCCCGGAGAGGAGAAGACAAGAAGGGCGGACAGCAAAAGAGCAGAAGACAGCAGAAGACCCCGGAGAGGAGAAGACAAGAAGGGCGGACAGCAAAAGAGCAGAAGACCCTCGGAGAGGAGAAGACCCCCGGAGAGGACAAGAGCCGGATGAAGATTTTTAATAAATTTTCCAAAACGTCTCCTGTCGTTATTTCCATACACTGCATTTTATGGGGTGAATGAGTAGGGGTACAGTGTACCCCATACCCATTCACATAGGGAGGGGGTCCGGGATCGGGGGCCCCCTTGTTAAAGGGGGCTTCCAGATTCCGATGAGCCCCCTGCCCGCAGACCCCCACAACCACCGGCCAGGGTTGTGGGGATGAGGCCCTTGTCCTCATCAACATGGGGGCAAGGTGCTTTGAGGTGCGGGGTGCAGAGCCCCCCCTGCCCCAAAGCACCCACACCCCCCCATGTTGAGGGCGTGTGGCCTGGTATGATCCAGGGGGGGGGGCGCTCGCTCGTCCCCTCCCCTTTCCTGGCATGCCGGACTGCATGCTCGGATAAGGGTCTGGTATGGATTTTGGGGGGGACCCCACGCCGTTTTTTCGGCGTGGGGCTACCCTCAAATTCCATACCAGATCCGAAGGGCCTGGTTTGGAACCTGGGGGGGAACCCCACGCCGTTTTTTTCCCCATTTTGGCGTGGAGTTCCCCCTCAAGATTCTCACAGTGCAGGTCGCACCGCAAGTCGGATCACCCCGATCCGACCTGCGGTGTGACTTCCATTCAAATCAATAGGCTCCCATAGGGAACCATTGATTTTGAATGGAAGAAAAAAAACGTATAACGTGGCTTAACGCACGTTAAGCAACGTTATGGAGCCTTATGGAGCCTTTAGCAGCGTCAGACGTTTTTTGCAGCTTGACGCTGGAGCTCCTGAACCCACAGTTCCTGGGTTTTTTTTGGAGCTGTAAAACGCCTATGCCACTTGGAGCTCCTAAAAGCTCTATGTGTGCATGAGGCCATAGAATAACATGGATGGGCGTTCTGCAGCTGCAAAAAAAAACGTCTGACGCTGCTAACAGCAGCTGTAAAAACGTCCAGTGTGCATGAGGCCTAACAAAAAAAAAAGAGATTTTCTCCTTCACTCATGTGCGCTGATGAGGCGGCGCTGATGGGCACTGATAGGCTGCACTGATGGGCACTGATGAGGTAGCACTTATGGGCACTGAGGAGGTGGCACTGATTAGGAGGTACTAATATGCCACACTGATGGGCACTGATAGGTGGCACTGACAGGCGGCACTGATGAGCACTGACAGGCAGCACTGATGGGCACTTAAAGGCTGCACTGATGGGCACTGAGAGGTGGCTCTGATGGGCACTGAGAGGCGGCACTGACGGTCGGCACTGATGAGCACTGACGGGCGGCATTGATTGGCACTGACAGTCAGCACTGATGGGCACTGACGGGCAGGACTGATGAGCACTGACAGGCGGCACTGATGGACACTGATGGCCAGCACCATCAGTGCCCACAATCAGTGCCCATAGTGCTCCCAGTCAGTGCCTAGGTGAGTAGGCACTGATGGGCACTGACTGGCAGCACTATGGGCACTGATTTTGGGCTCTGATGGTGGGCACTTATGGTGGGCACTGTGGCCACTGATCTCACATTTGTGTAATCAGGGCATTGATGATCAGTGCCCTGATTACATGTCTTTGTCTCCCCTATGAGGAGGAGCCGCTGATCAGCTCTCCTCGCCTCACACTCTGACAGTGTGAGGTGAGGAGAGCCGAATAACAGCACTTCCTCATTTACATGTGACCGGCTGTGATTGGACACAGCCGATCACATGGGTAAAGAGTCATGTCATTGACTCTTTACCGAGATTGGGGTCGTGCCGTTTCCTAGCAACACGGTGCGGCCACAATCGCCGCTCTGCACGCCCCCGGGGGCGCGCGAGAGAGGCAGTTCTGGGGCGCCGTCATATGACAGCGCCCCAGAACAATAGATGCACTGCTCGGCCATCATTTTACGGTGGGCGGGTAGCATGTGGTTAACATTGGCGTCTATGGGAAATCTCTGTCAGCTTGACATGGCACTGCTCCCTATCTATAACATTGGTGTCTATGAGAAATCTCGGTCAGCTTGACATGGCACTGCTCCCTGTCTAACATTGGCGTCTATAGGAAATCTCGGTCTGCTTGGCATGGCTCTGCTTATGAACTATAAGTGACAGGGACACAAAACTTGGGGAGCACTGAGAGGCGACACAGGACTATAACATATCTATGCATCATAAAAGTGGGGTATGCCTTTTCACTACACTGATTGCACTAATCCTACTCTACTCACTATCCACTAACTACCTGCCTAACCTCTTTTATCATACACTATACACCACTGCCGTGTAAGCAGCAGTCTTATATAGTGTGGGGTGTGGACTTAGCCCCTGAGCCATAATTGGCTAAAGGCAGCATGCCTTTGGCCAATCATGGCTCTGACAGGACATTGTGCTGTGATTGGCCAAAGCATAAAGGTCATATGCATGCTTTGGCCAATCATCAGTAATTTATTCACTGCACCAGTGCAGTGCATTATGGGGCGCTCATCAGCGAGCGACATTCCCACCGAGCGACCCATATGTTTGTGTGTTCAGCAAACACAGGAACAGCTGATGTTCGAGTCAAACTTACGTTCGACTCAAAAATCAAGCCCATCCCTAAACAGTTTACTATGTTAGTGTTAAGAGACAAAAATATTGCATTGACACTGTACATCATGTAAGCATTTTTACTAGGCTGCACTAAGCTGGTGTTATCATAAAATAAAAATGAAATGTATTGTTTCAAACACAAGAGAAAGAAATACTGTTCATTCAATGTACACAGCACGGTGTAAGTAGTGAGAGACTAAGCATGTTTTATCAGAAAATAAAAATAATACTTTTTCAGAGTCAAAAGTCAAGACATTATATAGATTTTATGCAAAAAATGTTATCTTTTTGCTAGGACGTAATTTCAAATGGAGAGAGAAGGCAGATTTTATCTGGAAAGACAAAATTGAGTATATTTTTTCTCAGACAGAAGCCAGGGAAAAATGTATGGATTCTGCAAAGTATGGCATCTTTTTTAAAAGCATGCCATTTCAGAGGGAGAGAGCAGGCAGATTTAATTTGAAAATAAATAATTATAGTGTATTTTTAATAAGACATAGGACAGAAAAATCTTGCAGATTTGCTGGCCAGCATGTTATCCTTCCTAATAAAATACAGTTTCAAAGCGAGAGAGTGGTCACACTTCATCTGGAAATAAGTCCTCGAATTTGGGGGGATCAAAGTAATTCAGGTGTATTCAGCAACGCAGGGCCCGGCTGGCCTACTACAAATTGCTATCCCAGCTCTCAAGCTTTTTTCTCCACCGGCGGTGGAGTTACCCCCCACTTCAGTCAGCAAGCCTGACTCAGGATTACACTTGCTGAATTATCCATATTTCTAGTTACTTCTGTTCAGTTCCAGTACTACGCTTACTAACCGTTTGCATTTCTAAGTCTCATATTTGTTTTGCCGCTCATCTCAATCTTCCCTTCGTACCGTTCCAAGTAGTTCCTATTGGTGATACCACGAGTGACCGACTCTATAGACACCAAAATCTCTGCAAAGTGAACCTTTGCCCGGGACGCGGATCTCCTACTCTATCTATACCTATCTAAAGGCGGATTTCTCCTGGCGTGCGAGCAGGTCTACACAGACGCATCCACCTTCAGGTACTCTCCTCCACTTGGGGATCATGTCTCCATACACAGCCTTCTCAGGATCATTCACCAGTACTTTCCTGTCACACACATCCCTTTTATTTGTCATGGCATTCACCATCCTATCACTTAATGCCAGGGGTCTCAACCACCCCGCCAAGCGCTCTTCCCTAGGGTCTACTGCTACATCCTTACACAGTGATATATTTTGTGTACAGGAAACCCACTTTGCCCTTGAAGCCATGCCGGAATGCACCCATAAGAACTATCCATATTTGTACTTTGCTTCTAGTGAAAAGAAGAGGAAGGGAGTTCTCATAGCCATTAGAGATACTCTAGACTACCAGTACCAGGAAGTCACGATTGACCCCAAAGGCAGATACCTTATTCTGCTATGCACGATAATGGGTCGGAAATTCACCATTGTCAACTTGTATGCCCAAACCATCACCAATTGTCCTTCATAAAATCTGTGGTGATCAAAGCAAAGGATCTGGCTTTCGGAAATCTCCTCCTGTGTGGAGATTTCAACCTCACACCGGACAGTGTTCTTGATTCGATGGCTAACCCTAAACCTATAATCTACTGCAACAGAAGACCACCTTCTCCAAGTCACTCCCCCATGTACAATGGGAAAGGGACTTGGGTATAGCATACTCTGACGAGCAATGGACGCGGGCACTCCGCTCTATCTACTCGAAGACATGCAATTCCAACCTATGGGAATTGACCTTGAAATTATCGTTACGATGGTACCTCACTCCTGACAGGATTAGCAAATTTGACGAGAAGTGTGATGGAGGGTGCTAAAAGGAACAGGATATATAGATATATATATATATATTATCCGGTTGCCGACTGCTCACAGTATATTTACTGCGGCAGTCAGCCCCGGCCAGGCAGAGTGACGTAGGTCTACGTCGCTCGCCTGTCACTCCTTTTAGAGCCAATAGCGGGCGAGTGCGCGCCTGCCGAGGCGCGCGCCCGCCTCGGCTCATTCACAGAGGAGTGCGGGCGTGTGACCGGTGGACCCGATGTCCGCCGGTCACACTACGATCGCCGGTACAGCGGGAGAAAGACAGAGCGGCTTATGTAAACAAGCCGCCTGTCATTCTCCCCTGTGTAAAAATGAAGATCAGACGGTTCTACTATGTAGAACCGTTGATCTTTGTTTTTACACTAGGAGACCTGTCCCCCTACAGTTAGAATCACGCCACTAGGACACACTTAACCCCTCCCTGTCCAATACAGTTAACCCCTTCCCTGCCAGTGTCATTTTTGCAGTAACAGTGCATATATATAGCACTGATTACTGCAGTAATGTCACTGGTACCCCCAAAAGTGTCAAAAATGTCAGTCAAGGGTCCGATCTGTCCGCCGCAATGTCGCAGTACTGCAAAAAAAATCGCAGATCACCGCCATTACTCGTTAAAAAAAACACCAAAAATTACAAAAATCTTTCCCTTTGTTAGTAAACGCGATAACTTTTGCGCAAACCAATCAAAATACGCTTTTTGCGGTTTTTTTTGACCAAACATATGTAGCGTAAAACAATTTGGCCGAAAATGTTAAAAAATTTAGATTTTTACATTTTTTTGGGGGGGAATTTCATATAAAAAAAAGTGAAAAAATATTGTTATTTTTGCAAAAATTACGCTCTTTTTTTGTTTATAGCGCATGATCAAAAAATCGTACAGGTGATCAAATACCACCAAAAGAAAGCTCTGTTTGTGGGAAAAAAAGGATGTGAAATTCGTTTAGGTACAGCGTCGAACGACCGCGCAATTGTCCGTCAAATTCACGCAGTAAAAAATCGCAAAAAAAACCCTGGTCAGGAAGGGGGTAAAATCTTCCGGGGCTTAAGTGGTTAAATAGATATATAGATATATATATATATACATATATACGGTAATTAGTTTTTTTGTTTTTTTTTAGGGTTATGAATAGAGTTGAGCGGACACCTGGATGTCCGTGTTCGGCGGGTTAGGGCCGAACTTTAAAAAAAGTCCGGGTCCGTGTCCCGGACTTTTGCCGAACTTTTCCCAGACACCGAACCCCATTGAAGTCAATGGGGACCCGAACTTTCCGGCACTAAAATGGCTCTAAAACACCAAAGGAAAGGGCTAGAGTGCTGCAAATGGCAGCAAAATGTATTTAAGAGCATGGCAAGTGCTCTGCAAACAAATGTGGATAGGGAAATAACTTAAAACAACAAAAAAAAAAACAGAAAAATAAAACAATGTTCTTCATCTCTGAAGGACGAGGCCCATATGGAGTAGGAGGGAGGTTGAGGTGGTGGTGGATGTGGCGGTGTCATAGGCGTGCGCACGGTGTGCCGGGTGTACCTGGGCACACCCTAATCACGTAGGGCACATTAGCATTATCGCTCTGTTTGCCAGTGAGGAGATGGGAAAGATCTCCCTCTGACCTGCTCTGCTCTATTTCACTTTGACAGCAGGGAGAGTAATGTATCAGGGCCATGTACATGTAGGCAAACACATGCATGTGTATTTAAACTTTGGGGTGCACACCCTAATGCAATAGGCTGCGCACACCTATGGGCGGTGTAGGTGGAAGCGGCGGTGGAGGAGGACCAGGGCCGGATTAAGAGCATCATGGGCTTGGTGCTGAGGATTTTGAAGGGCCTTAAGGGCCGTGCCTTGGCATGCACCCAGAGGAGGAAGGGTGCAGCCATGCATGCCTAATTCAACATGGGATGCTGTCTCTGAAGCCCATAAACACATCCATGCATCGGCAACTGTCCCTCCTTGTCCGGCCTTCGTGCTGTGTGGGGAGGTTCTGAGGGAGCTGCCTGGGGAAGCGAGCTTAGAAGCCAGACTTCTGTGTTTACAAGTGACAGAAGAGCGGTAACAGTGAATATGGCCAACCCGGGGCCTATATAAAGGTAGGGGCCTGGAGCTGCAGCTCCAATAGCCCCTACGTTAATCTGGCCCTGAGGAGGACGAGGTAGCCAACACTGCTTCTTTTCACAAATTTTAAATGAGGGTACACCCCAAAAGAGTGAGAAAGAGCAAAAATGGAACAATGGGTGGGTAAGGTCGGTATCCATCGCTATTCTGCACAAGGTACGGAAAAGTCCTGTGGGATCCATGCCTGGTTCATTTTAATGAACGTGAGCTTGTCCACATTGTCTCTGGACAGGCGGCTGCGCTTGTCTGTGATAACGCCCCCAGCCGTGCTAAATACCCGTTCAGATAATACACTGGCTGCAGGGCACGCCAGCACCTCCAAGGCGTAAAGGGCAAGCTCAGGCCATGTGCCCAATTTGGGACCCAGAAGTTGAAGGGGGCAGACCCGTCATTCACTACATGTAGGCGTGTGCACACATACTGCTCCACCATGTTGGTGAAATGCTGCCTCCTGCTAAGACGTTCCATATGAGCTGCTGGTGCTGCTGTTTGTTGTGGCGTGCTGACAAAGCTTTTCCACATTTCGGCCATGCTAACCCTGCCTTCTGAGGTGCTGGCGGTGCCCTGGTTGCGTTGGCGACCTCTTCCTCCTCCTCCTCCTCCTCCTCCTCCTCTGCCTTGTGCTTCCAATGTGGCCCCGCTGTCAGGTGGGAATGCCAGCAGCATGGCGTCTACCAGCGTGCGCTTGTACTCGCGCATCTTGCGATCGCGCTCCAGTGAGTGAATTAAGGACGGTACGTTGTCCTTGTAACGGGGATCCAGCAGCGTGGCCACCCAGTAATTAGCACAAGTTAGAATGTGGGCAACTCGGCGGTCGTTGTGGAGACACTGCAGCATGTAATCGCTCATGTGTGCCAGGCTGCCCAGAGGCAACGAAAGGCTGTCCTCTGTGGGAGGTGTATCATCCGTGTCCTCTGTATCCCCCCAGCCACGCACCAGTGATGGCCATGAGCTGGCCTGGGTGCCACCCTGCTGTAAACATGCTTCCATCTCCTCCTCCAGCTCCCCCTCCTCATCCTCCTCATCCTCCAGAACTGTGCCCCTGCTGGACAATTGTGTCCCTGGCGTTTGTGTGTGCAGGAACCCACCCTTGGAGCCCCTTGCGAATGACTGCCCTGAAAGCCTTGGAAATGTTACCTCTTCATCCTCCTCCTCCTCCTCATCCTGTGACACATCCTCTTCCATCATCGCCCGAATAGTTTTTTCAAGGAGGCATAGAAGTGGGATAGTTAAGCTGAGAACGGCGTCATCGGCACTGGCCATGTTGGTGGAGTACTCAAAACAGCGCAACAAGGCAGGTCTCGCATGGAGGCCCAGTTATTGGTGGTGAAGTGGTGCTGTTCCGCAGAGCGACTCACGCGTGCTTGCTGCAGCTGAAACTCCACTATGGCCTGCTGCTGCTCGCACAGTCTTTGCAGCATGTGCAAGGTGGAGTTCCACCTTGTGGGCACGTCACATATGAGGCGGTGAGCGGGAAGGCCGAAGTTACGCTGCAGCGCTGACAGGCGAGCAGCAGCAGGGTGAGAACGCCGAAAGTGCGCACAGACGGCCCGCACTTTCTGCAGCAGCTCTGACATATCGGGGTAGTTTTTAAGGAACCTCTGCACCACCAAATTCAGCACATGCGCCAGGCAAGGGATGTGCGTCAAACCGGCTAGGCCCAGAGCTGCTATGAGATTTCGCCCGTTATCGCACACCACCAGGCCGGGCTTGAGGCTCGCTGGCAGCAACCACTCATTTGTCTGCTGTTCCATGCTCCTCCACAACTCCTGCGCGGTGTGTGGTTTGTCCCCCAAACAGGCAAGTTTTAAAGCTGCCTGCTGTCGTTTACCCCTGGCCGTGCTGAAGTTGGTGGTGAAGGTGTTACGCTGTCCGGATGAGGAGGCGGTAGAGGATGAGGAAGCGGGGTAGGAGGAGTTAGGAACAGGAGGCAAACTGAAGCGCCCTGCAATCCTCGTGGTGGAAGGACATGCGACAAATTGCTATCCGCCTCAGGCCCATCCGCCACTGCATTTACCCAGTGTGCCGTTAGGGAGATATAACGCCCCTGACCGTGCTTACTGGTCCACGTATCGGTAGTTAGGTGGACCTTGGCACAGATGGCGTTGCGCAGTGCACACCTGATTTTTTCCCCCACTTGGTTGTGCAGGGAAGGGATGGCTTGCCTGGAAAAGTAGTGGCGGCTGGGCACGACGTACTGTGGGACAGCCACCGACATAAGGTTTTTAAAACTGTGCGTCTCCACCAGACGGAATGACAGCATTTCAAAGGCCAAGAATTTTGAAATGCTGGCATTCAGGGCCAGGGATCGCGGGTGGGTAGGGGGGTACTTCCTCTTCCTCTCAAGTGTTTGGGAGATGGAAAGCTGAACACTTCCACGGGACATTGTGGAGATGGTTGGTGACCCAGGTGGTGGTGTTGCTGACAGATGCTCTGTTTGCGGGGTGGCAGGTGCCGGTATCACTACAGATGTGGCTGGAGCGGCCGAGACTGCAGCAGAAGAGGAAGCAGGATGAGCCAGAGACGTTTCTTGGTTTTGAAGGTGTCTACTCCACTGCAGCTCGTGCTTTGCACTTAGATGCCTGATCATGCAGGTTGTGCTCAGGTTGAGAAGGTTTATGCCTCGCTTCAGGCTCTGATTGCACAGGGTGCAAACCACTCGTGTCCTGTCATCAGCACATTTTCTAAAGAACTTCCACGCTAGAGAACTCCTTTGAGCTGACTTTGGTGCGCTCGTTCCCTTGCTGCGTTGGGCAGTAGCAGGCGTAGTGTCTAGGGCACGGCCGCTCCGCTTCTGCACCCTGCTCCCTCTTCTGCTGTGCTGATGGCTCTGTGCGACCACCGCCTCTTCCTCCAAACCACTCAGGTCACCTGCATGACGTTCATTCCATGTGGGGTCGAGGACCTCATCGTCCTCCACATCATCTTCCACCCAGTCTTCACCCCTGCCCTCCTTGTCGGTCTCCACAATGCTGAACGCCGCAGCAGTTGGCACCTGCGTTTCGTCATCATCGGAGACGTGCTGCGATGGTCCTTGCATGTACTCATCTTGAGAAATAAGTGGTTGGGCATCGCTGCACTCAATCTCTTCAACTTCTGGGGCAGGGCTAGGTGGGTGGCCCTGGGAAACCCTGCTGACAGAGTCCTCAAAAAGAACAAGAGACTGCTGTATGGATTGGGGCTCAGACTGCTTGCCTGATTTCCAAGGGGGTGAGGTGAAAGACGGTTGGACATTGGCTGCAGGTGCCAACTCTGACCTTTCTGCAGTAGACTGGGTGGGAGACAATGTGAAGGAACTGGAGGCACTGTCAGCAACCCAATCTACTATCGCCTGTACTTCTTCAGGCCTCATCACGTCTAGAGGCGCATTATGCCCTACCAAATACTGCTGCAGGTTCTGTCGCCTACTCACACTTGTGGAAGGTGTTTCACTTGTGCGTGTAGCTGGCACAGATCGACCACGTCCTCTCCTTGCAACAGGAGCTCTACCAGCAGCACCACGACCCAGGCCAGGGCCCCTATTTGACGGTCTCCTCATATTTCTGTAATTTATGATCTTGCCCTAGAAAGGTGTTTATTGAATAGCGGAACAAAACAACAACAGTATCGCACGGGTGTATCTGACAGTCAAATATGCAAACTATGCCACAATTTAATGTTTTTTACACCAAAAGGGTGTATATTGAATAGCGGAATAGGAAAAAGGATAAAAAAACGGTGTATCTCACACATACAAACACAGACTAGGCCCCGATTACAATTTTTTGTACCCTAAAGGCAGGATGAGGAAGAGGAGTAGGAGGAGTTGGGAACAGGAGGCAAACTGAAGCGCCCTGCAATCCTCGGCGGTAGAAGGAGATGCGCCAAACAAATTTAAAAAGGTGTATCTCACATGTACCAATACAGACTATCCCGCAATTTAATTTTTTACACTCAAACAGGGTGTATATTGAATAGCGGAATAGGACAAATTTTACAAAACGGTGTATCTCACACGTACAAACACCAACTAGGCCCCGATTACAATTTTTTGTACCCTAAAGGCAGGATGAGGAAGAGGAGTAGGAGGAGTTGGGAACAGGAGCCAAACTGAAGCGCCCTGCAATCCTCGGCGGTAGAAGGAGATGCGCCAAACAAATTTAAAAAGGTGTATCTCACATGTACCGGTACAGACTATCCCGCAATTTAATTTTTTACACTCAAACAGGGTGTATATTGAATAGCGGAATAGGACAAATTTTACAAAACGGTGTATCTCACACGTACAAACACAAACTAGGCCCCGATTACAATTTTTTGTACCCTAAAGGCAGGATGAGGAGTAGGAGGAGTTCGGAACAGGCAGGAGGCAGACTGAAGCACCCTCAAATCCTCGGCAGTATGAGATGCGCCCCAAAAATTGGAAAGGTGTATCTCACACGTACCGACACAGACTATCCCGCAATTTAATTGTTTATACCCAAAGGTTTTGATTAAATAGCGGAATAGAAAATAAGATCAAAAAAAGTGTATGTATCTCACACGTAAAGAAGCACACTAGGCCCCAATTACTATTGTTTGTACCCCTAAAAGGCTGAATGAGGAGTAGGTGGAGTATGGAACAGGCAGCACCCTCAAATCTTCAGAAGTATGAGATGAACCCCAAAAACTTGGAAAGGTGGATCTCACACGTACCAACACAGACTATCCCGCAATTTAATTGATCCCCAAAGGTTTTTATTGAATAGCGGAATAGGAAATATGATCAAAAAAAGTGTATGTATCTCACACGTACAAAACCACACTAGGCCCCAATTACTATTGTTTGTACCCCTAAAAGGCTGAATGAGGAGTAGGAGGAGTATGGAACAGGCAGCACCCTCAAATCTTCAGAAGTATGAGATGAACGTCAAAAACTTGGAAAGGTGGATCTCACACGTACCAACACAGACTATCCCGCAATTTAATTGATCCCCAAAGGTTTTTATTGAATAGCGGAATAGGAAATATGATCAAAAAAAGTGTATGTATCTCACACGTACAAAACCACACTAGGCCCCAATTACTATTGTTTGTACCCCTAAAAGGCTGAATGAGGAGTAGGAGGAGTATGGAACAGGCAGCACCCTCAAATCTTCAGAAGTATGAGATGAACCCCAAAAACTTGGAAAGGTGGATCTCACAGGTACCAACACAAACTATCCCGCAATTTAATTGATCCCCAAAGGTTTTTATTGAATAGCGGAATAGGAAATATGATCAAAAAAAGTGTATGTATCTCACACGTACAAAACCACACTAGGCCCCAATTACTATTGTTTGTACCCCTAAAAGGCTGAATGAGGAGTAGGAGGAGTATGGAACAGGCAGCACCCTCAAATCTTCAGAAGAATGAGATGAACCCCAAAAACTTGGAAAGGTGGATCTCACACGTACCAACACAAACTATCCCGCAATTTAATTGATCCCAAAGGTTTTTATTGAATAGCGGAATAGGAAATATGATCAAAAAAAGTGTATGTATCTCACACGTACAAAACCACACTAGGCCCCAATTACTATTGTTTGTACCCCTAAAAGGCTGAATGAGGAGTAGGAGGAGTATGGAACAGGCAGCACCCTCAAATCTTCAGAAGTATGAGATGAACGTCAAAAACTTGGAAAGGTGGATCTCACACGTACCAACACAGACTATCCCGCAATTTAATTGATCCCCAAAGGTTTTTATTGAATAGCGGAATAGGAAATATGATCAAAAAAAGTGTATGTATCTCACACGTACAAAACCACACTAGGCCCCAATTACTATTGTTTGTACCCCTAAAAGGCTGAATGAGGAGTAGGAGGAGTATGGAACAGGCAGCACCCTCAAATCTTCAGAAGTATGAGATGAACCCCAAAAACTTGGAAAGGTGGATCTCACACGTACCAACACAAACTATCCCGCAATTTAATTGATCCCCAAAGGTTTTTATTGAATAGCGGAATAGGAAATATGATCAAAAAAAGTGTATGTATCTCACACGTACAAAACCACACTAGGCCCCAATTACTATTGTTTGTACCCCTAAAAGGCTGAATGAGGAGTAGGAGGAGTATGGAACAGGCAGCACCCTCAAATCTTCAGAAGAATGAGATGAACCCCAAAAACTTGGAAAGGTGGATCTCACACGTACCAACACAAACTATCCCGCAATTTAATTGATCCCAAAGGTTTTTATTGAATAGCGGAATAGGAAATATGATCAAAAAAAGTGTATGTATCTCACACGTACAAAACCACACTAGGCCCCAATTACTATTGTTTGTACCCCTAAAAGGCTGAATGAGGAGTAGGAGGAGTATGGAACAGGCAGCACCCTCAAATCTTCAGAAGTATGAGATGAACGTCAAAAACTTGGAAAGGTGGATCTCACACGTACCAACACAGACTATCCCGCAATTTAATTGATCCCCAAAGGTTTTTATTGAATAGCGGAATAGGAAATATGATCAAAAAAAGTGTATGTATCTCACACGTACAAAACCACACTAGGCCCCAATTACTATTGTTTGTACCCCTAAAAGGCTGAATGAGGAGTAGGAGGAGTATGGAACAGGCAGCACCCTCAAATCTTCAGAAGTATGAGATGAACCCCAAAAACTTGGAAAGGTGGATCTCACACGTACCAACACAAACTATCCCGCAATTTAATTGATCCCCAAAGGTTTTTATTGAATAGCGGAATAGGAAATATGATCAAAAAAAGTGTATGTATCTCACACGTACAAAACCACACTAGGCCCCAATTACTATTGTTTGTACCCCTAAAAGGCTGAATGAGGAGTAGGAGGAGTATGGAACAGGCAGCACCCTCAAATCTTCAGAAGTATGAGATGAACGTCAAAAACTTGGAAAGGTGGATCTCACACGTACCAACACAGACTATCCCGCAATTTAATTGATCCCCAAAGGTTTTTATTGAATAGCGGAATAGGAAATATGATCAAAAAAAGTGTATGTATCTCACACGTACAAAACCACACTAGGCCCCAATTACTATTGTTTGTACCCCTAAAAGGCTGAATGAGGAGTAGGAGTATGGAACAGGCAGCACCCTCAAATCTTCAGAAGTATGAGATGAACCCCAAAAACTTGGAAAGATGGATCTCACACGTACCAACACAAACTATCCCGCAATTTAATTGATCCCAAAGGTTTTTATTGAATAGCGGAATAGGAAATATGATCAAAAAAAGTGTATGTATCTCACACGTACAAAACCACACTAGGCCCCAATTACTATTGTTTGTACCCCTAAAAGGCTGAATGAGGAGTAGGAGGAGTATGGAACAGGCAGCACCCTCAAATCTTCAGAAGTATGAGATGAACCCCAAAAACTTGGAAAGATGGATCTCACGCGTACCAACACAAACTATCCCGCAATTTAATTGATCCCCAAAGGTTTTTATTGAATAGCGGAATAGGAAATATGATCAAAAAAAGTGTATGTATCTCACACGTACAAAACCACACTAGGCCCCAGTTACTATTGTTTGTACCCCTAAAAGGCTGAATGAGGAGTAGGAGGAGTATGGAACAGGCAGCACCCTCAAATCTTCAGGAGTATGAGATGAACCCCAAAAACCCCAAATATCATTCAGCTCTGCTGCAGGCCACAATTTAATTTTTTTTAACCCAAGGCTGTATATTGAATAGTGGAATAGAAAAAAAGTGTATGATTTCTGAAACCACTCAATAT
Organism: Pelophylax lessonae; assembly: GCF_965119305.1. NCBI lineage: Eukaryota > Metazoa > Chordata > Amphibia > Anura > Ranidae > Pelophylax > Pelophylax lessonae. The sequence continues at coordinate 176,646,429 of NC_138768.1, forward strand.
TAGCACATGTGAACTGAACACAGCAGTGTATGATCAGTCACTCAGCACAGCACAGCTGAAGGAAAAATGCTGCACACAGTGCCTGATAGAAAAATACTTTTCTCCCTCCTCCTCAGTGGGCAAAAAAGATGTTCACTGCACCCCAAAAAGATTGTGTTCACTGCACCCCAAAAAGATTGTGTTCACTGTACCCCAAAAAGATTGTGTTCACTGCACCCCAAAAAGATTGTGTTCACTGCAGCCCACACACAGCAAAATGGATGTGGACCACTGACACCTGCCTGTCTGACCCTAAAAATCAGCAGACTCTGTCCCTAAAAGGATTGATAAGATCGTAGATCAGGTGACTGCAAACCCCCCCCCCCCCCCACACAGCAATATCGATTGTAGTTTGTAGAACGCACTGTCTGACCCTAAAAATCAGCAGACTCTGTCCCTAAAAGGATTGATAAGATCGTAGATCGGTCACTGCAAACCCCACCCCACACAGCAATATTGATTGTAGTTTGTAGAACACACTGACCCTAAAAATCAGCAGACTCTCTCCCTAAAATGCCTACAACTCGCCCTGCCTAACACACTCCGACCTGTCCCTCAATTCTATCCGGACACAAATGTTTTTTTTTTCCTGTCTGTCCCTAATCAGCAGCCAGCACCCCAAAAAGATTGTGTTCACTGCACCCCAAAAAGATTGTGTTTACTGCAGCCCAAAAAGATTGTGTTCACTGCAGCCCACACACAGCAAAATGGATGTGGACCACTGACACCTGCCTATCTCCTATCCCACCCCACACAGCAATATCGATTGTAGTTTGTAGAACACACTGACCCTAAAAATCAGCAGACTCTCTCCCTAAAAGGATTGATAAGATCGTAGATCGGTCACTGCAAACCCCACCCCACACAGCAATATCGATTGTAGTTTGTAGAACACACTGACCCTAAAAATCAGCAGACTCTGTCCCTAAAAGGATTGCTAAGATCGTAGATCGGTCATTGCAAACCCCACCCCACACAGCAATATCGATTGTAGTTTGTAGAACACACTGACCCTAAAAATCAGCAGACTCTCTCCCTAAAATGCCTACAACTCGCCCTGCCTAACACACTCCGACCTGTCCCTCATTCTATCCGGACACCCCCCCCCCCCCACATCCTTCTGTATGTATTATTGCATTGTATTTCTTGATATACGATACTATGTTACTACTACAGTTCCTCTTGTTTGTTATCTTTGAAAACTTAATAAAAATTCATAAAAAAAAAAAATAATTCTATCCGGACACAAATGTTTTTTTTTTCCTGTCTGTCCCTAATCAGCAGCCAGCACGTTGATGTGTGCTCTCTCCCTGAACTAAACAGCAGAATGACGCCGCAGCGGCGCTGCCTCGAACTTATAAAGACTTGGTCACATGCTTCAGACGGCCAATCACAGCTACTGATACATTTGTAGGCATGGCTGGGATGGCTTAGGCACACCAGTTAAACGCTTGTTGATTGGCTGTTGAAAGCCCGCCATGAAAAGCGCGCCAAAGCATGCAAAACCCGGAAATAAAACGACCGAACACGGATTTTTACCCGAATATACAGTAAAGTTTTCGGGTCCGTGTTCGGGTAACAAAAATCCAATTATTCGGTACGAACACGAATAATACAGTCCGTGTTCGCTCAACCCTAGTTATGAACACTTTAGGTTGGAGCTAGTGGACCTCCCTGGAATCTGGTATAGCCCTGGTAAATTTAGGTAGGTTACAATAAATAAATGTCAGTCATCCAGAAATCCTCAGCATAAAAATAAACACATTTTTTGTCCACCAGTGAAAAACTGTTTATAGACAGCCATGGCAATTGGTGGATGGGGGATGTAGTGCTTTGCTGCAATTTACAACGTGGTGCTTTTGTTCAGTAAACTGTGACACAATAATATGCAGTGCAGTGCTGCAAAGGAAAGCCTTTTCTGTTTTACCAACAAGTTCACACTGCTGCTGTTGCTAAAAACTAACAAAATTGAACATATCTGACAAAATTATATAGAAATAAAGTATATCTGCTGTATAAAAATTAAACTAAATTCCAAACACCAACCCTAAAACACTACAATCAAAATTTAGTAATTTTTAAGAAAAAAAAATGTGAAATAAAACAATAAAAACATAAAACACCCCCAAAAATAAATAAATAAATGGGAAAAAAACAGGAACACACATGAAAAAATAAGCCCTAAAAAGGAATGTTGGGTCTGTTTACAATGAATACAAGAGGTACAGTCCACTATTTGTAGCCCACCACACTGAAATTTGCTGTAATGTAGCATCGGCAATATACTGTACAGCAAAGATTACAGCACTGTATAGCTCTATGATACCACTCTAGTACAGTAACAGTAACACAAACTGTCCCTGCAATCATTGTCAGCTATATCCCTCACTAACTTCAACACACACTGAAAAAAGGTTGATGGGAGAGATTACTTTTATAGAGAGGGGACTGGCACATTGTTAATACCAGATTATTGGCTACAGTATTTCACCTAACTGCAGTTTACAGTGCAATGCAAATAACTATGGGGAATTCATTTTGTCACTCTAGAGAACCTGAAAATTCTGCGTTTGGGTAAAATTTGAAGATGTAAAGTTCGGGCTGAATCATGCATTGGCCCAAACCCCATTCCTGCTGTCTAAAGGAGGATTCTCTGCCTTTTGGCTAAGATCAAGTGTAGTATCTGTTCTTATCAGTTGGTATGGAACCTGATGGTTAGCATCGGTGGGGGCCGAAATGAACCAGGGCGCTCCGGAACAACCGGGGGACTGGGAAGTAAGCCACATCAGAGAAAGCCGGAGGGGTCCATTGCCTCCTGATTTGAATGGGTCCGCCCCTACCAGTTTGAAGGGAGCAAGAAAGCTGGGAAATGACGGTTAGTATTGCTCCTGGATGTAATTGGTGAGGAATTGGGATGGCGGTGGGAGGGCCTTTCCTCCTGGGTTGAATCTGGCCTTGCAAAAGGCTTGTCCCCAGTTGAAGGCAGGCTCTCTCTAAGCTGTTCACGTTCCAAACCTCCTGGTAGGTAAGGGCTACACTCGGTCTGGCCATTGGGCCGGGGTAGAGAAAGCCCGTAGTGTATGTGCCCCTGGGGTGGCAGCCCAGGGGTGCCTTAATTCTCACTGGTGAGGGGCAGCTCGCCTTGAGTTTTTCGGCACCATGGTCACTGCACCTACGCACACTTTTTTAAGCACCTGCCTCTTGGGCAAGGCCTTTTGGCTTCGACCAGAGGAATTTTTATTCCGGCCGGAAGGCCTGCCTTTGTTTTTCACTTAAGCACTAATTCACTCCTTCACTTCCCCTTCCCCACCTTTTTGTTTGTGTGTTTTTTTTCTTTGTGGTGTGTCACTTCACTTTCACTCTTCTCTTCCTGCACGACGAGTACGGTGTGGGTCTCTGGGCCTACCTTGAAAGTCTTGGGAGGGGGTGGACATGGCCTTTTGGCTTAGTTCGCCCTCTCTCATGGGGGTCTCCCTTCGGGGGAGCCCCACCCAGTACTTGGGGTGGGCTGTTTCGGCAGTCCCCCTGGAGAACGGGGTTTGCCAGGTCTCGGCCAGGCAAACCATAGGAAGTACCTCAGTCCCTGTCAGGAGTCTTGCGCCCCGGGGGATCAAGGTATAGGTCCAACCTCTTCGGAGGCAAGACCATTTCGCACACCCTGTGCAGTTTTTGTGTGTTCACGTTTGCGTGTGTGCACTTTTTTATGCACCGGGTGCTAAGTCTTTTTTGAGTGTGATTTCACACGCTTCGGGCTTTAAAAAAAAAAAAAAAAAAAAATTGCACCTAACTGCAGTTTACAGTGCAATGCAAATAACTATGGGGAATTCATTTTGTCACTCTAGAGAACCTGAAAATTCTGCGTTTGGGTAAAATTTGAAGATGTAAAGTTCGGGCTGAATCATGCATTGGCCCAAACCCCATTCCTGCTGTCTAAAGGAGGATTTCCTTCTCACTACTCACATAAATATACAGGAGAGCTAGTAAAGGCAAAGCACAGAAATAAGACAATTTTTAAAAATCTACAAATAAAAAAGTAGGCTGGAAACATTCCCTCCCTTCAAAAAGGAAGAATAAAATTGCTGGAAATATACTTGGATATATTTTAAATAATGAAGAGTGAGCAGGGTCTACCGATTCATATTCTACAAGCACTCGTGAAAGTCTTGTTCACAAAAACAAAAGACACCACAAAAACAGAAGCCTTAATGAACATCCCTGATTTTAGATCCTGTGATGTAATCACTGGTTTTCTGTGCTTCTTCAAGTATCATAGCTGAGATCATAGCTGGTGTGAGGATCCAACAAGGTTGTGTACAAAGCTTCCAGAAAACAGGACACACTTTCTATGATCAAATAATATTTTCATAAAGGGTAAAGCATTTTTCAGAAATTACCTGTAGGCAACAATGAAATACTCTATATCATGGGGACAGAAATGTGTTTACAATTTATATTGTCTGGAATTCTTTGTAAAAAAAAAACACACATTTGAAAAACCTGCAGTTATTGGTGTTTCCATTGCTTATATACAGTTCTCTATTTGTTTATTTATTTGTTACACCCTCATTTTACAGCACTACATCAAAATAAAATCTAAAACCAAGCTTTTACCGGAAAATTGCAATAAGGGCATCTGCTTTTAACTACTATGGACTGGTAGGGCTTCAAATGGTCACTGTGGAGGTGAGACCCACATTTAGTAAAATATGTAGCTACTGCAGCACAGGTTAGTAAAAAAAGCTAATATAAGATAGCTATCTGGCTAACAAACATGCAGGTGGGGCGTTACCCCATCTTTTTTTAGGAGACCGGTCTGTTTACTTCAGGTCTGTTAGACGTGTTTTTTTACTATCAACTGCTGTTAATTGGCACTTTTCAGATTTATGCTACCTTGCTCATTGCATAGGTATCCATCTTTAGTGTGCATGCAATAACAATTTCAATACATGGCTTGCCAATACCTACCTGGTAAATCATTGGACTCCCTGGACAAACACCATCTTGAATCTGAAGTTCCTTTACTCAACTATTTTGTCAGATTGGCAATACCCATCCAGCACTTCATAAATGCTGGGACAGGTCTATTTAGGCATCTCCAAGTAAGCAAGACTATGGCAAATTTGAGAGAATAATGAAATAAATAAAGAAATAAATAAGCCATATAGTATTGAAACCTTCTAGACATATCCACAATACTGTATAGTATACTTTCACATAGACTCCATATAGTCTGATTGTCACGTACCTGATAGGAGACTGAAATGATGAGGTTGGCTCCTCTTGTATCCCCAGCCAGGGCCCCACTGAGAGTGGAACAGAGGGTACCGAGGGACAAGAGGAAATCTATTGCCAACAGATGTTGACAGGAAAACTTGCAGCAGAAGATGTGATTCCAAGTGAGCCCAGCAGACCATCAGGACATGAACCGCAGCTGTGCACAGAAGTCCAGCCAAGGTTAAAGGGGAACCCCACTTGTGCTGCAGGTCTGAGTCATGTTGCTTGTCAGGGCTCTAAATAGACTTGAGAAATGAGCACACAGTGGCTCGCAGAGCTGATATAGCAGTCAGACCGGCAGGAAGGCACTTGAGCAGGACAGGTAGCCAGGATCGGCACAAGTGCATGGCAAAAGGAATAGCCAGAAAAATCAACGGGCGGGCAGCGAGGTACCAAATCATAAGCAAAACCGAAGTCAGGAACAGAGCTGGGGTCAGGAACTGACGACAAGTCAGAAACGGAATCCAGGATCAGGTTAGGAGCAAGCCGGGTCAGCAACAGGGGAACACACAGGATTTATACAAGATACAGGGAACAGCTGAAGACCAGAAAGCACCTGAGCAATGACAGAGGCATTCTTAAATAGGCCATCTGGCACCAACACGCATTGAGTGCGTGCCAATGTGTGCGAGCGCATTGGCGTGCACATTCCTGCATGCATGCCCGTGCCTAGCCACCATGCTGTGGGAGATGCTGCGCGCATGCACATTCCTACAAGCCAGACGTTGCACAGGAATTCCCTGACACTGATCGTGTACTTTCCCAATTTGGAAAAATTAAGTTTAAAGAGACCAGAGAATGAATATTTAGGGTCCTTCCCATTCATGACCTAATAATACCCTATACACATGACTAATATTGTTATTCATGCAAATAAATAGAAAAATGAAGCTAACTTACTACAAGAGGTGATCTTTAAATCCGTGGTCTCCCCTGTGTTAGCCAGTGTCAGCTACAGGGGAAAGGAGAGTGCGCTCAACAATGACTAGTAAAGCCAGGAGTGGTGGCATTCATAGGCCTGTGCACAGGGTGTGCTGGATGTGCCTGGCCATATCATCCCATGCCAAGCAAATTCTCTTTGCTGCCTGAACCCAAGGTGTCTTCCCCCTCCCCCAGCAGTAATGCTGGTTTCCCTCCTCTCCTCTCTGTTTACTATGCTTCAGTCTGTGAATGAACAGGAAGCCACCCAGCACAGAGCACTTCCCATTCATTCACTGCCCAGTGCAGCTGAGGCTGCAGAGAAAGGGACTGGGGAATCTCTGTCTCCAAAGTGAGACATCAGGGGTCTGTTTTGACCCCTGATCTTTCACCAAAGCCCCCACCTCCCCCGATGGGGCTCCTAAAAAACTTGTAAAAAAATAATTTTGTAAGAAAATAAAAACTACTGACACTGTCCACTGCCCTACTGACACAATCGACTGCCCTACTGACATCATCCACTATCGTACTTACACCAACCTCTGCCTTTCTGACATCATCTGTTTTATTGGATTTTAAAATGTTTGTTTACATTTATTCCTAAGTGTGTGTATATATGTGTGTATATATATATATATACACACACTGTTTGAGAGATGATAGGAGGAAAGGGACAATCACCCACCTCCACATAGGCATAGAAACAAAGGTACATGCAGATATATATTCTGAATAGACAAGCTTCTTGTTTATTTTCCTCTAAGCTCCCTTCTTAACACAAATTTTCAGCTACTGTTATCTCATATGTCTGAGAACTTATTAGAAGTGACTCATTCTGATAATGGAGGAACGGAGCATCGGAGAGAAACGACACTTAGAGCTTTGGGGAGAGATAAGTAAACACTACAGCTATATGTGCTTAGATCAAATTTCATGAATGGGGTTTACAACCACTTTAATGCAGAGAATGCAAACCATTTTACCTTTACAATCACTTTAGTGTTAACCTGGATTTCTACTTTAATGCAGAAATACTACATTATGGCCACTAGATGGAACGAAGAAGCATCCTTATTTCCTATTATAATTATTACCATCTATTGACCATAATTCAGTAATTTCTGCATTCACACATTTAAATTGCTGAGAATATAGTTGGAGCACATTTGACATTTGTTATTTGCATGAACCAAATATACATGTAGTTTCAATGGCCGTGAAGCTATGCACAAATACACCTCCAAGTCTCAGTCTTCCATTTTTTTAGCCTAAACTTTCACAGTTCCCAGACAAGCATTCGAGGTTCTAGGGCAATAAGAAAAAAAAGCACTATTCAATGTTAACCTTAGGTCTTGGTATGCCAATGTACTGGAGTTCACTGAAATATTGATAGTAGACCTCAGGACAGACAGTTTATCTTAAAAGTGTTGAGAGAAAATTCAGTAAAATGTAAAACTTTCAGTGTTCTAAAAAGATACTTTGTTAAGATTTTCTAAAAGCAGAAGTGCTAAATCTAGATATAAGAAACAAGAAATGTATGCAAAAACAACCTCTGGCAAAAAGCCCAAACACTTCAGGAACAACAAATTCAGACAGGTAAATATTACTTATGCAAATACAAGGGCTACTTAGAATAAACAACTCAAATACATTATTCTGTGATCTGCTCATACAAGTCTGCATAATAAAATGGATTAGAAGTAATAGTACAGTTATTCAACACAGGCAGAATCCTCATGATTTGCTTCATATAATGAATAGTATATTCAATTGTGGATTTTTTTTAATAAGTGCCATTAATTGTTACAGTAGCTGTGTTACTGTGGAAGGAAAAAGATTTTTTCCCAATTGCAATTCTCTAGAATGCTCTCAGGTAATAGGGCTGCAGAGAATTCTATTAATAAAGACACTGAATGGAAGGGTGAAGTGAGGATTGAACGCGCTGTTCGGATGAAGAAAAGTTGAAATGTTTTATTTAACTAGTATCTCCCAGGCAGGATTTATTGCCACATTAAGAACCACATGTCAGCAAGAAAGAAATATACAACTATTTTGTGCTGAAAACCATCGGGTTTATTATTATCATGGAAAATACCTGGTGAATCACATTCATCTAAGGAATACCAGCTAGATATGATGGATATACACTATTTATTTGAAGGGAAATGTAAATACAGAGCTAAATTTTGTAAGAACTAAACAAGTAAAGAGACAAAAATTGTAAGAGAAAGGAAAACATGAAATGTTATGCTACAGCATCCTAAATCAGCACATCATAGGTTAAAAAACAAAAGAAAAAGGGACCCTAATCATATCATGCAGATAGTCACTTAACACTGCTATGCTAAGGAAATATGCATTTAATGAGAAAGTAGCATGACATGGCAACAGAAGGCTGCTCCCAGACACACTTTCTCCAGGGCAAAAAGTGTCACTTAGTCACCCCTGGACTGGCATTTCTTCCTGTCATTTAATGTGTGTTTCTTATTGCAATCCCATTTTAAGGTTCCAACAGTTCAATGACTTCTAATGCCAGTACAGTGCATTGCACAGATATAATATTTAAAGTGTCTGCAAAATCAAATTAAATATCCCATCCTATTTACTTGTCTAACTATTTGTGCCCTTTATTTATTTTTAAAAGTTTCATTATGGAAAAAATACCTGTTGATCCTGCCAGTTACTTTACCTTCCATGTGCAGTTGCCACTGCAGCGCTGACACAACAATGTGTGTGCTCCCATTTTCCTCTAAAGTGTTATTTGACTTTTCCAACTCCTAGGTGCCCCTGTCATTGGCAGCACACCTGCATGGGTGGTCCAGAGCAGTGTTTCTCATGCTTTTTTCAGTCAAGGCACCCTTTAAAATGATGGACAGTTTTGAGTTTTGAGGCACCCCCTTCTAAAATGTAAAAAGCTATTCTAATAGTTTTACATAATGCAGCAGCATCCACACATGTAGGACACCCAACGTTAGAGGCGATTTTCTCTTCCAAAGCAAATACACTTTTGCACACTGCAACTGACTAGTATTCCAATGTTTCTCTTCTCCCTCAATCTCTCTCCATCAGGCAGGGTTCACACTGGTATGATGCGGGAAACCCTGCGAATTCTGTGCGGGTTCCCGTATCGCACCTGAATCAAGGACAGTTCACACTGACATCTGCAAACAGCTGCAGGTGTCAGTGTTAAGATAATGATACCCCCAGATCAGTTCACAGATCGCAGTACGAACTATGAAATGGTACAGGAATCGGATCGCATGGGTGTGAACACCCATGCGATCTGATTCCAGTGCTGACCAGAGTCCTGTACCATTTTGGTTCTGAATGTGATGCAAATTCAGCCATACAAACTGTATGGCTGAATTTGCATAGCACAGACATCGCATGTGATCTGCACAGCAATGGGGTGTGAATCACATGCGATGTCTGTGTTCGCACCAGTTTGAACCCAGCTTCAGTCAGCTAATGTGACCCCAGTGCTGAGGGAGAGGGACACAGGAGGGTCAGACAAGGATGCTGGAGGCAACAAACATCCTCCTTCCCAACTGATTATGCCATTGGTTGCTAGGATGCCAGTGTCTACAATGTCCTAATGGTGCATAATAAAAAAAACAGTGGCTTTGTGTAACTAAAAGACAGGCCTCATCCATCTACTGACTTGTACACAATTTTTAATCAATATTTAGGCATTTTGCCAAGGCACTTCTAAAGAAACCCCAAGGCACCCCAGGGTGCCTGGGCAACCTGGTTGAAAAAGGCTGGTCCAGAGTACATGATTGACAGCAACAGTACCAGGAATGTCTAAAAAAAAAAAAAAATCTGTTTGTTGTTTCCTGAAGTTATATAATCACCCAGGGCACGTGATGAGCTGCAGCTTAGTCCCACTTACCAACCCAGGCCATGTGGATCACAAAGCAAGAAATCAAATGAAAAACCATCATGTGACTTAGACAAATTACATTTTAAATAAAGTGTCTGGAAATGTCTATTCATTGTTTGATAAATAGTGTAGGGCTACCTCCATAGGAGCCACTGGTATGTTGCCCAGGTCTTCCCACTAGGCACAATGTAGATTCACACAGCCAGATGCACACACACTTCCGCTTGTTGTCTTCATTTACCAGTTTTCATTTCGTTGTTTTATTTTTGGAGTACTTTGATAGGGAAGGGGATTTAGTGGGATACTCCAAGCAATAGAACTGATAGTAAATAGCAGACTTCTCCTTATAAGTAGCACAAAGTAGTTTCAGGAGTGAGCAAAGTCCCTCAGTAGTAGAAGTAGCAGCAGGGCAAAGTTCCTCAGGCACAAGCCAGTTACGGCAGACTGCTTGGCAATCAAAAAGTAATAGAACTGAGCAAAGTCCTGTAGGTGATTGGGTCAATTCCACCTCTTAATACTCTAAATAGTCCCTCACTATAGTAAAGTCTAATCTGTTCTGTATAAGAGCGGAGCCTCCGGCAGAATCCCTTTGCCACTGGAATTAAATCAAGTAGTCTGTGTGTGGATCAAAGGACTTCTCGTCTGTTTAATACATGTCAAATAATCTTATACAAAATACACAGGATGCACAGTAAAGGGGGGCTGTCTAGGGTAGGTTATGTGTGCATATAATTGGTTAAACATTATGATGGTTACTAGATACTGTAAATTCTGTCAGTTAATACAACAGGAAAATTTAGCAATACTGCTTTCAAACTAAGATCAAAAAGAGGAACAAAAGCTGTAATATCTACAGGAAGCATAAGGGTATATTTAGAAAACGTGCTAACTACAAAATATGTGTGATAATATCTTGTGTTTCAACTAAGTTGAAATAATCTTAGGCATCTGTACTCAAAATGAATACAGAATGTAAGAACATACAAAATGGAAGAACATATGTCAATGTCACGCCTCTTCAATCCCCTCTAAAAAATCATAATTCTATTTACATGATTTTTTCCTGTCACTTTTATGGTGTCATCAAGGGACACACACTGTCTTAATGGAATGGGTACAATAGGTTTGGGCTTTAACTGTAAAAAGGAGCCCAACCTGTCCATCTAAATGACAGACTTAGCTTTCTTGTCCTTATAGAACTTTACATATTCCTGATAATCTGGGTAGGGAAGTTGAGTCTGTTTCTATGTGGTGATCTGTTCAGGTTTTGCAACATTATTATAATACATTGATAGATTATCAATACTTTTGCTAAGCATTTTCTTAAAGCAGGGGACTACACAAAGTATTACGACACCTATTATAACATATATCATAACAATGATAATTCCTAGCTGCACTATGGCTTGTTTTCAACTATTAAACCATCCAAAATACTGATCCCAAGGGTTGTCTATGCCAGAATTCTTCTTTAGTTTCATAGAATGGCCAGAGTGACCTTACCTTTGGGGCCAGCATTATCAGAAATGTAAGTACAGCATCCATCTACTTTATCAATATATACACAGGTACCACCTTTTACTGCAAAGTGGCTTCTAGATGTTCTGCTATGCCCTTTAGGGCATTCCTTGTATAGTTAACAAATCTCCGCTGATTATAATAATTATCATTTATCCAATCTACATTTTTATTTATGGTGACAAGGGGAGAGATAAAGGACTCAAAACCGTCTTTAACCTGATCTCTCGCCTTGAACTCATTAGGGTCCCCTCTTGGGACCCCGATGGCATCTATATATATATATATATATGTGGGTCAAAACTTCCTATGGGAGCCTCTCTCTTTTGTTTCCCTGTAGTTCCAGTGTTCCCCTTAAGTAGATTTGCACTCCCAATCGTCTCCCATGTTCCAATCCACTGATCCCCAATAGTCACAATTATCTCCCCAATATTTGTCTGTGACACATATAAATACAGTTCCTGGGCCTAATCTCCTATCATTATACCGTATGGTATCATCATTACCAGGAAGTATCGCTTCATAAGGCACTATAAAAGTAGCTACTTGTGTGTTAGAGGTATTCTAGAGTTTATTGTGTCATGCCATTTGTTTGTGTGATGGCTATCTGGGAGGGTGTACTATGGGACATGGCTCTTTTATTCCTTTTCTGAGGTGTCTCTGATACTATGTCTGGGCTGGTGGCGTTAGGGGTCCCACAAATTCCTCCAAGGGGCCCCAGATCCGCTGGGTGATATATACAGTTAGTCACAGTCCATACAAGGGAAAATACTGAAAATCAAGTCAGTAGGATCAGCAGCCATAACTTGCCTGAGTCCGGTGAAATTAGAAAAGTCATTTTCTACAGGGTCAGGGCTGTCTGCCCCCGTTAATACCCCTTTTCTTGACTGTCCTGTTTGAGATCAGGGCTATCTGCCCCGTTAGTACCTCCTTTTCTTGCTTCAGGATCCTCTGGCTCAGGTCCTTTCCGCACCAGCTTCACTCTAGTGGCATGGATCCAAGTAGGGCTGTGTTCAGTCAAAACAGCGGTCCTGGTTACTGCTACCACGGTGGTCTCAGGGCCATAGACGAAATACTGTTGTTTTTTTCCTTTGGGCAGCAGCTTCACTACCACTACGTCACCTTCTCTGAAAGGATGGGTATTTTCCTGTCAATGTCACGCCTCTTCAAGTCCTATGCTGTAGCAACAATTGGACAAGCTCTTCAGAACACTAGCCATTGTTCCATTTGTTTAGACCCTCAGCTGACTATAGCACACCAAAACGGGTTAAAAGCACAAGTCTATAGAGCCTTTAGGTTGTCTGTACTCACAAAATGTCCAGGGACAGCTGGTAGCCTCCTTCCAACTTCCAAGCGACACTCTATACCAGTGATACCAGACAAGATCCCGACAAGACAACCCCTTCAACCAGCTCTCTGCAGAACCAGGGTCACTCTCACCAACTTCAGGCCCTCAGGACTCCCACCTAGGGTCTGATGGCACACTATCTCTCAATTCAATCCATCAGGTCACCCACTTGAGACCACATGGCAGCAAGTGCCAGGGGAGGTAGCAACTTCTCCCCTAGCTGGTGAAATTCTCTTCTTGTGAAGACCCTGAGCCCGTATGCTTCTAAAATATAAATACAGGCACCCAGCATGCATAGGGGCACCTCCCCTTGTAATTGGCCAGGGCTGTATGAATATCCATGCTTCCATCTGCATGGTTTGTGCCTATTATCTAGAACCTTCCTTGGTTGCTTAGATACAGAGAAACTCAAGACAGCATGAGCAGCACCACAGTCCGCAGAGCAGGTTACACTAGCCAATCACAGCTCTCTGTTAAGCAGGCAGCCATTAAATTTACCTAGAAGACAAAGAGAGGCACCTCTAAGTGCGGTATCACCACACAATTTATTAAGCTGTTAAAAGCACACTTACAAGATAGATGTAAAGGAAAGGCTCAGGACCTGCGTTCCACGCTGGCCGAGGCTGTTTCCTGCTTACGTCATTTCCGACTTATGCATTCCATGCTGGCCTTGGCTTTGCGGCTGTCCTGTCACTATCTCCACCGATGATTCAACCCTGCTGGCGGATCGGGATCCTTCTCACTGGATTACTTTGTGACAAGCTACTGTTGGATTTATTTCAATCGATGAGCCTTTCTTTTACATCTATCTTGTAAGGGTGCTTTTAATAGCTTAATAAATTGTGTTGTGATACTGCACTTAGAGGCACCTCTCTTTCTCTCCTGTTTTTATCAGAGCCTGCTTCTCTTCTGGAGTACAGCCCAGTGTTTGTATCCATATCCACCAAGCATCTCCACTATTAACAGAAAGTGAACCTCCCTTTTTTGTGGACATTTTTGTAGGTAGTTCTGTTTAGAGCATCCTACATTTTTTTAATTATTAAATTTACCTAGCTGTTCCTCTGTCATGCAACCAAAAGCTATTCTGTACTAATCCTAGCACCTGCTACAATAGGACGTTTGTGGATTATATGCCCTACATAATTCTTGGGGAGAACATTAGAGTTTACAACCACTTTCTTGTAGAATATTGATTTCACTGCCATAAAAGCTTTTGGAAAGGGAGAGTTAATAACTAGTGTTGAGCGAACACGGACTGTATTATTCGTGTTCGTACCGAATAATTGGATTTTTGTTACCCGAACACGAACACGGACACTTTACTGTATATTCGGGTAAAAATCCATGTTCGGTCGTTTTATTTCCGGGTTTTGCATGCTTTGGCGCTCTTTTCATGGCGGGCTTTCAACAGCCAATCAACAATCGTTTAACTGGTGTGCCTTAAGCCATCCCAGCCATGCCTGCAAATGTCTCAGTAGCTGTGATTGGCCGTCTGAAGCATGTGACCAAGTCTTTATAAGTTCGAGGCAGCCGCAGCGGCGTCATTATGCTGCTTAGATCAGGGACAGAGCACACATCAACGTGCTGGCTGCTGATTAGGGAAAGATAGGCAGGAAAAAAACATTTGTGTCCGGATAGAATTGAGGGACAGGTCGGAGTGTTTAGGCAGGGCGAGTTGTAGGCATTTTAGGGATAGAGTCTGCTGAATTATAGGGTCAGTGTCTTCTGCAAACTACAATCGATATTGCTGTGTGGGGGGTGGGGTCTGCACTCAATCCTGATCTACGATCTCTTCTCAATCCTGTTAGGGAGAGGCTGCTGCTGAATTTTAGGGTCAGAGTGTTCTACAAACTACAATCGATATTGCTGTGTGGGGTGGGGTCTGCACTTAGTTCTCCTGATCTACGATCTCTTCTCAATCAAGGGACAGAGTCTGCTGAATTTTAGGGAAACTGTGTTCTACAAACTACAATCGATATTGCTGTGTGGTGTGGGATAGGAGATAGGCAGGTGTCAGTGATCCACATCCATTTTTCTGTGTGTGGGCTGCAGTGAACACAATCTTTTTGGGGTGCAGTGAACACAATCCTTTTGGAGTGCAGTGAACAAAATCTTTGTGGGGTGCAGTGAACAAAACCTTTGTGGGGGTACAGTGAACACAATCTTTGTGGGGTGCAGTGAAGACAATCCTTGTGGGGTGCAGTGAAGACAATCCTTGTGGGGTGCAGTGAACAAAATCTTTGGGGGGTACAGTGAACACAATCTTTGTGGGGTGCAGAGAAGACAATCCTTGTGGGGTGCAGTGAACAAAATCTTTGGGGGGGTACAGTGAACACAATCTTTGTGGGGTGCAGTGAACAAAACCTTTGTGGGGTGCAGTGAACACAATCTTTGTGGGGTGCAGTGAAGACAATCCTTGTGGGGTGCAGTGAAGACAATCCTTGTGGGGTGCAGTGAACAAAATCTTTGGGGGTACAGTGAACAAAATATTTGTGGGGTGCAGTGAACAAAACCTTTGTGGGGTACAGTGAACACAATCTTTGTGGGGTGCAGTGAACAAAACCTTTGTGGGGTACAGTGAACACAATCTTTGTGGGGTGCAGTGAAGACAATCCTTTTGGAGTGCAGTGAACACAATCTTTGTGGGGTACAGTGAACACAATCTTTGTGGGGTGCAGTGAACAAAATCTTTGTGGGGTACAGTGAACACAATCTTTGTGGGGTGCAGTGAACAAAATCTTTGTGGGGTGCAGTGAACAAAATCTTTGTGGGGTGCAGTGAACACAACCTTTGTGGGGTACAGTGAACACAATCTTTGTGGGGTGCAGTGAACAAAACCTTTGTGGGGTACAGTGAACACAATCTTTGTGGGGTACAGTGAACACAATCTTTGTGGGGTGCAGTGAACAAAACCTTTGTGGGGTACAGTGAACACAATCTTTGTGGGGTGCAGTGAACACAATCTTTGTGGGGTGCAGTGAACAAAACCTTTGTGGGGTGCAGTGAACACAACCTTTGTGGGGTACAGTGAACACAATCTTTGTGGGGTGCAGTGAGCAAAACCTTTGTGGGGTACAGTGAACACAATCTTTGTGGGGTACAGTGAACACAATCTTTGTGGGGTGCAGTGAACAAAACCTTTGTGGGGTACAGTGAACACAATCTTTGTGGGGTGCAGTGAAGACAATCCTTTTGGAGTGCAGTGAACAAAATCTTTGTGGGGTACAGTGAACACAATCTTTGTGGGGTGCAGTGAACAAAATCTTTGTGGGGTACAGTGAACACAATCCTTGTGGGGTGCAGTGAAGACAATCCTTGTGGGGTGCAGTGAACAAAACCTTTGTGGGGTACAGTGAACACAATCTTTGTGGGGTACAGTGAACACAATCTTTGTGGGGTGCAGTGAACAAAACCTTTGTGGGGTACAGTGAACACAATCTTTGTGGGGTGCAGTGAACAAAACCTTTATGGGGTACAGTGAAGACAATCTTTGTGGGGTGCAGTGAAGACAATCCTTTTGGAGTGCAGTGAACAAAATCTTTGTGGGGTACAGTGAACACAATCTTTGTGGGTTGCAGTGAACAAAATCTTTGTGGGGTACAGTGAACACAATCTTTGTGGGGTGCAGTGAAGACAATCCTTTTGGAGTGCAGTGAACACAATCTTTGTGGGGTACAGTGAACAAAATCTTTGTGGGGTGCAGTGAACAAAACCTTTGTGGGGTACAGTGAACACAATCTTTGTGGGGTGCAGTGAACACAATCTTTGTGGGGTGCAGTGAACAAAACCTTTGTGGGGTGCAGTGAACACAACCTTTGTGGGGTACAGTGAACACAATCTTTGTGGGGTGCAGTGAACAAAACCTTTGTGGGGTACAGTGAACACAATCTTTGTGGGGTACAGTGAACACAATCTTTGTGGGGTGCAGTGAACAAAACCTTTGTGGGGTGCAGTGAACACAATCTTTGTGGGGTGCAGTGAACAAAACCTTTGTGGGGTGCAGTGAACACAACCTTTGTGGGGTACAGTGAACACAATCTTTGTGAGGTGCAGTGAAGACAATCCTTGTGGGGTGCAGTGAAGACAATCCTTGTGGGGTGCAGTGAAGACAATCCTTGTGGGATGCAGTGAACAAAATCTTTGGGGGGTACAGTGAACACAATTTTTGTGGGGTGCAGTGAACAAAACCTTTGGGGGGTACAGTGAACACAATCTTTGTGGGGTGCAGTGAACAAAACCTTTGTGGGGTACAGTGAACACAATCTTTGTGGGGTGCAGTGAACAAAACCTTTGTGGGGTACAGTGAACACAATCTTTGTGGGGTGCAGTGAAGACAATCCTTTTGGAGTGCAGTGAACACAATCTTTGTGGGGTGCAGTGAACAAAACCTTTGTGGGGTACAGTGAACACAATCTTTGTGGGGTACAGTGAACACAATCTTTGTGGGGTACAGTGAATACAATCTCATACTTCTGAAGCTTTGAGGGTGCTGCCTGTTCTATACTCCTCCTCCTCCTCCTCCTCCTCATCCATCCTTTTAGGTGTACAAACAATAGTAATTGGGGCCTAGTGTGCTTCTGTACGTGTGAAAAACATACACTTTTTTTTGATCATATTTCCTATTCCGCTATTCTATAAAAACCTTTGGGGCTCAATTAAATTGCGGAATAGTCTGTGTCGGTACGTGTGAGATCCACCTTTCCAAGTTTTTGGGGTTCATCTCATACTTCTGAAGCTTTGAGGGTGCTGCCTTTTCTATACTCCTCCTCCTCCTCCTCCTCATCCATCCTTTTAGGTGTACAAACAATAGTAATTGGGGCCTAGTGTGCTTCTGTACGTGTGAAAAACATACACTTTTTTTTGATCATATTTCCTATTCCGCTATTCAATAAAAACCTTTGGGGCTCAATTAAATTGCGGAATAGTCTGTGTCGGTACGTGTGAGATCCACCTTTCCAAGTTTTTGGGGTTCATCTCATACTTCTGAAGCTTTGAGGGTGCTGCCTGTTCTATACTCCTCCTCCTCCTCTTCCTCATCCATCCTTTTAGGTGTACAAACAATAGTAATTGGGGCCTAGTGTGCTTCTGTACGTGTGAAAAACATACACTTTTTTTGATCATATTTCCTATTCCGCTATTCAATAAAAACCTTTGGGGCTCAATTAAATTGCGGAATAGTCTGTGTCGGTACGTGTGAGATCCACCTTTCCAAGTTTTTGGGGTTCATCTCATACTTCTGAAGCTTTGAGGGTGCTGCCTGTTCTATACTCTTCCTCCTCTTCCTCCTCATCCATCCTTTTAGGTGTACAAACAATAGTAATTGGGGCCTAGTGTGCTTCTGTACGTGTGAAAAACATACACTTTTTTTTGATCATATTTCCTATTCCGCTATTCAATAAAAACCTTTGGGGCTCAATTAAATTGCGGAATAGTCTGTGTCGGTACGTGTGAGATCCACCTTTCCAAGTTTTTGGGGTTCATCTCATACTTCTGAAGCTTTGAGGGTGCTGCCTGTTCTATACTCCTCCTCCTCTTCCTCATCCATCCTTTTAGGTGTACAAACAATAGTAATTTGGGCCTAGTGTGCTTCTGTACGTGTGAAAAACATACACTTTTTTTTGATCATATTTCCTATTCCGCTATTCAATAAAAACCTTTGGGGCTCAATTAAATTGCGGAATAGTCTGTGTCGGTACGTGTGAGATCCACCTTTCCAAGTTTTTGGGGTTCATCTCATACTTCTGAAGCTTTGAGGGTGCTGCCTGTTCTATACTCCTCCTCCTCCTCTTCCTCATCCATCCTTTTAGGTGTACAAACAATAGTAATTGGGGCCTAGTGTGCTTCTGTACGTGTGAAAAACATACACTTTTTTTTGATCATATTTCCTATTCCGCTATTCAATAAAAACCTTTGGGGCTCAATTAAATTGCGGAATAGTCTGTGTCGGTACGTGTGAGATCCACCTTTCCAAGTTTTTGGGGTTCATCTCATACTTCTGAAGCTTTGAGGGTGCTGCCTGTTCTATACTCCTCCTCCTCCTCCTCTTTCTCATCCATCCTTTTAGGTGTACAAACAATAGTAATTGGGGCCTAGTGTGCTTCTGTACGTGTGAAAAACATACACTTTTTTTTGATCATATTTCCTATTCCGCTATTCAATAAAAACCTTTGGGGCTCAATTAAATTGCGGAATAGTCTGTGTCGGTACGTGTGAGATCCACCTTTCCAAGTTTTTGGGGTTCATCTCATACTTCTGAAGCTTTGAGGGTGCTGCCTGTTCTATACTCCTCCTCCTCCTCCTCCTCCTCATCCATCCTTTTAGGTGTACAAACAATAGTAATTGGGGCCTAGTGTGCTTCTGTACGTGTGAAAAACATACACTTTTTTTTTATCATATTTCCTATTCCGCTATTCAATAAAAACCTTTGGGGCTCAATTAAATTGCGGAATAGTCTGTGTCGGTACGTGTGAGATCCACCTTTCCAAGTTTTTGGGGTTCATCTCATACTTCTGAAGCTTTGAGGGTGCTGCCTGTTCTATACTCCTCCTCCTCCTCTTTCTCATCCATCCTTTTAGGTGTACAAACAATAGTAATTGGGGCCTAGTGTGCTTCTGTACGTGTGAAAAACATACACTTTTTTTTGATCATATTTCCTATTCCGCTATTCAATAAAAACCTTTGGGGCTCAATTAAATTGCGGAATAGTCTGTGTCGGTACGTGTGAGATCTACCTTTCCAAGTTTTTGGGGTTCATCTCATACTTCTGAAGCTTTGAGGGTGCTGCCTGTTCTATACTCCTCCTCCTCCTATTCCTCATCCATCCTTTTAGGTGTACAAACAATAGTATTTGGGGCCTAGTGTGCTTCTGTACGTGTGAAAAACATACACTTTTTTTTGATCATATTTCCTATTCCGCTATTCAATAAAAACCTTTGGGGCTCAATTAAATTGCGGAATAGTCTGTGTCGGTACGTGTGAGATCCACCTTTCCAAGTTTTTGGGGTTCATCTCATACTTCTGAAGATTTGAGGGTGCTGCCTGTTCCATACTCCTCTTCATCATCCTCCCTTTAGGGTAGGAAAAAATTTAATCGGGCCTAGTCTGTGTTTGTACGTGTGAGATACACAGTTTTTTATCCTATTCCGCTATTCAATACACACCCTTTTGGTGTAAAAAACATTAAATTGCGGCATAGTTTGCATATTTGACTGTGAGATACACCCGTGCGATACTGTTGTTCTTTTGTTCCGCTATTCAATAAAGACCTTTCTAGGGCAAGATCTTAAATTTCAGAAATATGAGGAGAGCGTCAAATAGGGGCCGTGGCCTGGGTCGTGGTGGTGCTGCTGCTAGAGCTCCTGTTGCAAGGAGAGGACGTGGTCGATCTGTGCCAGCTACACGCACAAGTGAAATACCTTCCTCAAGTGTGAGTAGGCGACAGAACCTGCATCAGTATTTGGTAGGGCATCATACGCCCCTAGAAGTGATGAGGCCAGAACAAGTGGAGGCGATAGTAGATTGGTTTGCTGCTGACAGTGCCTCCAGTTCCTTCACATTGTCTCCCACCCAGTCTACTGCAGAAAGGTCACAGTTGGCACCTGCAGCCGATGTCCAACCGTCTTTCACCTCACCCCCTTGCAAATCAGGAAAGCAGTCTGAGCCCCAAGCCATACAGCAGTCTCTTCTTCTTTTTGATGACTCTGTCAGCAGGGTTTCCCAGGGCCATCCACCTAGCCCTGCCCCAGAAGTGGAAGAGATTGAGTGCAGCGATGCCCAACCACTTATTTCTCAAGATGAGTACATGCAAGGATCATCGCAGCACGTCTCCGATGATGACGAAACGCAGGTGCCAACTGCTGCGGCGTTCAGCATTGTGGAGACCGACAAGGAGGGCAGGGGTGAAGACTGGGTGGAAGATGATGTGGAGGACGATGAGGTCCTCGACCCCACATGGAATGAACGTCATGCAGGTGACCTGAGTAGTTTGGAGGAAGAGGCGGTGGTCGCACAGAGCCACCAGCACAGCAGAAGAGGGAGCAGGGTGCAGAAGCGGAGCGGCCGTGCCCTAGACACTACGCCCGCTACTGCCCAACGCAGCAAGGGAACGAGCGCACCAAAGTCAGCTCAAAGGAGTTCTCTAGCGTGGAAGTTCTTTAGAAAATGTGCTGATGACAGGACACGAGTGGTTTGCACCCTGTGCAATCAGAGCTTGAAGCGAGGCATAAACCTTCTCAACCTGAGCACAACCTGCATGATCAGGCATCTAAGTGCAAAGCACGAGCTGCAGTGGAGTACACACCTTCAAAACCAAGAAACGTCTCTGGCTCATCCTGCTTCCTATTCTGCTGCAGTCTCGGCCGCTCCAGCCACATCTGTAGTGATACCGGCACCTGCCACCCCGCAAACAGACGATCTGTCAGCAACACCACCACCTGGGTCACCAACAACCATCTCCACAATGTCCCGTGGAAGCGTTCAGATTTCCATCTCCCAAACACTTGAGAGGAAGAGGAAGTACCCCCCTACCCACCCGCGATCCCTGGCCCTGAATGCCAGCATTTCAAAATTATTGGCCTTTGAAATGCTGTCATTCCGTCTGGTGGAGACGCACAGTTTTAAAAACCTTATGTCGGTGGCTGTCCCACAGTACGTCGTGCCCAGCCGCCACTAATTTTCCAGGCAAGCCATCCCTTCCCTACACAACCAAGTGGGGGAAAAAATCAGGTGTGCACTGCGCAACGCCATCTGTGCCAAGGTCCACCTAACTACCGATACGTGGACCAGTAAGCACGGTCAGGGGCGTTATATCTCCCTAACGGCACACTGGATAAGTGCAGTGGCGGATGGGCCTGAGGCGGATAGCAATTTGGCGCATGTCCTTCCACCACCGAGGATTGCAGGGCGCTTCAGTTTGCCTCCTGTTCCTAACTCCTCCTACGCCGCTTCCTCATCCTCTACCGCCTCCTCATCCGGACAGCGTAACACCTTCACCACCAACTTCAGCACGGCCAGGGGTAAACGACAGCAGGCAGTTTTACAACTTGCCTGTTTGGGGGACAAACCACACACCGCGCAGGAGTTGTGGAGGAGCATGGAACAGCAAACAAATGAGTGGTTGCTGCCAGCGAGCCTCAAGCCCGGCCTGGTGGTGTGCGATAACGGGAGAAATCTCATAGCAGCTCTGGGCCTAGCCGGTTTGACGCACATCCCTTGCCTGGCGCATGTGCTGAATTTGGTGGTGCAGAGGTTCCTTAAAAACTACCCCGATATGTCAGAGCTGCTGCAGAAAGTGCGGGCCGTTTGTGCGCACTTTCGGCGTTCTCACCTTGCTGCTGCTCGCCTGGCAGCGCTGCAGCGTAACTTCAGCCTTCCCGCTCACCGCCTCATATGTGACGTGCCCACAAGGTGGAACTCCACCTTGCACATGCTGGAAAGACTGTGCGAGCAGCAGCAGTCCATAGTGGAGTTTCAGCTGCAGCACGCACGCGTGAGTCGCTCTGCGGAACAGCACCACTTCACCACCAATAACTGGGCCTCCATGCGAGAACTGTGTGCCTTGTTGCGCTGTTTTGAGTACTCCACCAACATGGCCAGTGGCAATGACGCCGTTCTCAGCTTAACTATCCCACTTCTATGCCTCCTTGAAAAAACAATTCGGGCGATGATGGAAGAGGATGTGGCACAGGATGAGGAGGAGGAGGAGGAGGATGAAGAGGTAACATTTCAAAGGCTTTCAGGGCAGTCATTCGCAAGGGGCTCCGAGGGTGGGTTCCTGCACACACAAACGCCAGGGACACAATTGTCCAGCAGGGGCACAGTTCTGGAGGATGAGGAGGATGAGGAGGAGGAGGAGCTGGAGGAGGAGATGGAACCATGTTCACAGCAGGGTGGCACCCAGGCCAGCTCATGGCCATCACTGGTGCGTGGCTGGGGGGATACAGAGGACACGGACGATACACCTCCCACAGAGGACAGCCTTTCGTCGCCTCTGGGCAGCCTGGCACACATGAGCGATTACATGCTGCAGTGTCTCCACAACGACCGCCGAGTTGCCCACATTCTAACTTGTGCTGATTACTGGGTGGCCACGCTGCTGGATCCCCGTTACAAGGACAACGTACCGTCCTTAATTCACTCACTGGAGCGCGATCGCAAGATGCCCGAGTACAAGCGCACGCTGGTAGACGCCATGCTGCTGGCATTCCCATCTGACAGCGGGGCCACAGTGGAAGCACAAGGCAGAGGAGGAGGAGGAGGAGGAGGTCGCCAACTCAACCAGGGCACCGCCAGCACCTCAGAAGGCAGGGTTAGCATGGCCGAAATGTGGAAAAGTTTTGTCAGCACGCCACAACAAACAGCAGCACCAGCAGCTCAGATGGAACGTCTTAGCAGGAGGCAGCATTTTACCAACACGGTGGAGCAGTATGTGTGCACACGCCTACATGTAGTGAATGAGGGGTCTGCCCCCTTCAACTTCTGGGTCTCCAAATTGGGCACATGGCCTGAGCTTGCCCTTTACGCCTTGGAGGTGCTGGCGTGCCCTGCAGCCAGTGTATTATCTGAACGGGTATTTAGCACGGCTGGGGGTGTTATAACAGACAAGCGCAGCCGCCTGTCCAGAGACAATGTGGACAAGCTCACGTTCATTAAAATGAACCAGGCATGGATCCCACGGGACTTTTCCGTACCTTGTGCAGAATAGCAATGGATACCGACCTTACCCAGCCATTGTTCCATTTTTGCTCTTTCTCACTCTTTTGGGGTGTACCCTCATTTAAAATTTGTGAAAAGAAGCAGTGTTGGCTACCTCGTCCTCCTCCTCAGGGCCAGATTAACGTAGGGGCTATTGGAGCTGCAGCTCCATGCAGGCCCCTACCTTTTATATAGGCCCCGGGTTGGCCATATTCACTGTGACCGCTCTTCTGTCACTTGTAAACACAGAAGTCTGGCTTCTATGCTCGCTTCCCCAGGCAGCACCCTCAGAACCTCCCCACACAGCGTGAAGGCCGGACAAGGAGGGACAGTTGCCGATGCATGGATGTGTTTATGGGCTTCAGAGACAGCATCCCATGTTGAATTAGGCATGCATGGCTGCACCCTTCCTCCTCTGGGTGCATGCCAAGGCACGGCCCTTAAGGCCCTTCAAAATCCTCAGCACCAAGACCATGATGCTCTTAATCCGGCCCTGGTCCTCCTCCACCGCCGCTTCCACCTACACCGCCCATAGGTGTGCGCAGCCTATTGCATTAGGGTGTGCACCCCAAAGTTGAAATACACATGCATGTGTTTGCCTACATGTACATGGCCCCGATACATTACTCTCCCTGCTGGCAAAGAGAAATAGAGCAGAGCAGGTGCGAGGGAGATCTTTCCCATCTCCTCACTGGCAAACAGAGCGATAATGCTATGTGCCCTAGGTGATTAGGGTGTGCCCAGGTACACCAGGCACACCCTGTGCGCACGCCTATGACACCGCCACATCCACCACCACCTCAACCTCCCTCCTACTCCTTATGGGCCTCGTCCTTCAGAGATGAAGAACATTGTTTTATTTTTCTGTTTTTTTTTGTTGTTTTAAGTTATTTCCCTATCCACATTTGTTTGCAGAGCACTTGCCATGCTCTTAACTACGTTTTGCTGCCATTTGCAGCACTCTAGCCCTTTCCATTGGTGTTTTAGAGCCATTTTAGTGCCTTAAAGTTCGGGTCCCCATTGACTTCAATGGGGTTCGGTGTCCGGGAAAAGTTCGGTAAAAGTCCGGGACACGGACCCGGACTTTTTTTTAAAGTTCGGCCGAACCCGTCGAACACGGACATCTAGGTGTCCGCTCAACCCTATTAATAACTGTTTGGGTCTTTCCAGACCCATAATAGTTTTTAATATCTGTTTGGTCTAGAAAATAGATAAATGGGTGCCATAATTGATAAGCATATTTACATACTGATGTCATATAATTCCTCATAGGTTTGTGAATTTAATGTCTTTTGCTAAAGCTATATATTGCAGATTGACCAATCTCCCACTACAGCTATTGTATTCTGACAGCCAGCACCAGCAACTGTCTGAATGCCTGAACAGTGGCTGCGTCTGATTGAATGCACCTGCTCAGTGGCTGAAAATGTTCCATCTGGCTCTTTCAGTCTTTCAGTCTAAGGGTGTAAGGGTGGCAACAGGGGCCACCCACAGAGTTGTGGCTGGTTTATCAAGAGCTGTCGGAAATACACATAGTGTATGGCCAACTTTAGCCTAAATACGCATATGGAAATGGGCTTTAGTCTAAACACGCATACGGAAATGGGCTTTAGTCTTAATACACACACGGAAAGATTAGTATGCAACCATTGGCCCCTTACATTCAACTTCAAGGCTGGGAGCTGGCAACTTCACATTTAACCCAAAAGAGTATCAAGTCTGATGTTTAAAATTCACAATGCTCTGGCTCCAGTTTCTGACCCCCTCACCCCCATATAGTAAAGCACTTCTCCACTATGTAGTTAAAAATAGGAGAAAAAAAGGGTACAAAGGTACAAAAAACAAGCCCTATATAGTATTGTAAAATAAACTGTTGAAAACCATTGTCTATGTGGTAGAATAGTTGAACAATCGGGCTGTCTTTGAGGCATGGTTACGTACAAGAAACATTACTAACTAACCAAACATATATCATGTTCAAACCTGTTTAAAAAAATCCAGTTGACCTTTACATCTGAAATCCAAGTGGATCTAGAGGGGAACAAACAAGAAAAATGTAAACTATGTGTCAATTTGCCTTTCTAATGACACCTCATATAATACAATCATCAAAGAATAAGAAAATAATCAGCCCGAAACAGAACCAGGGGCACTCTGTCGACATTAAAACATTAAAATGAGCACTCTACATTGACATACATTGGCAAATAAGCAAACTGTGAACAATGAAAAGTCAGGAGGTGAAAGAAGAAGAGACAACTGACTCTGTCAATTCACCAAATGAATCTTGGTGGTCTACTAAAGACAAAAGACGAAGAGGGACTTGAGCAAGGATGAATGAAATTGCACATGTTTCTTTCACTTTTTTTCAACAGATGGCAATGAGCGGCAGGTTTTATGCAGCCAGAATTAGAAATAAGATTTTGTTTTAATTTAAACTTTTCAAGAGCCTAGCAAACAGATCTCTAAGTGCCCTAAAACATAAAGTTCCTTGTATGCATGAAGTGACGCTAATGAATCAATACACTTGGATTACATTTGTTTTGTTTTGCTCACAAACTAGACTGTTGATTCCTTTTTCTTCTAAATGCACTATACTTATTTATTGCTAACAACAGAAGATGAGTAGTCAACAACATATTTACCATTCTTTTGTTCAAAGTACTACTCTACCTGGCATGTAGCTCACTTTGTAAATAACAGGTTTGTTTCCCAATGCTTGGAGCTGACAGAATATGTGTTTTTTTTTTTTGGCACCAGTGAAAAGAGTCAAATAATATTAGTTATCAGTAGGCAGCTGTGCCAGCTTTCATTGGGTTCCAGGACAGGACATAAAAGACTTGCTTCTGAATATAGTTGCATCTTGCTATTTCTTTTATTACATAGGACAGAGGTGCTCAACTTTTTGAAGAGCAAGGGCTACTTAATTGATTTGGTAACCGGTAACTGACCACAAAGAAAGGAAATGGTTCAGAACTTTGTTTTTTTATTTTGAATAGCATAATAAAGATTTTAAACAACAATCAGGATCATTGTTTTCCATGGGACCATTCCCAGTTGGATGTTTATCCACTGTTTAACCAGTTGTGAACCAGAAGGATTTGCCCCCTTAATGACCAGGCCCTTTTTTGCGATTCGGCACTGCATTAATTTAATGGAAAATTGTGCGGTCGTGCGACACTGTACCGAAATAAAATTTATGTCCTTTTTTTCCCACACATAGAGCTTTCTTTTGGTGGTATTTGATCACCTCTGCGATTTTTATTTTTTTTGCGCTATAAACAAAAAAAAGAGCGACAATTCTGAAAACAATATATATATTTTTTACATTCTGCTATATAACATTCTCAAAAAAAAAAAAATAAAATAAAAATGTTTCATCCTTTTAGGCCAATTTGTATTCTGCTACATATTTTTTGGTAAAAAAAAATCACAACAAGCATATTGATGATTGGTTTGTGCAAAAGTTATCGCGTCTACAAACTAGGAGAAATATTTGTGTAATTTTTCTGCGATTTTTAGCGGGACCGCGACATTGCGGCCTTCAGGCTTTCTAAGGGCGTAAATTGTTGATTTCACTCCATACTACCTATCAAAATTTTGGTGGCCATAAAATGTCAAGATAGCACAAAACCCCCCAAATGACCCCTTTACAGGAAGTAGACAGTCCAAGCTATTTACTGAGAGGTGTGTTTAGTATTTTACAGATCTCACTTTTTGTCAAAAAGTTTTAAAATACATTTTCCTTTTCTTTCTGCATTTTCCAAAACAAATGAGAGCTGAAAAATACTCATCATGCCTATTAGCAAATACCTAGGGGTGACTACTTTCCGAAAAGGGGTAATTTAGGGGGATTTTGTGCTACCTTGCATTTCATGGCCTCCGAAACTGCGATAGACAGTGAGGCGTGAAATCAACAATTTAAGGGGTTAAACCTTTATTAGGGAATATATGGCGGGTACCCTAAACCTATCTGGGACTAAGTACTGATAACTTCCGCTGGCGCTAACTGGCGTCATCAGAAAGTAATGTACTCACAAGTATACAATTGAGGTCCGCATATCTAAGAAGAGTATCCTCACAGTATATTCACAGCCGGCGTGCGTTCCACGGATCCAGGAAGTGACGTCAATGGTTGCCGTGACCGGAAGTACATATACTTGTGAGTACATTACTTATTTATTAATAAACTTACACATTCGGGCTTCATGATGTTGGTCCATCATTTCTTTTGAGTGGCACAGGAGAAGGGGACCGACTGGGATTTTTCTCATCTGGAGGAGTCCTGTCTATTAGGATATAAGGTACATTTGACCTGTGTAAAGGTCCACCGGTTCTGGTGAGTGAATTCCCAAAGGGATTTGTGACACCTTGCACCGTTTGGAGCCCTCATTGCACTTTATATCAGCAGCACTGTGAGCACATTTGCACTTTTTTTGGACTATATTTGAGGAGTCACATTGGAAAATATTATTATAATATTATTTTTTATTGCGCTAAGTATCAGCATATCTAGCATTTTTTGCACTCTGTATTTTTTGTATTAAACATTATTGCAACTAGCACTATTGCACTTTATATTTGTGGTCATTGATTGCCCTAATTATTTGTATTTAGCACCATTGCACTTTAAGATCAACAATTTATTTGTGATTCATATTTTGTAATTCACTATATTTCTTGCAAGCGCTGTCTTTTTGGTACATCATTTTTCTAAGTTTAGAATTAGTGAACAGCAGCTGCAAAAACAGTTTTCACAATATTTCTTGCACATTTTTTTCCTAGCGTGGGTTAAATCAATTATTCATCATCTGGCGCCATCAGTGACACCAATACAGTGATCAGTAAATCTGTATACTGTACAGCTGCAAGAAAAAGTATGTGAACCCTTTGGAATTATATGGATTTCTGCACAAATTGGTCATAAAATGTGATCTGATCATCATCTAAGTCACAACAATAGACAATCAGAGTCTGCTTAAACTAATAACACACAAAGAATGAAATGTTGCATTGTTTTTATTGAACACACCATGTAAACATTCACAGTGCAGGTGGAAAAAGTATGTGAACCATTGGATTTAATAACTGGTTGAACCTCCTTTGGCAGCAATAACTTCAACCAAACGTTTCCTGTAGTTGCAGATCAGACGTGCACAACGGTCAGGAGTAATTCTTGACCATTCCTCTTTACAGAACTGTTTCAGTTCAGCAATATTCTTGGGATGTCTGGTGTGAATCGCTTTCTTGAGGTCATGCCACAGCATCTCAATCGGGTTGAGGTCAGGACTCTGACTGGGCCACTTCAGAAGGCATATTTTCTTTTGTTTAAGCCATTCTGTTGTTGATTTACTTCTATGCTTTGGGTCATTGTTCTGTTGCAACACCCATCTTCTGTTGAGCTTCAGCTGGTAGACAGATGGCCTTAAGTTCTCCTGCAAAATGTCTTGATAAACTTGAGAATTTATTTTTCCTTCAATGATAGCAATCCGTCCAGGCCCTGACGCAGCAAAGCAGCCCCAAATCATGATGCCCCCACCACCATACTTCACAGTTGGGATGAGGTTTTGATGTCGGTGTGGTGTGCCTCTTTTTCGGCACACATAGTGTTGTGTGTTTCTTCCAAACAACTCAAATTTGGTTTCATCTGTCCACAGAATATTTTGCCAGTACTGCTGTGGAACATCCAGGTGCTCTTGTGCAAACTGTAAACGTGCAGCAATGTTTTGTTTGACAGCAGTGGCTTCCTCTGTGGTATCCTCCCATGAAATCCATTCTTGTTTAGTGTTTTACGTATTGTAGATTCGCTAACAGGGATGTTAGCATTTGCCAGTGACTTTTGTAAGTATTTAGCTAACACTCTAGGATTCTTCTTCACCTCATTGAGCAGTCTGCGCTGTGCTCTTGCAGTCATCTTTACAGGACGGCCACTCCTAGGGAGAGTAGCAGCAGTGCTGAACTTTCTCCATTTATAGACAATTTGTCTTACCATGGACTGATGAACAGCAAGGCTTTTGGAGATACTTTTATAACCCTTTCCAGCTTTATGCAAGTCAAAAATTCTTAATCGTAGGTCTTCTGAGAGCTCTTTTGTGCGAGGCATCATTTACATCAGGCAATGCTTCTTGTGAAAAGCAAACCCAGAACTGGTGTGTGTTTTTTATAGGACAGGGCAGCTGTAACCAACAACTCCAATCTCATCTCATTGATTGGACTCCAGTTGGCTGACATCTCACTCTAATTAGCTCTTGGAGATGTCATTAGTCTAGGGGTTCACATACTTTTTCCACCTGCACTATGAATGTTTACATGGTGTGTTCAATAAAAAAAACATGGCAACATTTCATTCTTTGTGTGTTACTAGTTTAAGCAGACTGTGATTGTCTATTGTTGTGACTTAGATGATAATCAGATCACATTTTATGACCAATTTGTGCAGAAATCCATATCATTCCAAAGGGTTCACATACTTTTTCTTGGAGCTGTATTTAGTGACACTGTGACAGGGAGTGAAAGGGATAACTGGGGGTTGATCAGGGGGTGACAAATGTGCCTATGTGTACTTGTGTCAGTGTAGTACTTGTGTGCTCACAGTTTATGCTCTCTCCTCTCACGTTGGAACCGAAAAGGGCTCCAGGAGAGGAGATTGCATCATTTACTGTTCCTGTGTTTACATTACACAGGCACAGCAGGTTATTCCACTAGTCAGAATGGATCACCAATGATTTATGGCCTGGACCTGATAACTGATCAGTTCTGAACCGAATAAGATTGCCACGGTGACGCCAGGCGCAAATCATTCACCTGTACATAATTTTGCGCAGCCACAGTACATATGCGGTGGGCGGTCCAGAACTGGTTAATGAACTACCACAGCACTGTGGAGCACTGTGGTACTTTATTGAGCATTCCTGTTAGTGAGTATTGGCTTACCAGTATGGGAAGTAGGGGCAAGCAGAAAACACTGGACACAGGATACCTGCATGGCATCAGCGATCTGCTGATCACTGGTGCAATGCTTTACAGACCTCTACTAAAAAAAAATAATAAATGCAAATTTCTGCAAAAAAATGTGCATTTATTTTTTAAAACAAAAAAAAAGTGAACTTGAATCCTTTAAAAAAGTTGTAAAGTCGGAAGTTTTTTTTTATCTTAACCACTTTAAGACCGGAGGAATTTCCTGCTTAATGACCAGGCCACTTTTTTCAACTTGGCACTACGTGACTTTGAGCAATGAATAAGCACTTTGTGTGAAACGCATCTGCTGAACATTGTGGTTCTCCTGTGTGTCATGTTTTAAGCCTGTGAGTATGGAATACCAATAAACCAAAGACTTCTTTACTACTCTGGATGTGCTGCATCTCTCTCTCAGTTACATGGACGTTCCGGGTTGCGGACCTCAGCAGGCACCCTGGGTGGTTGCCACAAGCAGTGTTGTTATACTCCACACCTGCAGATAACTTTGGAGCGGTGTACATCTTTTGTCTTTCTGACTGCGTGACTTTAACTGACAATTGCACCGTCATGCAATGCTATACCCAAACAAATTTTTTTTCTAACAAACAGAGCTTTCTTTTGGTGGTATTTGATCACCTCTGAGCTTTTTATTTTTTGCGATATTAATAAAAAAAAGAACGAAAATTTTGCGGAACATTTACATTTTCTACTTTGACGGTTAAAAAATATCCAATATATTCAATTGTTGTCATATATTTAGGCCAAAATGTATTTAGCTACATGTCTTTGACAAAAAAATTCTCAATGAGTGTATTTTTAACCACTTTAAGACCGGAAGATTTTACCCCCTTCCTGACCAGGCCATATTTTGCGATTCGGCACTGCGTTATTTTAACGGACAATTGCGTGGTCGTGCGACACTATACCCAAATGAAATTTACATCATTTTTTTCCCCACAAATAGAGCTTTCTTTTGGTGGTATTTGATCACTCGTGCGATTTTTAATTTTTTAAAAAAAAGAGCGACAATTTTGAAAAAAAATAAAAAAACAATATTTTTCACATTCTGATAAATAACATTCCCCCAAAAAAATGTACAAATCAAAATTTTTTAACAATTTGTTTTCTACATATTTTTGATAAAAAAAATCGCAATAAGCGCATTTTGATTGGTTTGCGCAAAAGTTACTAACTAAGGGAAAGATTTGTCATTTTTATTGTTCTTTTTGTTTTTACCAGTAATGGCGGCGATCTGCGATTTTTTGCAGGACTGTGACATTGCGGCGGACAGATCGGACCTCTAACTGCCATTTTTGACCAGCAACGTTACTACAGTAATCAGTGCTAAAATATGCACTGTTACTGTAAAATGACACTAGCAGGGAAGGGATTAACACTGTTGGTGATCAAGGGGTTAAATGTGTGCCTCATGCTTACTAACGTGTGTGGGGGGAGGGGGTTCTGTGAGAGAGACAGAGATCGCAGGTTCAGCTATGCTGAATCCTGTGATCTGTCCCTGTCTGTCAGAGAGAAGATCCGCCCGCTTTGTTTACGCAAGCGGGCGGATTTTCTCACTCTTTCCCCGACGATCGGGGAAGAGAGGCGGTGATCGCCGTCTCTCTCCTCCTCCTGCCCGACTGCTGCTGTGTCTAAACACAGCGGGAGTGAGCCTCCGGTGGCGCAGGCTATGTCGCTGGACCCAGGGCTGCCACTATGCTGCAGTAGCAGCAACGTGAGCAGTCCGGAAGTGGTTAATGCATTCTAGGCAATAAGGTACAAAGCCTTCTGTGTGAAGCAGCCGCCCCAGCATCCCCTTATACTTACCTGAACCCCATCTCTGTCCAGCGATGTCCACGAGTCCCTCAGCTGTCCGGCCTCTCTGAGAGGGGATGGGGCCGAATGGCAGCTTGCAGTGGGGGCACTCAACTGAAGGGAGGGGCTGTCAGCAGTAGAGAGACCAGAGAAGAGGAGGATGCCCTGTGCAAAACCACTTCACAGGGCAGGTACAGTGGGGATCGAAAGTTTGGGTACCCCAGGTAAAAATTTGTATTAATGTGCATAAAGAAGCCAAGGAAAGATGGAAATTTTTCCATCTTTCCTTGGCTTCTTTATGCACATTATTACAAATTTTTACCTGGGGTGCACACACTTTCGATCCCCACTGTAAGTATAACATGTTTGTTATTTAAAAAAAAAAAAACGAGACTTTACAATCAATGTTTTATTAACTGTATCACCATCCCACTCTCGCACTCAGGTGGGACCAGCCAAAAAATCTCTAAATCAGTGTTGCAGCTTTCACTATTTGAGAGTCTTTGCAGCCATCCTCTGAATTGCCAAAACAAGGACTATGGACAATCTAAAAAAAAAAAAAAAAGAAGAAGAAAAAACCAGACCAGGGAAAGGCATGCTTTCGTAAGCAAATACACTTATTTATTAAGAAAATATTAAATGCCATATGATGCACTCACATGCTCCCAGAATGACACCAAGATCCTCACACAACTGTGAGAATCCACTGTCAGAACCCCTGTATGAATGGCGCTAGATGTAATACACTCGGCTGAAGGCCTTATGTACCTCATGACACCTTTTTTTTTTATTAAAGGGCTTGTCAAAAACTGTGCTTTTTTCCCCTTAGTCATTGGCATGGGGGGGGGAGGGGTATCTGGGAGCTACAAGATCCCAATAACCCAGTCTACAGAGCTGCACAACCACTGTTCCAGGGTTGTGAGGAAGAGGCCCTTGTCCTCATCAACTTGAATCAACTTGCTTGTAAGATACCCCCCATGTTGAGGGCATGTGGTCTGGTATAGTTATAGAGAGGGGAGCGTGCTCATCTTCCCACTTTCCTGCCAGGATGCATACCTGAATAAGGGTCTGGTGTGAATCTTTTCAGGGGACCTTATAGGGTTTTTTTTTTTTTCATTTTTGTGTGAGGTCCCCACTAAAATTCATATCAGACCTGAAGGGCCATGTATAAAAAGGGGGGGCGGAGGACCCTATGCTTTTTGCTTAGTAGGAGTCACCCATCAAGATCTATATCAGACCTTCATCTAGAGAAAGGGATTAATTAGAGGCAAAAGGCAAAAGTGGAGCACAGGATTTTATCGGTAACATCATAGGACATTACAAAAAATTTGACAAAATTTTCTTGTGTACATAAAGTTTACAAGACAACATAAAAACCAGTGGCGGCTGATGCTCCATGGGCCGGGGGGGGGCGACAGACCGACACCCCCCCCCGGACCACACCAGGCCGCACACCATACCCCCCCCCCGGACCACAGGGAGACAGGGGACACTGGAGAGGAGAGGACAGAGAGGACAGAGAGAACAGACAGGACCCCCCCCGCTCACTCACCCTGCCTGGATGCAGCAGCAGGTGGCAGCGGCAGCTTTGGCTTCTTCCCCATCTTCTGTGTCTCCTCCCTCCTCCTCCATGCCCAATGCCATGGCTTCTCCTTTCGGCCAATCGGGAAACGGGTCTCAAAACCCGCTTCCCGATTGGCCAGGAGGAGGATCCTTGTTACAATAGCGAATTTTCATTCACTCTTGTCACACAACTGGATGGGTTCGGGGTGCACTGCTCTGCGCCCTGAGCCCACCCTTTTTTTTAGCCTGTGAGAACCTCTGGCTCTAATCACATGGCTAAAAAAAAAAAAAAGCCCCATTGAACTCCATGCGTCGGGTGCCCTGCATGTAGATTAGGGGGCCGGACGCATGGATAGGGGGGCGGCGCCCCTGCGTCCCGTATGACCAGCCGCCACTGATAAAAACAATATAAACGCACAAAATATATACTGGATCAAATCTCTCTTGAGTGTTACCATAACCCCAGGATTGGGGTCACTTCGACTTGGGAAACTACTCCAGAGAAGGTATAAAAGTGTAGGCCGTCAGCCTCGACATGTTTTGCGATCACCCGCTTCTTCAGGAAAGAAACAGAGGGAGCAAGACACTATAATAGAGAAATATAACATCATGAAATAGTGACAAGCTATCAGCGCAAAAATATAAATTATAAACTGTAAAAAATATATATTCCGTGAAAAAATAAATCAAAAATACACCCTAAGAGCGAACTGACAATGATCAGCCGCAAACACTAATTGTGCTCCCACTACACAAAGCATAAATATAAAATCAAAAAATGTGCTGCGCTAGATCATATAAGTGCCAATTAAATATCAAATCCTAAGAAAATATAATCCAAATAATCCCATAAATGTAAATCAAATGAGAAAAAACAGTCCATGTGATAAAGCAATGTTATATCCACAAACTCAAATATCCCATAAGTGTAAATTAAATGAAAAAAGAGTCCATGCGATAAAGTGATGCTGTATTCTCAAACGCAAACCACCTTTGTGAACGTGCTCCACCACCCAGGGCCGGATTAAGAGCATCATGGGCTTGGTGCTGAGGATTTTGAAGGGCCTTAAGGGCCGTGCCTTGCCATGCACCCAGAGGAGGAAGGGTGCAGCCATGCATGCCTAATTCAACATGGGATGCTGTCTCTGAAGCCCATAAACACATCCATGCATTGGCAACTGTCCCTCCTTGTCCGGCCTTCGCGCTGTGTGGGGAGGTTCTGAGGGTGCTGCCTGGGGAAGCGAGCATAGAAGCCAGACTTCTGTGTTTACAAGTGACAGAAGAGCGGTAACAGTGAATATGGCCAACCCGGGGCCTATATAAAAGGTAGGGGCCTGGAGCTGCAGCTCCAATAGCCCCTACGTTAATCTGGCCCTGCCACCACCACAAATCCAAGCCTCTCACCTTAGTTTCTGACCCAGGAGTGAACCAAGGTCAGATATAACAGTCCCCCACAGGGGTAATGAATGCTCAGCTGGATAACACAGGAAGAATGTAAAGGATCCAGTGGCTCAAATACCCATATAAGAAAGACCAGGTGGGGAAGGAAATAGAACACAAGAGATCTAATGCTCTCTGTTGCGTTAAGGTAAAAGCAATTTATTCCATAAGTCTACTTACAGGAACCAGCAGTAAACTGTGCGAGTATAACAGCGGTTTGTGAAGAGAGAGAGAGGATGCGACGTCGGCAGCTAGGCTCCGTCCCCCTGTACGCGTTATGTCGGCGCGCAGAGCATTGACTTCATCAGCAAGGGCGTTGACTTCATTGTTATCTTTGATAACAAAAGCAATTTGATGCAAGTTACAGACAAACCCACATACTATACGTGCTTTATGCATAACATATTTGTTCAGAGGAGTGATATAGGGAGCACTTACCCTATGAACGGGCAAAGTTTCCCAACAGTCAACAAGATGGCATCAGGGTTTAGATTGCCCAGTGAGCATGGGAGCAAAATATAAAAAATCACTGAAGTTTCTATAAATGTATAAAAGTATAGAATGTGTTATCAGTCTACAATATATCTCTGTTCAGAACTGCATAGTCAAGATACTGAGCACTGGGTACATAACAAAAAAAACACTTAGAGAACACCTGGCTTCTTTACAACCAAAAGTAAACAGCGGAGAGCTGTGGTTTGGCTGCCAATTTAAACACACCTTTTTCTTTGTAAATATCAGTGTTGCTGTAGTAGGTTGCATACAGCACAGAGATGTGCCACTTCACAGGCAGGATCAGGGTTTCCCAAAGGCATGATATTTAACCACTTCAGCCCCGGAAGATTTTACCCCTTCCTGACCAGGTCCGATTTTGCGATTCGGCACTGCGTTAATTTAATGGACAATTGCGCGGTCGTGCGACGCTGTACCCAAACAAAATTTATGTCCTTTTTTTCCCCACAAATAGAGCTTTCTTTTAGTGGTATTTGATCACCTGTGCAATTTTTATTTTTTACGCTGTAAACAAAAAAAGAGCGACAATTTTGAAAAAAAAAAAAAAAAAACAATATATTTCACATTCTGCTATATGACATTCCCAAAAAGAAAATTTAAAAATCTAAATTTTTTAACATTTTAGGCCAATTTGTTTTCTGCTACATATTTTTGGTAAAAAAAAATTGCAATAAGCGTATTTTGATTGGTTTGCACAAAAGTTATCGTGTCTACTAACTACGGGAAAGATTTATGTAATTTTTATTGTTTTTTTTTTTCTTTTTACTAGTAATGGCGGTGATCTGTAATTTTTTGCGGGACTGCGACATTGCGGCGGACAGATCGGACCCCTAACTGACATTTTTGACACTTTTGGGGGTACCAGTGACATTACTACAGTAATCAGTGCTAAAAAAAATTTGCACTGTTACTGTAATAATGATACTGGCAGGGAAGGGGTTAACAATATAGGTAATCAAGGGGTTAAAGGTGACCCTAGGGGAGTGATTCTAACTGTGGGGGGGTGTGGCTTGTGAAATTACCACAGAGACATACGATCCTATATAGCAGGATCACAGGGGCTCCATGATCATCCAGTGTTTACAACAGCCGACCGCCCTTCTCTCCCAGCGGGGAACGATCGCGGGTGTCAGGCCGCAATCGGAGCCACCTGACACATGCATCGGCTTCCCCACTGATGAACCCCCTAGACTCCTGAGAGCAAGCACCGTACATGTACGGCGATTCGCCACATTCTGGGCCACATCCTGACTGATGGCAGCCCATTCTTCCATAATCAATGCTTGGAGTTTGTCAGAATTTGGGGGGGGGGGGTTTGTTCACCTGCTTCTTGAGGATTGACCACAAGTTCTAAAAGGGATCTTGGGAATTTCCTGGCCATGGACCCAAATTTTTGATATTTTGTTCCCCAAGCCACTTAGTTATCACTTTTGCCTTATGGCAAGGTGCTCCATCATGCTGAAAAAGGCATTGTTCCTCATCAAACTGTTCTTGGATGGTTGGGAGAAGTTTCTCTGGGAGGAGATTTTTGTACCATTTTTTTATTCATGGCTTTGTTCTTAGGCAAAATTGTGAGAGAGCCCACTCCCTTGGCTGAGAAGCAAACCCACACATGAATAGTCTCCGGATGCTTTACTGTTGGTGTGACACAGGACTGATGATAGCACTCACTTTTTTCTTCTCCGGACAAGGCTTTTTTCTGGATGCCCAAAACAATCGAAAAGGGAATTCCTCAGAGAAAATTACTTTATCCAGGTCCTCAGCAATCCAATCCCTGCACCTTTGCAGAATATCAGTCTGTCCCTGATGTTTTTTCTAGAGAGAAGTAGCTTCTTTGCTTTCCTTCTTGACAGCAGGCCATCCTCCAAAAGTCTTCCCCTCACTGTGTGTGCAGATGTGCTCACACCTGCCTGCTGCCATTCCTGGGCAAGCTCTGCACTGGTGGTGCCCCGATCCCACAGCTGAATCAACTGTAGGAGACGGTCGGGGCACTTGCTGGACTTTCTTAGGTCCCCTGAAGCCTTCTTCGCAAATGCAGTGGAAATCAGTGCCCCCCCTCCAAAGAAAAGAAGAAGAAAAAAAAGATATAAAAAAAATTTCAATTTTTAGCCCACTAGGGGCGCCGGACCACTAGGTGGGTATGGGGAGGGGGATGGGGTTTTCCACCACACATGCGGCGGACAGAGGCGCCGATTGGCGGCCTTCTGGGGGTCATCGGGGCGCAGAGCAATGCTCCCCAACACTCCCCACTTTTGTGAATTCCTGCCTGTGATTGGTCCAGACTCCAGCCTGGACCAATCACACAGGAGGACATCCCGGGACCTGTGACGTGGCGCGTGGGGGCGGCGTGTGCGCCAGTCACTACGTCCCGGGCCGGCTTCACACGTCACAGAATCACCGTCCGCCCGACATCTTCCCGCCAGAGAGCCGCTCAGCCGCATATCAGGAGGAGTGCAGCCGCAGCGCAGGACTCAGGACGGAGAAGATGTTCCACCACCAGTATCTAGTCCGGCAGACAGTGAGTGACCAGAGTCAGACCACCCACCGGCACCGCCTTGTTCAGTTCCCGGGCTGCAACTCCGCACTCCACCAGTCCGCAGTGACTCAGACAGTGTCCCGCGACTCCCGCCGCCGCCGCCCCGGGCCTACAGTCTCAGTCAGAGGCAGAGCAGCAGGCCAGCAGCACGCCACGCAGCCGGTCACCACTCACCGTCCGTGAGGTAAATCCACTCCACACTGGTCACTGCATTGATGGGGACATGCTGGTGACTGCATTAATGGGGACATGCTGGTCACTGCATTGATGGGGACATGCTGGTCACTGCATTAATGGGGACATGCTGGTCACTGCATTGATGGGGACATGCTGGTCCCTGCATTGATGGGGACATGCTGGTCACTGCATTAATGGGGACATGCTGGTCACTGCATTGATGGGGACATGCTGGTCACTGCATTGATGGGGACATGCTGGTCACTGCATTGATGGGGACATGCTGGTCACTGCATTGATGGGCACATGCTGGTCACTGCATTGATGGGGACATGCTGGTCACTGCATCGATGGGGACATGCTGGTCACTGCATCGATGGGGACATGCTGGTCACTGCATTAATGGGGACATGCTGGTCACTGCATTAATGGGGACATGCTGGTCCCTGCATTGATGGGGACATGCTGGTCACTGCATTGATGGGGACATGCTGGTCACTGCATTGATGGGGGCATGCTGGTCACTGCATCGATGGGGGCATGCTGGTCACTGCATTGATGGGGGCATGCTGGTCACTGCATTGATGGGGACATGCTGGTCACTGCATTGATGGGGGCATGCTGGTCACTGCATTGATGGGGACATGCTGGTCACTGCATTGATGGGGACATGCTGGTCACTGCATTGATGGGGGCATGCTGGTCACTGCATTGATGGGCACATGCTGGTCACTGCATTGATGGGGACATGCTGGTCACTGCATCGATGGGGACATGCTGGTCACTGCATCGATGGGGACATGCTGGTCACTGCATTAATGGGGACATGCTGGTCACTGCATTGATGGGGGCAGCCCGGCGGTAACGGTAAGTGAAGTGAATGATAATGTGTATTATTTCAAGGGGTAACTATGAATACTTTTTCAAGGCACTGTTCCTTGATTACTGAAGGCCCCTTTAACACTTGTGTGGCGTCAAAGTCACGCAATTTGTTACCGTGTTTTTTGCCGCAAATTTTTCTTTTTGCGCCCCCTAAAAAATTTTGCGCACCAGCCGCCACTGATGGAAATGTTTTTTATGGAATTAAGTTCTTTTTCATGGCAAAGAGGGACTTTGCATATAATTGCAATTCATCCGATCACTCTTCATAACATTCTGGAGTATATGCAAATCATGCTATCATAAAAACTGAGGCAGCAGACATTGTGAAAATGAATATTTATGTCATTCTCAAAACTTTTGGCCATGGCTTTACATGTGTATTCTTCCCTTTTTCCAGGTGTCACCTCTGTGCTCTCTAGCCTCTCACCCTAATACTGCTTTGGAGTGAGGTAAAAGGCTAGTGACAGACGTGACACCTTGAAAAAGGGAAGTATACACATGTATATCAACATTCACAGCTAATCGGTGAAGAGATACACCATTCATATATAAAAATGGACTACCCATATTTTAGTTGCAATAGCCAATTTTATTTAATTATTTCATATTGTATACATACCACAGGGTTTGAAATATCTGTACAGGCACAGCCAAATTTTTGTTTATCTGCTTCATCTGTGGTTTTGCACATTGCACATTATTTATATGTGGATATTTATGCGCCATCAATTTCAACTTGAGTCGCATGATCTATGAGTTTGCGGATTTACACATTTTCTACCTTATTTCTTTTACTTTATAGACTTTGTAAGATACACACAGCATATTGTACATTTCAATTGGCAGCGCAGCACTTTTTCACTTTATGGTATACCTTTATCGCAATAGCTGCGGATAAGCTATAGAGTGCTATCAGCAGCTGGATCGTTATCTATCTACATACACAGTGATAGCAGAGTAATTCACTATACATTTAAAACTCCAGGTAAAATACACAAAAACCATGCTACAGCAAAATCACACTGCAGCAGTGTTAAATCTGACCTTACTGCATGTAGCTAATGCTATTACAATCTATTACAGCAGCCCCAGCATCTAGACTGTTTTGGCATGGAAATTATTTGCTTGCTTGCCAAAATGAGCCAAAATTTAAAGTGAAAGTAAACTTGAAATTCTCTTTTAAATTAATCTTAAAGTATAACTAAAGGCAAACTTTTTCTTATTGGGTAGAGTGGACAGAGATTAAAACACCTGTCCAATTTTATTAGTTCGTTCCCCCTTTAGTTAGATTCGACCTCTCTATTTGTCCTCTTTCAAAAGTGATAATAAAAGAAGGACCCACATTTTGGGCTGTCCCCAGTAATAGAGGGGAAATCTTTTAATGGGGGTAATAGTTCTGGTTCTTAAAGTGGTTATAAAGGTTAAAGTTTTTTTACCGTAATGCATTCTCTGCATCAAGGTTAAAAAACCTTTCAAGTGCACCTCCCCTCTAGCCCCCCTTAATACTTACCCGAGTCGAAACTTGATCCAGTGTTGTGCACGAGAGCAACAGTGCTGTGCTCTCTCTCCTCATAGGCTCAAAGTCAGTCAAAACCAGTGAGTGGGGGCGGGGTTAAGATGCAATGTGTGTCTATGGACACACAGATCTGGCTCGGGAGAGAGACTGCTCATCTTCCCCAAATGCAAGTATTTGCTATGGGGGCAGACACTGAAGAAGAGGGGCAGAGAATGTCACCTAGGGACCCCAGAAGAGGAGGATCGGGGCTCCTCTGTGCAGAACCGCTGAACAGAGCAAGTAAATATAACATGAAGGGGAAGTAGGGATGATGGCGCTGCCTATCTAAATTTACATAGGCAGCGCCATCATCCCTACTTCCCCTTCATCCAGTGTATAGTCTCCGGACTATCATCCATGGAGGCTGCAGCCTATTTTTAGATATACATATTCATATATTTTCTAGATTTTTCACCTTCATATTTTCATTATTTATACACTGTACACTTACCTGTCCATATAACCCGTGGCGCGGAAGTCTTATTTTTCTTATAAGTAAATATAACATGTTTAGTATTTAAAAAAAAAATAACCTTTACAACCAATTTAAATGCAAGGTTTTCCTCTTACTTCCTATTTTGACTGTGGGACAGGAAGTGAAAGGAAATCTCCCCAGTGGGAGACAGATGGCAAAAAAAAAAAAAAATCTGACAGGGTTTATAACCCTCCCTTACTGTATCCCAAAAAAATGTTTTGTCTTTAGTTCTGCTTTAAAGGGTCTCTGTTGATGTAATACAGTATATTACAGGCAGTCCCAGACTTACGAACATCTGAGTTGCGAACGA
This sequence comes from Pelophylax lessonae, assembly GCF_965119305.1. Lineage (NCBI taxonomy): Eukaryota > Metazoa > Chordata > Amphibia > Anura > Ranidae > Pelophylax > Pelophylax lessonae. Next base: position 176,688,321 of record NC_138768.1, read on the forward strand.
CTCCTACTTACGGACGGGGGCCGCGTGTCATCACTGTCGGCTACTCCGGCTTCTTCTCACTCCTGTGCTGGATACCGAGCCAAGCAGCCATCTTTCAGTGCCGGGAGACACAACGCACGCTGCAGTACAACATGTACTGTATGCCCCACACTGCCCAGAAGCATTTCACTCGCATCCAGCTGCACAGGCAGAAGCTGGAACTGTCTGGAACCTGTAGAACTGGTGAGATTACAGTACTACTCTGTGCCCACTACTTGTACCACTGCATTGTGAGCAGGACTGTATACAACTGTATTGTACTTCTATGATACTGTAGCAGGACTGTGTTGAATGTAACTATCCTTCTGGGTCTCTTTTAGCCCTTGTACTGGATCCCACACTGCTGGACGGCTGCTGGACAGCTCTGAGGGTCAGGGACCACTGCTGCTGCATGCTGAAGATACATATCAAACTGATGAGCCTAGACAGTGAGTACCCATTTTACAGTATTAGAATACATTGGTAGTTGGCTGGCTGCTACACTTTTTTTTGTTCTTCTTGTTCACTTCTAGAGCGCACGCACACCACTTCACATTTATTGTCTTTAACCTGAAATGATGCCAAAAAACAAATCTAATGCAAGTGCTGGTAATACAGCAAAGAAAAGAAGAACCATCACCATGGAAAATAAAGTAGAAATAATAAAGAGATTAGAGAAAGGTGAAACTCCATCATCTATTGGCAGAGCACTTGGCTACAATCAGTCAACAATTGCAACAATTTGAAAAGATAAAGATAGAATAATGGACCATGTGAAAGGCCATACCCCAATGCATGCTACAATTATTACAAAGCAACGCAGTGGTTTAATTGTTGAGATGGAAAGGCTGCTGACAGTTTGGATAGAAGACCAAAATCAGCGTAATATACCTATCAGCCTTTCTTTAGTCCAAGAAAAGGCTCAAAGCCTTTTCAAAGATTTAAAAGTTGCCCATCCAGCAAGCGAAGACGATTTCAATGAAGAATTTGTTGCAAGTAGGGGTTGGTTCAATCGCTTTAAAGAAAGAGCTAATTTGCATAGCATTAAAGTTCAAGGTGAAGCAGCGAGTGCCGATGTAAGTGCTGCAACTGATTTTCCCAAGATATTGGAAGAAATTATTGATGATGGAGGTTATTTGCCAGAACAAATTTTTAATGTAGACGAAACAGGCTTGTTTAGGAAAAAAATGCCAGAGAGGACCTACATTTCAAAAGAGGAAAAAAGTGCACCAGGACATAAGGCATCAAAGGACAGGCTGACTATATTACTTGGGGGCAATGCATCTGGGGATTTAAAGCTCAAGCCTTTGCTAGTGCATCACTTCTTAAATCCAAGGGCACTACGTAATGTCACTAAGGCATCGCTTCCTGTTATTTGGAGGGCAAATTCAAAGGCTTGGGTGACAGGTTATACTCTTTGAAGAGTGGTTTTTGAACCACTTTGTCCCTGCCGTTGAACGTTATTGCATTAGCAAAAACATTCCCTTTAAAATTCTTCTTCTCCTTGACAATGCCCCTGGACATCTAAACACTTTAGCTGACATGCACCCCAATGTAAAGGTGGTATTTCTACCCCCCAACACCACATCACTTCTTCAGCCAATGGATCAGGGAGTCATAGCCTCCTTTAAGGCCTATTATTTACAAAGGACATTCTCACAAGCTGTCAGGGCTACCCAAAATAATGAGAGGACCTTAAGAAGGTTCTGGAAGAACTATAACATTTATGATGCTTGGGATGAAGTGAAAGAAAGAAATTTAAGAGGAGATTGGAACAAATTGTGCCCCCAATTCCCACAAGAATTTCTTGGGTTTACAGATGAAGAAATCACCAGAACCAGGCAAGTTGTGGTTGCTATTGGTAATTAACTGCAGTGGACATCAGTGAAAATGATATCATCGAGTTACTCGACTCCCATTGCAACAAACTATCTAATGAAGACCTTATTGAACTAGAGCAGCAAATGATAGCATTTAGGGAAGAAAACCAGGACCTAGAAACTCCAAAATTGAAAAAAAATTCAACAAAATAGTTAGCTGAAGCTTTTCATCTCATTGAAACAGGAATGGCAAAGTTAGAGGAGCAAGATCCTGATACAGAGAGGTTTAGCAAAGTTTACCGTACAGTTACTGAAGGCCTGAGATGCTACAGGTTTTTTTATGATGAGATGAAGAGAAGTGCTGTGCAAACATCCCTTGATGCCTACTTCAAGAAACTGCCTCCAGCGGCTCAATCAGATTCTGATTCTATAATAGCAGTCCTATCCTCTCCAACAAGCCCATTAACCTCCATCACCATTGTTTAAGGTTGTAGTGTACTGTACACTGTTTGAAAATGTTTAAGCATTTACATGTATCTGCATCTACATGCACAGGAAAAAAATAAATAAAAAAAATAAACAATATGTTAACGCAAACATCTATCTAAGTTCCCGTTCACACTGGGGCGACCTGTGAGGCGACCTGGTCGCCTCACAGGTCGCCGTAGGTCGCCTTCCATAGGGAAGCTGCGGACCCGTTCTAATAGGAGCGACACAAGTCGCTCCGACTTAGAAAAAAGGTCCGGAGCTTCTTTGGGGCGACCCGGAGCGACCGTCATAGACTTCAATGTTATGAAGTCCGTGCCGGCCGCTCCGAGGTCGTGGCGCGCTGCTCGCACCGCGACCTCGGAGGTCGCCCCAGGAAGTCGGATCGCCCCAGTGTGAACGGGGCCTTAGTTGTATTTATTTATTAGTTTTGGCTAGTACAGTACTGTATGGTGTGGGGTTAGAGCCACAGTGAGGTTTGTACTGCTGTCTGTATCCTCTTGAATTTTTTTGGCTGGAGTTACACTTAAAAAAGTACAGGTTCTGACTTACAAACAAATTCGACTTAAGAACAAACCTACAGTCCCTATTGTGTTCGTAACCCGGGGACCGCCTGTACTCTAGAGTTCTGATTTTGCTATGTTACTTCTGTGAATAGCAAAGCTCCCGAATGTCCCTGATTTAGAGGGACTGTCCCTCTTTTGGAACAAAGTCCCCCTGTCCCTCTTTCCTCATCTTTTGTCCCTCATTTTTGACTGATGAATATACCTGTAGAAAAATGCACTATTTATCTATCAAAAAGTGTTTTACAGTGATAAAGTGTTCATTACATTTATAAATTGTTCCATTTAGAAATTTCAAAAGCCAGTATAAGGGAATAGAACTGGTAAAAAAAAATCACTTGTGGGTTTAATCAATCATTTTTATTTTTTGTGTATTATATCATGATATCAGTTTCTCAATATGCCACCTCTCCTGTCCAACTTCTTTCTGCTGCCACTGGACCTCACTGCTCTCTCCTGGCCCCCCTGTGATTTTTCCCCAGCAACCTCTGTGCTCTCTCCCGCCCCCCTTCCCCTGGTCCCCACTGTGTTGTCTCCTGCTCCGCCCCCGCCCCCCCATGTGTCAGGATGGAGAGAGGGGAAGGGGATGGTAAATATGTAATTTATCAGCCCTTTCCTTGACTGAATGACAGAGTCAGTGATCTGTAGCAATCACTGACTTTGTTCATTCATAACTGAAGTGTAATAAACTGTGTTTACTATGCTTCAGTTTGTGAATGAACACTAAGCTCAGTACAGAGCTATTCCTGTCCATTCATTCTGTGCAGCTGAGGCTGCAGAGATGGAGATTGAGGGCTGTGCCCTCAATCTTTTTTCTCCGTCTCAAAGGTTAAAAATCAGAGGTCCTGATATCTCACCAAAGCTCCCTAACGGGGCTCCTAAAAAATTGTACAAAATAATAAAAAACAATGCTGTAAAAAATAAAATAAAATGCTAAAAAAATAAAATATAAAAAATAAAAAAACGACTGACACCAGTGGCGGAACTACCAGGGTCTCAAGGGTCACACCTATGACCAGGCCCAGGCATTCCGTCACTGGTCTCGGAGGTGAGGGCACTGGGCTTGGAGGTAGAGGCACTGGGCTTTGAGGGGTCAGGGGGCCCTTCATGGTTTCTTGCACTGGTGCCCTGAAGGTTCTAGGTATGCCTCTGATATAGTCACATATGCAGTGCTACCGGAAAGTATTCACACCGCTTCACTTTTTCTACATTTTGTTACAGCCTTTTTCCAAAATGAATTAAATTCATTATTTTCCTCAAAATTCTACAAACCATGCCCCATAATGATAACGTGAAAGAAATTTGTTTGAAATATTTGCAAATGTATTAAAAATAAATAACGAAAAATTAACATGTACATAAGTATTCACTGCCTTTGCCATGATACTCAAAATTGAGCTCAGGTGCATCCAGTTTTCACTGATCATCCTGGAAATGTTTCTCCAACTTTATTGGAGTCCACCAGTGGTAAATTCAGTTGATTGGACATGATTATGAAAGCCACACAACTGTCTATATAAGGTCCAACAGTTAACAGTGCATATCAGAGCACAAACCAAGCCAGCCAGTGCCTGCTCCATAGCACTCTGGACCTCAGACTGGGGTGAAGGTTTCAACAGGACAATGATCCTAAGCACACAGCCAAGATAATAAAGGAGTGGCTACGGGACAACTCTGTGAATTTCCTTGAGTGGCCCAGCCAGAGCCCAGACTTTCACCCGATTGAACATCTCTGGAGAGATCTGAAAATGGCTGTGCACCGTCGGTCCCCATCCAACCTGATGGAGCTTAGGAGGTCCTGCAAAGAAGAATGTGAGAAACTGCCCAAAAATGGGTGTGCCAAGCTTGTGGCATCATACTCAAAAAGACTTGAGGCTGTAATTGATGCCAAAGGTGCTTCAACAAAGTATTGAGCAAAGGCTGTGAATACTTATGTACGTGACTTTTTTCCTTTTTTATTTTTAATAAATTTGCAAAGATTCCAAACAAACTTATTCCTCATTGTCATTATAGGGTATTGTTTGTAGAAATTTGAGGAAAATAATGAATTTAATCTGTGGAAAATAATAAATTTAAAATGTGGAAAAAGTGAAGCTTTGTGAATACTTTCCGGATGCACTGTAAGTAATAGAGACGAGTCCCAGAGGTGACATGCACCTGATTAGAGTTAACTCATAGTGTGCCTGCACTGGTTTGCAAAATTACTGAATTCCTGTAATTCAGCTGTAACAGGTTCCCGACCACCTGCCGCCTTTTTACTGCGGCTCTCCTGTGCGAACTGACGTAGACCTATGTCGGTTGCGTGCCTGCAGCTAGGGGGCGAACACGCGCCGGCACATTCCCACCCCCACTCGGCAGTGGGGATGTTGATGCACGGGGCAGGCAGCTCCGATTTCTGCCTGACACCAGCGATCGCTCCCCACTGAGAGAGAAAGGTCAGCTGTTGTAAACACAGCTGACCGTTCTTCTTTCTGCAATGATCACAGAGCGCCTGTGATCCTTCTATATAGGCTCACAGGTCTCTGTCATCATTTCACAAGCCATGCCCCCCCCCCCCACAGTTAGAAACACGCCCCTAGGTACACATTTAACCCCTTGATCACATATTGTGTTAACCCCTTCCCTGCCAGTGTCATTATTACAGTATCAGTCCATATTTTTAGCACTGATTACTGTAGTAATGTCACTGGTACCCCAAAAAGTCTTAAAAATGTCAGTCAGGGGTCCGATCTGTCCACCGCAATGTTGCAGTCCCGTAAAAAATCGTAGATCGCTGCCATTACTAGTAAAAAAAAAAAAAACAATAAAAATGACATAAATCTTTCCTGTAGTTGGTAGATGCGATAACTTTTACGCAAACCAATCAAAATACGCCTATTGCGATTTTTTTTTTTTACCAAAAATATGTAGCAGAAAACAAATTGGCCTAAAATGTTAAAAAATTTAGATTTTTAATTTTTTTTTTTTTGGGGGGGGGGGGGGTGTTATATAGCAGAAAGTGAACAATTTCGCTTTTTTTTTTTATAGCGCAAAAAAATAAAAATTGCACAGGTGATCAAATACCACCAAAAGAAAGCTCTATTTGTGGGGAAAAAAGGACATAAATTTTTTTTGGGTACAGCGTTGCACGACTACGCAATTGCTGTTAAATTAACGCAGTGCCGAATCGCAAAATATGGCCAGGTCATTAAGGGGGAAACTCTTGCGGTCCAGAAGTGGGTAATTCTCCATGTAACAGGGGGTGTGCCCTTTGCCTACATAAATTTTGCTAATAGGTGTCCCTCTTCCCATCTCAGAAAGTTGGGGGGTATGGAATAGGTAACTGCACCGCTGCAAAGATTAATCCAACCAACATAATTAGGAAGCATCTAAAGGCTGGAGCTGTAACTAGTGGAACTATATTCATTTTATCAGCTACTTCAAAAAAGCAGAGAAAAAAACATTAGAAATAAAATCTCTTGTAATATATATATATATATATATATATATATATATATATATATATATTATATATATTCTAAATTCATCCTTGAGTTCCATTATACATGCATGCACTCACTTACTGACGTTTTGTTACATTTTTTAAGCTACAGCATTAAAGAAATCTGCCTTATTTGAAATTCATGCTAACAGTATGTGATTCACAAAATATTTTATCATAACTTCTGCTGTTACTTTTAAGCGCATTTTCTTTTGAGCTATACTGGGAATATGTCTGTACTTAGTATTCCACACAATTCCTCACAATAGCTGTGACTCACCACCGAGGAATCCCAAGGGGATCACAGGTTATCTACCAGTCTTTTATTGCATGTGCCATATACAAGATCTTCTTTTAATGCATCCCTTAAATGCAATGCTACCTCTAAAAGAACTTTACTACCAAGACCTAATGTCCCAATATAATCATTCCTTTTCTTACTCCAACATAATCATACCTGTTCTTTTTAAACTTGTAAAATATATACATGATATATAAATGTAAGTGCATCCATCTCTGAATAAAATGTATCTGTTTAAACGTACTTCACTATCGAGACCATTTTTTGTTTTTCCTGGTTATGCTGTTTGGGAGCCCCTTTCCAAGGTTATCTAAGTGGAATCATTTGTGAATACGTGGAGACGGTGCCTTTTTTCTGATGCCTGGTGTCTGTGATCATATCCGCTCTATTGACCCCCTGTAATAAGGGGTCCATAGCGTCTGGTAAGCACATATACACTCTGGGTGATCTGGTGGAGGTGTATATTGCTATCCATTCTATATATCAAGTGTCTCTCATTATTTGGGTATCCGTTGTTACACACTATGGACTTTGTTATGGACACTTTGGAATGATACGTTTCACTTGATTTTTCGGCTTATTGGTTTTGCACTATTTGCACCGCATTACAATTTTTGCATTTTGTTTTGCATTTTTGCACTATATTGTTCACATTAGTGTTTTAGTTTAGCGCAATCTTGTATTTAGTAATAATTATCCCTTTGTCAAAATATATACATGCAATATATTTGGGAGGAAATGCACTGTTTGAATCAAGGATAGAAAACGAATTAATACGTTTATTAAGAAAAGAGCTTCAGCATATAATATGGTCAAGAATTAAAAAATTAATAATTTAATTGATTTGTGCAGCAATTTTCTTGGTGGGGTTGATGAGAGATCTGTGTCCGCTCCGCTATGCAGAGCAGACACGGACACAGCCCGCTCTAGTCTATGGGGCAATCTGATGGAAACGGACCACCTGTCTGTTTCCATCCGATGCCTTCCGATCCACCAGACAGATTGCAGTCCCCATCTGTCTGTTTTTGGACGGTCCCCCATCTGTCTGTTTTTGGGCGATCCCCCATCTGCCTGTTTTTTGGGCGATCCCCCATCTGCCTGTTTCTTAGAAGACAGGATCCGAGCGGATGTCCGCTAACATCTGCCTCTACATAGAAGAGACTGGAGGGTCCGTTTAAGTCCGCCTGAAGAACTGACAGCAGACCTGACCAGATCGCTCTGTGTGTAAGGGGCCTTATTTTTACCCAAATATCTACAAAGTATCCAGCTACAGGACCCGGGACTCTCAATCAACATGAACTATTTTAATCCTTTTGCTGCTAGAATTAGTAATTAGATAGGAAATTATATTATATCTACTTGTTTTAAACCTTTTTTTTACATTGATGTCATATGATGTCATACATGCCAGGGGGGGAGGAGGGGTTTTCTCAGCTAAGCACACACTCCTGCATGCATGCCCAAGCTAAGGGCAGATAGATTCCAGGGAGTAAATGCTACATGAATTATCTGCCCTTACTCGAGATGGACTCGGCCAGAAATGCTAGGGAGTGTTTTTCAAAGTGATTGGAAAGGCAGCATAAAGCATGGAGACATGGGTGGATCGGGAGTTTGCTTTAAATGTTAAAAATTAACACTTGTGCACCGCACATGAGATCGCATGTAATTTAGGAGCAGTGCGCTCCGAATTACATACGATCTCCGCGATCGCACTAATGTGAGCTTAGAGTAACCTTTGGTGCCTGATTGCAGTTTGTGAAGCTTGCTCAACAAAATTCACAAAAGCCAAAAATAAAACATAACTTTTCCAGGAATTAGTACAATACATAGTCCTACACTTCTCTGGTATATAAGACAGCATTGAAATTTGATAGGATGTGATTCCCTAAAGGAAAGCATCTTTATTAATGATTTACAGGAAAGAATGAAAATAAAGACGCAATATGACATAAAACCTACACTACATGAGACGTCATCAGATTCATGGAAATGAGTGTGGTATTGTTAAAAGGTAAAAGGAGAACAATTGAAAAGGAAGCTCTGAAACAAGATTCTAAACAATGTAAAAATAATGGTAGATAATACTAAAATAAAGACTTTCTGAATATCATAAACCCCAGCATAGAAACCTGATCACTGAAAAGAAAAGTTTCCTTTAAAAACAAGTGTAGGGTGAAACAATTTCTATCAATATTCTTTATTGAATTTCTAATATTGCTTTGTAGTTAACCACTTAAGCCCCGGAGGATTTGGCTGCTAAACGACCAGGGGGTATTTTGCGATTCGGCACTGCGTGACTTTAACGGACAATTGCACGGTCGTGCGACGCTGTACCTAAACGAATTTGACGTCCTTTTTTTCCCACAAACAGAGCTTTCTTTTGGTGGTATTTGATCACCTGTGCGCTTTTTACTTTTTGCGCTATAAACAAAAAAAGAGCATAAATTTTGCAAAAATAACAATATTTTTCACATTTTTTTATATGAAATTCCCCCCAAAAAAAATGTAAAAATCTAAATTTTTTAACATTTTCGGCCAATTTGTTTTATCCTACCTATGTTTGGTAAAAAAAATCGCAAAAAGCGTATTTTTATTGGTTTGCGCAAAAGTTATCGCGTTTACTAACAAAGGGAAAGATTTTTGTCATTTTTGTTGTTTTTTTTAACGCGTAATGGCGGCGATCTGCGATTTTTTTTGCGGTACTGCGACATTGCGGCGGACAGATCGGACCCTTGACTGACATTTTTGACACTTTTGGGGTTACCAGTGACATTTCTACAGTAATCAGTGCTATATATATGCACTGTTACTGTAAAAATACACTGGTAGTGAAGGGGTTAACTTTATTTGGGAGGTAGGGGCTGTGTGTGTCCCTAGGGGCGTGCTTTCTACTGTGATTGGCTGTGGCTTGAGCTGTAAGGACACTGATCAACGGATCTACATAGTAGATCCGTGTGATCAGTGTTTTTACACCGAGGAGAATGACAGGCAGCTTGTTTACACAAGCTGCCTGACTTTCTCCCTCTCCCCCGACGATCGCCGAGTGACCGGCGGACATCGGGTCCGCCAGTCCCACGCGCGGGGGGGTCCGTGACCGCGCGGGAGCACGCCTCCGCGGGCGCGCGCTCGCTGCCCAGACCCTCCCAGGCTAGTGACGTTAATTAACGTCACTCTGCCTGGCCGGGGCTGACCGCCGCAGTAAATCTACTTGCGGTGGTCGGCAAGCGGTTAAATAATACACTAATTAAACAGATCCAAAAACCAATCAGAAGGCGCTTTTCTTAAAATATTATGACCAGTACATACAATTGAATTATGTAAAAGGGTGAACCTAGCTGCCCCTTTAAAGTGTTACTAAACCCAGGACCCTGCATTCACTATATCTGGTCTCCACGGTACACAAAACATTGAAATTCAATCATTTTAGTAAATATAAACTGCTAAATACCTTTACTCATCAGCAGTATATAGCAGTCTTCTGACTTCTATCAGTGCCTGGTTCAAGCTTGTAGGAGAAGTTTTCATACTGCGCTGGCTGTCCTATCAGGATGCAGGACCTCTGATCCTCTGTCTGGACAGTGCTGATTGGCCCTGTGCTGATCACATGCACTCTCCCAAGAAAAAAGAAACTCTCTAGCAATATACACCAAACTGAGCATGTGCCGACTGACTCCACTAACTCTATCTTATGTCTTATCCGGACATGTTTTGGGGGCAATGCAGGAAGAAGAGGACCTGTGCATACAGGATCAAACAGCTTTTTCACACAATGCAGAGGATTGCCCCTTAGGTTCCACAGTAAGTATAAATAGCATGCTTTACTGTATATACAGACTGATTTCATTGTTGTGGGTTTAGTAACACCTTAAGTGTAAAACACATCTAACTTATCAAAAATCAAAAACAAGCGGTAACCCTTCAATACACATTAAAACAGGGTCCTGTGATTCAATATTCAAAATATCATGCTCTTATTGTAAGCAGTGAAATAACTTTCTTTTTCTATAACTAAAATCTACTCATGTAGATTGTGGTGTGAGTAAAAGACCAGATATGGTATCAGCGGATCAGCCTCAATGCATTTTGCATGCAGCGCGTCCTCAGGAAGCTCCCGAATCACAGGACATTGTTTTAATGTGTAATAAAGGTCTAGCACCTGTATTTGATTTTTGATAAATACGTTTACCTGCTTATAGAAACCAGAGAAAAAAAATGGCACCAAAAATATGTTTCTTTCCTTTGACAATGTCATTGTTTTTCTTCTTTAAGATGAAGCAAGTTGAATTTTTTTCCAGTTTTTAAATATTGTGTCCTAAATTATTGCATTACAAAATCTTTTTTTTTTTTTTAAAGTGTCTACAGTAGAGACCTAGACACTAATCCTGGCCATATACGGAAAGATCATTCAATGGGTGTAGGATTTGTTGTAACACTAATAAAAGCAAACTCCAAGGGGTCAGTTCACTAACGTTTACTACATGCGATATCACAGTCACGTGACTAATTTACATAAATTATTGTATGCAGTAAATAAAGTCCAATTGACAAAAAAAAAAAATAACAATTATGCGGTATTTATCGCAAAATGAAAAATATGCCGGTAAATATTGTTTAAAAAAACATGCAGTAAGCTCTTGAGTACAAATTACAAATGGAACAGAGAGTAAAATATTTACCACTAGGGTTTTGCTGGTGGTATCACAGGTGGTATTTGTCAAAAAACAGTGTGGGCCCCCCCCCCCCCCCCCCAATAGCTGGTTTCTAAGGAGAGGGCCAGGAAGCCAATGGATGACAGATAACGGTCGAGCAAGCAGACTACAGGAGCTTTCATCGTGAACAGGGCTTTTTTTATTTCCTTTTTCAGGTCCGGCGGTGGCAGCGGGCATTATGATTGACAATGTATCTAAATTGACAGACATTTTTTTATTTTTAATAAAGGACTTGTCAGAAGCTGTGTGTGTGTGTGTTTTTTTTACTACTGACACCGTCCACTGCCCCACTGACACCAACCTCTTCCATACTGACAAGTCTACTGCCCTACTAACACCATCCATGTTTTAATAAATTTGGGGTGCACACCCTAATGCAATAGGCTGCACACACCTATGGGTACAATGTACCCCTCTCGCTACATAAAAGCTGTGGCAACAGCAGGATTGTACACATAGAGGCTGTACGTGTGTTGCTTGGGATGCAGCAAGCAGGATATCCTTTTCTCTTCCTACAATTACCCTTGCTGATTCCTTCCTACCAAGCACACCTTATTTCACACACGAGCCTCCAGTCCCTGCGGCTCTTCCTAATCCCAGGCAACTGTTCCACATATATATTCTATACCTACACTATATGTCTGGCATATTTCGTGATCTATGCAAATATCCTGGGACTGCCATAGGATTGATCCACTTGTGCATACTTTATTTACATGGACTATGGATCAATCCTTTGGCAATATGCACAAGTGGATCAATCCTATGGCAATATGCACAAGTAGATCAATCCTATGGCAGTCCCGGGATATTTGCATAGATCACAAATATGCCAATAGACATATAGAGTAGGTATAGAACCGCAACATTAGAACCCCAGCAGCAACAACAGATTTCCCAGCAGACAGCATCAATAGACCCTCCAGGAGCCAGCAATAATAGACCTTTCCCTCGATAGTAGATCCCTACTAGCTACATAAAACTCCCCAGCAACAATAGATCCCCACCATCACCAATAGACCCCACACAAAAACAGATCCCTACCAGTGACAATAGATCCCCCAGCAGCCAGCATCAATAGACCCTCCAGCACACCCCTTGCTAATACATACATTCAGTGCTGGAGGTGCCGGAACTGCGTTCCCCCACGTTCTTGCTGAAAAAAAGCCCTGATACAGTATATGATATTTTAATGATTGGGTTTACATATACTTTAAATCCAAAAGGGTGCCGTAGTGATCCACAAATCTGCTGCCTTCCAGCCTGTAAAGTAACAGTGCTGATCTTGATAAAAACTACTGTACCTTGCTACCAGTTCATTTAAAAATGACCTTGGGCATTGTGATTTAAACTTACATTGTTCCTTTGCCCTGCTTAGTAATCCAAACATTGATTTGTAAAACAAGTCTGGCTGGTCAGGTTACATTTGAATGTTCAAAGAGGCAAAACGATAGAGAATGCCAATACAAACTCACAGACTCAGGAAGAGAGACGTGTACATAAGGAATACCTACTTGTGTAATATGGCTTAAGGGAAATATATTGTAAGGTACCAAGGTAGGTGACAACCACATACACACATAATATGAATAAATATTTATTCTGGTTTAAGTACACAAATATTAAGAACATTAGACGGGCATAATAACAGTGTTACATAACAGAGTTATGCAAAAAAACAAAAAAAATTTAATATTCTATACTATTTATTTTTCCAAAATACACGCAAGTTACAAAACTTCACAGTTCTAACCACACCTGTAAAATAATTGAAATAGCTTTTGTACCGTGAGAGTCACTGTTAAGCCCTGTAGCAAATCTGATTAAAATATATGGGCAAGCCCAGAGTTCAGTATCAAAGCTGTTACATATTCTTTCATATTTCTTTTTTTATGTCCCCCTTTTTACTGGGTGGTTATTCACAAAACACTAACACCTAGTTAATCCAGTAAAAGCAGTACCCTCTGTTGCCTACCTTTTCCTCTGCCACCACCATCCTTTCTTATGTCATGTGGGAGCCAGCTGTCTCTTGTTGGTTCTTGCAGCCAGTTCCCTGATGTTACACGTGTGCTATAAGGCATCATCAGGGCAGGAGCTGCAAGAAACAGGAAAAGTCATCCAGCCCCTTAATGGTGCTGTACATTGCCCCAAAACCTCCTTGAATGTGTGATGTGAGTATCCTAGGAGGTTGTGGCAGCTGGGAGACAAAGTTCTCACATACAGGCCTCAGTCTCCACATCTGTAGATGTGACTGATGGCCACTGTGCCCTCTATCCCACTGGCCACTGGTCCTTTCATTTTGGCGCAGTGGTGCTATTTTCAGCAAGCTGTGGCATAATTACATCCCCGTTCACTATAGTGGGTTCACCCAAATGTCTCGGACTGCCGATCTAGCCCATCTGCTGTAAATTATGTAATTTGATGGACAGACCAGTCGTTATCATGTTGGAATACTGCCCTGTCGCCCAGTCTCAGAAGGGAGGGAACCGTGCTCTGCTTCAGTATGTCACAGTACATGTTGGCATTCATGGTTGCCTCAATGAACTGTGGCTCCCCAGTGCCGGCAGCACTCATGCAGCCCCAGACCATGACACTCCCACCGCCATGCTTGACTGTAGGCAAGACACACTTGTCTTTGTACGCCTCACCTGGTTGCCGCCACACACGCTTGACACCATTTGAACCAAATAAGTTTATCTTGGTCTCATCAGACCACAGGACATGGTTCCAGTAATCCATGTCCTTAATCTGCTTGTCTTCAGCAAACTGTTTGCGGGCTTTCTTGTGCATCATCTTTAGAAGAGGCTTCCTTCTGGGATGACAGCCATGCAGACCAATTTGATGCAGTGTGCGGCGTATGGTCTGAGCACTGACAGGCTGACCCCCCCACCCCTTTAACCTCTGCAGCAATGCTGGCAGCACTCATACGTCGATTTCCCAAAGACAACCTCTGGATTTGACGCTGAGCATGTGCACTCAACTACTTTGGTGGACCATGGCGCTACCTGTTCTGTGTGGAATCTGTCCTGTTAAACTGCTGTATGGTCTTGGCCATCGTGCTGCAGCTCAGTTTTAGGGTCTTGGCAATCCTCCTATAGCCTAAGCCATCTTTATGTAGAGCAACAATTCTTTTTTCAGATCCTCAGAGAGTTCTTTGCCATGTTGAATTTCCAGTGACTAGTTTGAGATAGTGATAACACCAAATTTAAGACCTGCTCCCCATTCACACCTGACACCTTGTAACACTAATGAGTCACATGATACCGGGGGGGTGGCTAATTGGGCCCAATTTGGACATTTTCACTTAGGGGTGTACTCACTTTTGTTGCCAGCGGATTAGACATTAATGGCTGTGTGTTTAGTTATTTTGAGGGGGCAGCAAATTTACACTGTTATACAAGCTGTACACTCACTACTTTACATTGTAGCAAAGTGTCTTACCTTGCAATATTCTGTAGTCCCTTTTTCAATTGTGTCAGAACCCATGGAATATTCCTCCCATAATATGCTCCTGTTTGAGAGTCACTCAACTTGATTTCCTTTTCATAAGACCAGTGGTTGCTATGCCTTTTCCACCTGCGGCCCCTAAGGGCTCTTTCACACAGGTGGACCGTTCAGATCCGCCTGTCCATTTTTTTGGCGGATCTGAACGGTCCCCCCATGCATCCCTATGGGGCATCGGATGTCAGCGGAGACATGTCCGCTGACATCCGATCCGTCAAATCTGGACAGATGGAGACCCTATTTTCCATCCGTCCAGCGGATCGGATGGGATCGGATGAGAACGGACCGACGGTCCGTTCCCCTCCGATTTCCCCCATAGAGATGCATGGGGACTGACACCTCTGTCTCCGCACACAGCGCAGAGACACAGCTGTCATCCTTCTGCTCAGCAGGGGATCGGCGGATTGATCCCCCGCTGAGATAAACGGACTCCGTCCGATGGACGGAGTGTATGAAAGGGGCCTTAGTATTTCTCTCCTAAGCTGGTCTGCCCTGCACATCTATGACATCATTGCAGATTGAAAGGCTGGAGGTTGATGTGATATCAATGTATCAATGTCTGCATCTTCCATCCTCTCAACGGTGAGTCATCTCTGCATTTTTCGATTAGCATTGATGAAGTCACTGATTTTTAGGTGTTTTATTCAGAATATATGTATGTAATTTAAAGAAAAGGAAGAGAACTTTTAGGGGAAAGTCCCCTAGAACTCCGCTTTAAATGCCAATGTTATAATAAATCACATGCCAGCATAAAGGAGCCATATAAAAGTGAGCAGTTATGTGATGTCTAATTGACTCCTGGATAAATAAGCCCATGAGCTATGTAGGAACATGTAGCATGGTGACTACTCAAGGAAAAACAAGAAAATGAAAAGCAATGAACTTGCACTTCTAGAAATTACTACGAAGAAATTTTGTACTTAGTAATGTAAACCTGTCAAGGCAGCCATTGCTTGCCACTGCTGAGGCTTCTATGAACCTGGAGGCTGCCATTGTCCAACTCCCAGAAGTGTTGCCCATGCCAGGGACTGTCATTCCTGTAACATCATACATTTGCTACCTATAACTAGTACTGCTTTTACAGCACCTTCCAGAGCTGGATGGGAGCCTCAGCTGGGACACATAAACTTAGTCATAGTAGGTTTCTTTTAAGGGAAATAGAATGCATATAACTTTGTATTTCTATAACATGATGTTATATTCAGTGACCTCCTGCCTGTGAGCTCCCGTCCCTCCCTCCCTGTTGCGGCCTGAAATATTATGAGGTATGGTCACCTTTCATGTTAGAAAGCGGGGCGGCTAATGAAATGGATTAATAGTATGACAACATGAGCTGTAGTGGCTGTGTTGTTTTTTCACTGGCATTCTTTGAGTGAGTTTGTTATTAGCTACTGTAACAGCTTAAGTTATGCATTTGTCTTGATATGTATTAAACTGTATACCAATAATAAAGAGGCCGCAGCCATTTTAACTCCACCATTTGTATGGGTCTTCTTTCTGTGCTCCCTTGCTGTCTACAGTCCCATATAATTTAGCAGAAAAGTATCAAAAGCTAGAAAATAGCACTCATAAAGTAATGAATCAAAAGTAAAATAGTTTAAGTTGCCTATAACAACCAATAAGATTTTTTTAAATTTTAGATCTGGAGCTCTAAAATGACAGTTGGCAGCTGGCTAAAGCAGCACACTGGGCACAATATAAATTAACTCTAAATTATCCAGATATGCTTTTAATTCTCCTACCTAGTGAAGCAAGATATACACACCTAAATCCCCCTAGGCTCCTCACTGCTGCTATTTCTGAGTGTGGGGGAGCTCTATAACCTAGTGTCACAAATCTGCTCAACACTACCAGTCCCTTCCGCTAGCATCAGTCTACTTCTGCATCTGCTTCAGGGTGGCCTTTATGAAAGTGTCTATGTCATTTATGCAGTGACATGACACCAGAAAGTTAAAAGCAAGCACCCGTGACTGCAACTAAAGCCTCATACACACTACTAGTTATTTTTCATTCAACCTAGCGGGTTGAACAAAAAAAAAAAAAAAGCGCTCAGGCCAGAGCCTCTGTACTGTCTATCCAATGATAGTACAGTGATCTCCCCTGCTGGGCTATTGTGTTCTCAAAGGGGGCGACCCCCCTGCCAGAACACTCCAGCCATTGCCCAAGCCTTTAACATAAAGCGGTAGAAAACTGCATAATGAAAAAAAAAAGTGGGGTACGGGCAGTTTAAGTCATAATGTGCTGGTATGCATCGCATACCAGCACATTGTGACAGACTTACCTGAAAATGAAACCCTCCAGTGGAGCGCTGTCACTGCTGAAAGAACTTCCATCTTACTGTCTTCTTTCTGGGATCACAGGCTTCGAATATATGAAGGGCCAAGACGGCGATGACGTCACTCCTGCGCATGCGCATGGGAGTTGCTGCTTATGGCACAGCTCTGGTGATGTCACCGGTTGCTTCTAAAGTAAATACATTTACTGTACTCATAGGTACGCCTTATTATAGATAAAAAATAGGTGAGCTGTTCCTTTAAATCATATGAATAATATTTCTCTATCGTTCGTTGACAGACGCAGCTCCATATCTTCTTGACCATTGTTATGCTGCCCCCTATAGGAGTAGGACACTAGGCAGGAAAAAGCTTTACCATGCCTATGGGGCAGTCCCTGCAGGCATACACCCACTCACTCTGCTATAGCCCTCAGTTTGATTCTGCCTAGTTTATGAGTGGGACCTAGTTCCTGACAGGGACTTCATTCTTAGCTTGTCTTTTTCATTTTAAAGAGAACCTATGTTAAAAATGTCATTTTTTTAGTTAGTTATGTTCCTGAGAGAACTGCAATCAACAGCTGGCCTGGGTTTCGGACTGGATATGCTAGATCTTAAAGGTTTCCCAGCCCGGCCAGCGAGCGTGTGCAGGTTATAGCCCAGCACTAGGCCTCGTCACAACAGAGCCCCAATGGATGGGGGCTGGCCTGTGAATGAAACACCTCGCCGGGATTGGGCATCAGCACCCCCACCTTGAGTGGAGAGGTAGTCTGTCAAGAGAGGTGCCCATCTGATGTCATTGGTATGGTGAGTAGTGTCCCCCCATAGCTCTTGTAGTCTCGGGGTGGACATGGGCCCCTCCTTGGGATGGTCGGACCCCCGGGTTCCCTTCCATTCCCCCAGCTCCTCTAACAGTCACAGTGGTCTATTGGCCCCAACCTACCCTCACGCCCCCCTTCCGGGGTTAGATAGGAGCTGGCTTGCCACTTGCTCCAGTAAGGGGGGCTGGATGCGGTTGTTCCTGACCGGGCTGTCCGGATTGCACACGGGGTCTTTGAGCAAGTCTCTGGCCCCCTGGGGATTAGTGACTGGGGCAGGGGTGTCTTTTGGGCTCCCTGTGGCGGTTATAGGCTTGAGGGGGAGCTGATGTTTCTTCATCAGCGGGTCTGCACCTCACGTGGCTGGATTGGGCTGTCCGGGTACCATGTCAAGCTGATCTAATACATGTCAAGCTGTCTGAAGTGCCTGACTGAGCTGACCGGTGGATGCCGACGGATCGCCTCACAAGGCCAGATCGGGCCAAAAATTGAGGCTGCAGTTTGCGGCCTACTCGTGGCTGTTCGGGTACCCTGCCAAGCTGTCCGAGTACCATGTTAAGCTGTCTCAAATGTTTGTACTTAGTAATGTAAACCTGTCAAGGCAGCCTTTACTTGCCACTGCTGAGGCTTCTATGAGCCTGGAGGCTGCCATTCTCCAACTCCCAGAAGTGTTGCTCATGCCAGGAACTGTAATTCCTGCAACATCATACATTTGCTGCCTATAACTGCATTTGTCAGCCTGGCCAGCGAGTGTGTGCAGGTTAAAGCCCAGCACTAGGCCTCGCTACGACAGAGCCCCAATGGATGGGGGCTGGCCCGTGAGTGAAACACCTCACCGGGATGCACACAACCTGGTTTGGCCTGAGTCGCAGCATACCCCTTGGCCATCAGCACCCCCACCTCGATTGGAGAGGTAGTCCAGAGGGGTGCCTACCTGATGTCATTGGTATGGTGAGTAGTGTCCCCCCATAGATCTTGCAGTCTCGGGGTGGACATAGGCCCCTCCTTGGGATGGTCGGACCCCCGGGTTCCCTTCCATTCCCCCAGCCCCTCTAACAGTCACAGTGGTCTATTGGCCCCAACCTACCCCCATGCCCCCCCTTCCAGGGTTAGATAGGAGCTGGCTTGCCACTTGCTCCAGTAAGGGGGGATGGATGCGGTTGTTGATGATCAGGCTGTCCGGGCATGGTACTCGACGGATGCAGACGGATCGCCTCACACAGCCAGATTGGGCCACAAATTGGGGCCGCATCGGCCTACTCGTGGCTGTTCGGGTACCATGCCAAGCTGTCTGAAGTGGATGCCGACAGATCGCCTCACGCGGCTGGATTAGGCCGAAAATTTAGTATGATTCTTTTTTTACTGTACATGCGCATGTAAGGGCGCTGGTGGATGCACCGATTGCATCAGTGCAGAAAATTCTAACATGGTGTGGCTAAAAAGCTTCTAAAAAAGGCTCTACAGATCTCCCCTTTACGGGAGACTGCCTATTTGGGTCTTTGTTGGAATCCGCTAAGGGCAAGTCACCGCGTAATAGACGGGGCCCTTATTTTTCAGCACACAGGAGGCCCTTTTGTGCTTTCGGCACTCAGGAGCAAGGGGTGATTGTGACGGTTCCCTCTTGGGAACGCTTTCAGGGATTCTATTCAAACCTTTTTACTGTGCCCAGAAAAGAAGCAAAGTATGTCCAATTCTGGACCTCAAGGCTCTGAACTGCTTTGTGCTTTGTGCGGGTACAGAAGTTTCAAATGGAATCCATTCAAACGGTAGTGGGGTCTCTACACCAAGGAGATTTTTTGGCCTCTATAGATATCAAGGACGCATATTTACACATCCCTATCTGCGCTGGACACCAGTATTTTCTTTGCTTCACTGTAGGCAGGGAGCATTATCAATTTATAGCGTTACCCTTTGGTCTCACCTCCGCCCCCAGGATCTTTACCAAGATGCTGGCTCCGGTGTTGGCATTACTGCCCTAATGGGGGATTTCAGTACTGGGATACCTGCACGATCTCCTTTTGAGGGCAGACTCCCATTCAGCCCTTTTGGGCGACTTGACGATCACTGTACGGACTCTGCAAGAGTTTTCGGTTGTAACATCAATTTAAAAAAAATCTGCCCTGATACCTTCATTAAGACTGTATTATCTGGGCCTGACTCTGGATTTTGCTTTGGAAAGGGTCTTTCTTCCTTCGGACAAGCTGCACAAGTTGCAGAGGGCGATCCATTTTCTGTTGGCTAATAATCTGTCCTCCCTGCGGACTTGCATGTGGGCTTTGGGTCTGATAGTATTAACCTTCGAGGCAGTTCTGTTTGCTCAGTTCACACAAGACCCTTACAAAGGGAGATTCTCGTCAAATGGAACAAAGATCCAAAGTCCTAGGACGCTTTGATTCGGTTGAGTCACAACACAAAGACTATTCTACTATGATGGTTTCACTCCTTAGCACTACGCCAGAGCAAGTCCTTCCTTCCGTTGCATTGGACGGTGGTAACCACGGACGCCAGCCTGTCAGGCTGGGGAGGAGTGCTGGGGAGGAGTGCTGGGGAAGAGTGCTGGGGAAGTTCTGCGCCCAGGGGTCCTGACTCCTGGACAGTAGAAGAGCCTAAACTTCCGATACATTTTTTGGAGCTCAGAGCGATACAGCTTTGCCTGAGCCACTAGACAAATCATCTGCAAGATTGTCCGATCCGAATTCAATCTGACAATGCCACGGCCGTGGCTTACATCAATCATCAAGGGGGCACCAAGAGTGTCTTGGCAGCCCGGGAGGTGGCAAAGATCCTGGATTGGGCAGAAAAGTTTGTTCCAGCCCTCTCTGCTGTACACATCCCATGTGTGGAGAACTGGCAGGCAGATTACCTGAGTCGTCAGGTGTTGGATCAGGAGAAGTGGTCCCTACCCCCGGAGATGTTTCATCTCCTGTGTGTCCGGTGGGGGACACCCGACGTCGGCCTGTTTGCTTCTTGTCTCAACAAGAAGGTTCAGAGGTTTGTTAACTAGGTCTCAGGATCCTCTGGCTGACGCCACAGACGACTGGTGGCACCTTGTAATCAGTATGGGCTGATTTATGCATTCCCTCCGCTAAAACTTCTGCCGAGGCTTCTTCGCAGGGTGGAAGTGGAAGGGGTTCCAGTCATTCTGGTGGCCCCAGACTGGCCTCGCCGGTCTTGGTACACAGACCTGATAGGTTGGTCACTGATGCTCCCTGGAGACTTCATCTCAGGGAAGATCTGCTGTCTCAAGGACCGATCTTCCATCCCGCTTTACAGTCACTGGCTTTAACGGCATGGCTGTTGAAAGTCAGGTATTGAAGGATAGAGGTCTTTCTGATTCAGTGATTCCTACACTACTGAAGGCCAGAAAGATCTATCATCATAAGTGGAAATCGTACATTTCATGGTGGGAATCATTGAAGGTGCACCCTTGTTTGTTCTCGGTGGCTAGGGTTTTGACTTTTCTTCAAAAAGGTGTTGAACAGCGGTTGGCTTTGGGCACTATCAAAGGCCAAGTGTCGGCGCTGGCTGTGTTTTTCCAAAGCCCTTTAGCTACGCATGCCCTGGTTTGCCCTTAGGGGGTTTGCTATATGGCTCCCCCGGTGCGATCCCCGCTACCTCCGTGGGTTTTGAATTTGTTCTTTAAAACCTCCCTTTGAGAACAATAGGGAGATTCCTCTGCTTGCCTTGTCTCAGAAGGTTGCCTTTTTGGTGGCTATTACTTCTGCCTGCAGAGTATCTGATTTGGCGGCGTTGTCTTGTCGCTCACCTTATCTGGTGGTCCACAGAGATAAATTGGTACTCTGCCCTAATCAGTCGTTTCTTCCTAAAGTGGTTTCTGATTTTTATTTGAAAGAAGACATTGTGCTGCCTTCACTTTGTCCTAAGCCCAAGCATTCCAAGGAAATGGCATTACATTCTTTGGATGTGGTGCAGGCAATTAGAGTTTACCTGGCAGCTACTGAGTCGTTCACAAAAGAGTCGTGCACACGTTTACAAAATTCTACAAAGTAGATGTGTTGGCATCTTCGGGTGCCTCATTTGGCTGCAAGGTTTTGCAGGCTGCTGTCTAAAAGAGAATTTTTTTTCTCTTTGAGGGTGTATGTTTTTTCTGGGTGAGCTCCAGTTGTTCCTGGTTGAGCTCCATGTTACCTGGTTGGCTAAGTTTAGCCTTGGGGAATTACGTTCTTTTTTGCGTTGTTTTTCCCACCCCTCATGCAAATACTGCTTTGGGATGTCCCAATGGTCATGAAGAATTGGAGCTGCGTCTGTCAATGAACAATAGAGAAAACAGACAGGCGCAGCACCCGCCCCTCTAATTATGAGTGGGATGGGTTTTTTTTCTTCTAAACATTGCTTGCAACAAAATTGAGGGCTATAGCAGAGTGAGTGGGTGTATGACTGCAGGGACTGCCCTATAGGCGTGGTAAAGCTTTTTCCTGCCTAGCGTCCTACTCCTGTAGGAGGCAGCATAACAATGGTCAAGAAGATATAGAGCTGCGTCTGTCAATGAACTTCAGAGAAAAGGATGTAAATAAAAAATACAGTTATTAATCATACGAATGATATATGATTTAAATTAACACAATATGACAGCATGCAAAATAAAGTGCTAGTGTGTTAGGTGCAAACATGCAATATATAATTCATAAAAAACTCTTACATTTGATCTCTGTAATGAGGATCTATCACATTTGGTAAGAGGCCATCTGTTCACATTTGAGGAGCACATTGAAAGTGATATTGATTGTGAAGAACTGAGCACTTCATCACAGTGTTCCCCCCCCCCCCCCCCCTAAATAGCGGCTTCTGGAATTGGAGGATTACAGTAACTGAGCACTTCATCACAGCGATTTTTATGATGGACTTTTCTCAGTTTATTGATTATAATTCATTTGTATGAGTTTTTTATGATAGATATATTGCATGTTTGCACCTAACACACTAGCAATTTATTTTGCATGTTATCATATTGTATAAAAAGTGATTGTAAAGTCTCGTTTTTTAACAAATAACAAACATGTTATACTTACCTGCACTATGCAGTTGGTTTTTCACAGAGCAGCCTGGATCCTCCATTTCTCTGGTTCAATAGTGCTGTGCTGCTGTCTCAGCCAATGAGGAGGGGAGTCCCAGGCAGCTTATACACTCCTGCAACATCTCTGGACAAAGATGGGCTCAGGTAGGTATTAAGGGGGCTGGGGGAGGGGCTGTTGCACACAGAAGGTTTTTTTTATCTTAATGCATAGAATGCATTAGGTTAAAAAAAAAAACTTACGCCTTACCAATCCATTTAAGTTGCTTCATATATCAATGATAAGATTTATATAATATTCACATGATTTAAAGGAACAGCTCACCTATTTTATATCTGTAGTCTATCAACTCAGTATCCCAGGGGTTTAGGTTGCAGCAGTTCACGTTGACATTAGGGTTCAGCATAAAAAATATATATATTTCATTTACATGCCTTATTATAGGTTTACCTATAGGTAAACATCATACATGGGAGTTTACTCCCTCGTTAACTTTTAGCTTTACTTGCTTTTGGTAACATAAAACTGCACTTACAGTATACTACACTTTTGATACATCAGCCCCTTAAGTGCATATATGCTACTGAAAAAAGATAAGGGGATTGCTATATGAAAAGTGTGCATCTGTTTCTAACGTGAAAATTTGAAAGAGAAACAAGGATTCTAATTGGTTAACAAGGGAAAAGCATCTGTGGTCACACTTCAACAATTCATAAATGATAGAAAATGGTTAGTATGCAACAGAAAAGAGGTTACATAAATGTGGATAATGTGCAAGAAAAAGAATTAAAGTGGTTGTTAACTTCTAAACTGCAAAATGAACAGAGCATATCCCTCTCTACTGTGTACTTGTCTCAATCCAAAGACCAAGTGTGATTGCTATCTCCTCTCTCAACCCTCTGCTATCTCGATTAGTCACTTCTGATAGTCTATTCCAACACTAAGCAATCCTGGAGATGGCTTCCCCACCTTCAGCACACAGTAGGTGTTTGGCTGCTCCAGCTGTGCATGTGTCCCTAAGAGACTGTATAGTGAGGAGTGTGTTCTTTCCTTCCACACAGGTTACTGATTGGCAACATGCATCAAGGTTTTTGACTCTTTGGTGGCTGCATGCTTGTTCCAAGTCAGCTACTCAAAGTTTTCAAGCCAGAGACAGCCAGGTGACCAGCATTTTCAGTAATTCAACAAAGGCGACCTCTCTCAGTGCTTTCTTTCTTTACTGGCAACATTAGTTCAGCAGTAAAATATTTTAAACTATGAACTATGATGTGTTAGTAAAAGCATAACAAAACACTAAGGTAAAAGAGGTTTTTCATTAACCACTTCCCGCCGCCCTATAGGGAACTGACGGCGGGAAGGTGGTTGCATTATCCTGACTCGCCGTCATATGATGTCCAGTAGGATAATGCACCCTGCGTGCCCCCGAGAGACGCGCAGAGCGGCGATCGGTGCTGTGGTGTGACACACCGCATCTCCGATCTCGGTAAAGAGCCTACTGACATAGGCTTTTTACCATGTGACCAGCTGTGTCCTACGGCTCTTCTGACAGGGGGGGGGGGGGTCTGTGCTGGTAATCAGAGCATTGATTACCAGTACAGACCCTTGGGGGCGGGGGGGTGCCACTAGAGCCACCAGGGATGCCCACCCATGATTACCAGGGCTGCCCACCCATGACCACCAGGGATGCCCACCATGGCCACCAGGGATGGCAATCAGGGCTCAGGGAGCCTGCCAGTGCCCTCCCCATCACTGCTGCCCACCATTGCCATCTCTCAGTGCTGCCCACCAGTGCCCATGATTGCCATCTATCAGTGCCACCCACCAGTGCCCATTATTGCCCACCAGTGCCGCCTATCAGTGCCCATAACTGCCCATCAGTGCCACCCAAAGTGTCGATCAGTGCTGCCTATCAGTGCCCACCTGTGCCACCTATCAGTGCCCATCAGTGCCACCTATCAGTGCCGCCTATCAGTGCCCACCAATGCTGCATATCAGTGCTACCTATCAGTGCCACATATCAGTGCCCAACAGTGCTGCATATCAGGGCCGCCTATCAGTGCCCATCAGTGCTGCATATTACTGCCACCCCATCAGTGCCTCCTCATCAGTACCTGTCAGTGAGGCCTCATCAGTGCTCATCAGTGCAGAAAAAATGTATATATTTACAAAATGTTACAACATAAACAAAAAAAATTTTTTTTTTTTTCAAACTTTTCGGTATTTTTTTATTTGTGTAGCAAAAAAGAAAAAACCTTGCGGTGATCAAATACTGCCAAAAGAAAGCTCTATTCGTGGGAAACAAAGGACATACATTTGGTTTAGGTACAGCGTTGCATGACCGCTCAATTATCATTCAAAATGCAACAGCGCTAAAAGCTGAAAATTGGCCTGGGCAGGAAGATGGTGTAACTGCCCTGTATTAAAGTGGTTAATTGATCTAAAATATAACGCTCCATCTATACTTTTAAAGCATTTCCTCTAACACATGAACATTTTACTGTTTCCTGCATTTTGTTTAAATGACATTATTGTATGTATGCCATTTACCTAAAATGAATCTATAGTACATCATGTATTCACATTGCATTTCTATTATTTCTAGCCTCTTCCTGTTAATCTCAATTATCTTGACATTTGTAACCTTCTTTGTGAGGATCCCTGCACATTTACTTCCTTGAATTCTGTGACATCTATTCACTATAGACTAACAAAAGGTCTGTAAAAGCAGTGTTGTTGACCTCAAGCATGCATTAGGCCTGAATGTGGGGATTGGGTGTAAACAAGCCTTTAGATTTCATTGAAAGAATTTGTTTTAATACAGTATGTGGTACTATGCAGTGTCCAGACATTCAATAACATAGGGTGTGCACCCCAAAGTTCAAGCGCATATGTATGTACTGTATGTATGTGTACTGACTACATTGTGCTCAGCTCAGCTTACCTTCTCCTGGTAGGCTGAAGTCCATCCCACACTGCAGACTGTGTTTACTCCTCCCTCTCCCACCCATTCCAGCTGCTGGCAAATGGTTGGGGAAGGGGGCGGGTACAGTGTTGTTCCCATTGGATATTGAGGCAGCAGAGACGCTGACACCAAGGTTCCATGGGATATGTTGTACTATGTAGTAAAAAATTAAAGTAAATAGCGGTCACAAAACAAATGCAGCTAATGCTCATGCACATGTACCAGCACACAGACAAAGCTAGTATCCAGCATGCACTGACACCTTGGCAAATCTGTGTACATCATCTGTGCACATTGGCACAAAGCTGCCTATTTAAAGGAGACCTTGGTGTGTGCTAATCACTGGATGTTCTTCAGCTTTCCTGTGATCTGTGTTCCTGCTTTTCCTGACTGATCTTCTGTTCAGTGGCGGCTGGTGCTCAAAATTTTTTGGGGGGGCGCAAAAAAGAAAAATGTAACAGGTATTGCTTCGCGCCAAAAAAACGCGGTAAAAAATTGCGTGACTTTGAGGTCATGGTACAGGCATGGCACAGGTGATGGTATAGGCATGGCACAGGTGATGGTACAGGAGATGGTATAGGCATGGCACAGGTCATGGTAAAGGCATGGCACAGATGATGGTATAGGCATGGCACAGGTGATGGTATAGGCATGGCACAGGTGATGGTACAGGCATGTCACAGGTCATGGTACAGGAGATGGTATAGGCATGGCACAGGTCTTGGCACAGGTGATGGTACAGGCATGGAACAGATGATGGTATAGGCATGGCACGGGTCATGGTACAGGCATGGCACAGGTCATGTCACAGGTCATGTCACAGGTCATGTCACAGGCATGTCACAGGTCATGTCACAGGCATGTCACAGGCATGTCACAGGTCATGTCACAGGCATGTCACAGGTCATGTCACAGGTCATGTATCAGGTCATGTCACAGGTCATGTCGCAGGCCATGTCACAGGCATGTCACAGGCATGTCACAGGCCATGTCACAGGCATGTCACAGGTCATGTCACAGTCAGGTCACAGGTCAGGTCACAGGTCATGCCACAGGCATGTCACAGGTCAGGTCACAGGCATGTCACAGATCATGTCACAGGCATGTCACAGGTCATGTCACAGGCATGTCACAGGTCATGTCACAGTCAGGTCACAGGTCATGTCACAGGTCATGTCACAGTCAGGTCACTGGTCAGGTCACAGGTCAGGTCACAGGTCATGGCATCGCTGCAGCGGCTTCAATCACTTACCTGCTCTCCTGGGCTGGCTCGCTGACTCCACACTCACGCTGCCTGCGAGATGTCCACGGCGGCTGCTTCTCTCCTCCTCGGCGGCGGGAAGGTGAGCAGCTTCTCCCTCTCCTCTTTGTTCTGCGGCAGGCGGTGGGAAGGTGAGCGGCTTCGTTCTGCGGCGGGCAGCGGGAAGGTGAGCGGCTTCGTTCTGCGGCGGGCAGCAGGAACCTGCGGGAAGGTGAGCGGCGCCAGCTTCTCCTCTCCTTGAGACTCCTCTTCGTTTGCGGCGGCGGGAAGGTGACCAGGCGGTGACGGTGAGTGACTGACGCACTGGCACCGCCCCTAACAAGGTCAGCAGGGATGTCCTAAATCATGATTGGTCCAGGCTGGAGTCTGGATTGGATGAACCAATTATGATCCAGGACATCACAAAAGGGGGAGTGTCGGAGCGCAGTGCTCTGCGCCCAGGTCACCCCCCAGAAGGCCGCCAATCAGCGCCTCTGCCGGGTGGAAAACCCCACCCCCCCCCATAGCCACCAGAGAGTCCGGCGCCCCTAGTGGGCTAAAAATTGTTTTTTTTTTTATCTTTTTTTTCTTTTTCTTTTTGGGGGGGGCGGTGCCCCTGCGCCCCCTATTGGCTGGCCGCCACTGCTTCCGTTGCTGACCTGGCTTGTTTATGACCTTGCTTTTTGAAGTTTAAATACCGACCTTGGCTTGCCTCTAACTATTGTGACAGTGGGGGAAAACAGGTGCGCTAAACTTATACGGGGTTATCCCTGGAATGGGAATAAACCAATGCGTGATTTAAATCTTAATAAACCAAGTGATATTGCATATAACATAAATGTTAATTACAACCAAACTTAACGTGCCACAGTACAAAAACTGAACAGACGTGTTGTGAATCAAAACACACTGATAATAATAATTATAAGAGCAAAGTAAAGTCCAATCCAAACAAAAGTTCATGTGTGTTGTGAATTAAGTGACTCCTCAGTGACAAATCCACAGCAATTAGGGTGCAGGTGATCCCACCACCATATCTGGATTGGCTCCTTACCGAAGAAATGGAAGTGTAAGGGCGTATAGATAACACAGATCCAGATGAAAGATAACCACAATGGATCCCAGCTATAAAGCCACACTCAAAGGAGAGGATGTGCCTCTTACCAGACAACTCTTGGATTGGGGCTAATCACACACTCTCCCGAGGATGGATGGTTTCCCTTCCTTGGTACCTAGATTTGGGTATGTCCCCTCTGGTGCCTCTAACTATTCTCTGCCTGCTTCCCTGGTACTGACCTCAGCCTGCTTCCTGACCACACTGCTGCCTCACTATATATTGTCATCACATTCAGAGGTGCTTGGACCAGAGCCAAATAGAAAGCCCTCTAGTCAACTCGGTACCAAGGTACATGACAATAGCAGAGGAGAATCTGCAAAGCATGCAGGGAATCCAGGAAGTTGTAGAAAGAGATGGCCAGCAGATAGGCAGAATTCACAACACGAAAGGATTTTTCAAGTAAGGTTTTATTGGGTTGTAAAAAATAACTATTGTTTGTATTGTTATTACAAATCAGAAATTATAGAATAAAAGCATATGCTGTGACCATAGTACTCCTTAATTTCATGCATTTACAGAAGATTCCATGTTGATCTCTAACTTCCATCACTTTGCCCATACAGCAATGCAATAGACTAAGACCCTGGTCACACTGGCATCAAAAGCACGTGTTTGAGGTGCATTTTTAATGCTCCTCAAGCACCTAGTAAAGCAGTCTGCAATTGATAATACGGGCAGTGCTCAGAGCTGTTCACATTATCAAAACATAAACCATTTGCATTGTGTCACTTTGTTTCAAAAATTAAGCTTCATGTCGAGTTTGGAAGGAGTTAAAGCATCTCAACCCTTTTCATTCAAGTCTATTGTAACGCTTCATAAATGTGTCTGCATGGATTTACCTTGTTTACAAAAAAATGTGTCTGGGGTGCATTTTTAATGCACCTTTAACATGCATCAAACACACATAGGACGTTTACAGAGCGTTTTTCATACACCTTTTTAACACGCGTTAAACGCTCGTAAAAAGCACATTAATGCTTTAAGCACATTTGTTCAGCATCAGTACTTTGAGAAAGTGTGAACAAGGTCTTAATGCAAAACCCCTGACCTTCTGGCATCTGACCTTCCCCAAGCTCCCATAATCTACTCCCAG
Organism: Pelophylax lessonae; assembly: GCF_965119305.1. Classification (NCBI taxonomy): domain Eukaryota; kingdom Metazoa; phylum Chordata; class Amphibia; order Anura; family Ranidae; genus Pelophylax; species Pelophylax lessonae. Next base: position 176,717,738 of record NC_138768.1, read on the forward strand.
AGTCCTTCTGAGACTCCTGGGAAAGTTTTGGTTTTAGAAGGCTGAAATGTGTACATGGCTTAGCAATCTGAGACAGAACTGGTACGTGGCATTTGGATGTTCAGTCGCTGAGTCCTGTGTTACGGGAAGGTGAAGAAGTTGTCACACATTGCTTTTGTAGCACTCACCCCTGGTGGGGCCGCTGAGAAAATACAGGTTCTCCCACAATAATGCAGAGTCTGCAAGTCACAAGCATAGTTTCATGCATACTGACTACAAGTGCACGGCAAATGCACTTGGGAGTGAAGTCGCTGTAGATCTGAAGGGGACATGCCAGGAAAATTAAAAACAGCATTTTTTGCTTGCACATGATTAGATGATAGAAATCAGCAGAGCTTCCCCTCATTTCGTATCTTCCCCTCAGATCTACAGCAACTGTACTTCCAAGTTCACTCGTAGTGCACAGTGGAGTTGCCTTTAGTAAATCAACCCCTATGTGTCCATGTACCCTATAGGCATTTACAGGAGTTTAGGGGCAAAAAACCCCACCAACATAGCGTTTAGGAGAGGAGCTTTTGAGCATTAAAAAAACACTGTGGGTAAACACATCTAAATGTGCTTAAGCGATATACGCATTTAGCGCCTGAACATATTTTTTATTCCAATGGGCAGAATAAATTGACGCACCTAAACACGTTTGCAAAGACGTAGCTTTGGTGGGTTTTTGAATGTGCTTTTCTCCTGCCAAGAGAAAAGTGTTTATAAAAGCCCCATTGTGCATGAAGCCTTAGTTGGCAGTTTCACGGGTGCTTGAACATTTTTAGGCATTATTTTTTTTAACTGAGCTCCATATGCTTGCCTTTGTAGTGCTTTTGTGGTACATTCATGTGCGTTCCAGTTCATTTACGTGTGGAAAAAAAGGAACCACGCTGTACTTTTTTTAAACGCACATGAAAGCACTGAGATGGTATAAACTAGGTTCACTAAAACACATGTAGCACTGCCCCCTTGAGGGTTGCTGGTGATTGTATGTTCTTCTGTGCTGCTTTGAGCCTGTGAAGAGTCCAGCCCTCCTGACACTCTAGGCACAAACATGTTGTGTATACCTTTAAATGACACGCTGACACAATGCAAATAGTTTTAACTCCTTAGTTCAGCTTTACTCAAGCAAAAGACTTGAAAAGAGTATTAATCAACTAGGATAAACAGCCCGTGCTCAATTGAAATAACACTAATGAACAGTGAATAACCAATTATAATGACAAGTAAATTCACCAAATAGACACAGTATCTTGCAGCAAGTAAATGAATCTCTCAGAAAGATATAAATTGCTATAAGAAATGCTTTTACTAAAGGGGAAGCCCCGGGCGGGCCTATATACCTGTATCCTAATGAGAGATGAGGTAATCTAGATACCAGTAACGTGCCCCTTTAAGAGCAATGATATAGTAATGTTCAGTTTACAAGGCCTTGCTAAGATCTTCACCGGCAGTTGGGGCTCAAAGAATAAATGATTCCCCAGTGTTGCACAGTATGAAACAGGCAATGCAGAATAGCTGATCCTGATTATCAGTGATTAACTAACTGATCCAGATGTAGAATGCCTGTACTCAGTGTCTAAAAGAAACTGTAGCAACTGGTAACTGAACTCTGAGCAGGTGCTCTCTCACCAATCCTGATGTCCTTCTTATGAGTTCTGGAAGAACAGGCAGCTGCAACTCTCCATGCTGTGAGACACTGAAATGGCTGCCCTCTGCTGTCTCAGTGAGTCCCGCCGACACCACTCGGTACTTCAGGGATGTCCGCGATGCAGCGATGGTCATCTGTCCTGCCTAGACTGAGTCTGCAGACAGATGAGTGGTGTGCAGTAGGCTGCAGTCTGTTCCCTCTACTGCAGACTGATGCACACACGATGGATCCCGGGAAGCAAGAGAACGTGGGCCTGTTCAGCATATCCCTTTATAGTCTCCCCCACAATTCTCTCTTGGAGCTCATGGCTTGCTGGGAAGTACAGTTCTTAAACAGTTCAGCAGTGCAGTAATATCCTATTAGAAGACTACAGTTCCCACAATGCCTTTCTTCCAGTCTCAAGAGTTTGTTGCATGAAACCTGAAACCAACACTGGGGGTTCATAGAGACAGAGTAGAAAGTAATGCCCCGTACACACGTGCAGATTATCTGAAGACTTTTGTCTTCAGATTTACCTTTTCTATGTAGTGCAAGGGCCTGCCGGATTGCATACAAATTGAAAGTGTTTAGGTTTGACCTCATATTATATGGTTTTGGTAAGTCTACAGACAAAAGTCTTCAGATAATCTGCACGTGTGTACGGGGCATAAGTCTGCAGTGTCAGAAAATGGTAGTCCGCTCCTGGCTACATACATAATTTGTTTATGCATTTGAGCTTTAGACTGCGTCTAAAAATGTATTCAATTGCACCAGATGTAAAAGAGCAGCCTTTAGTGCAGCTTGCTATGTTTTTTGAACATTTTCTTTTTTTTTTTTTGCTGTGTTCATTCATAAATCTTCGTTCTACTATGTGTTAAACTCCATCCCTTATACAATGTAGCCGCACCCAATTTCCTGCAGCATGTGCCACTTCCTTCTGACCCTATGTACTGCTCTCCTAGCTGGACACATCTGCAGTGGTAGATTACATAGACAGGAGGACACAGGGAAGACAGGTTCAGTCATTTATGTAGCATGCTTTACAGCAAACCTGTGCCAGACAAAAACATTGCAACAATATAACAGCTTCCATAATAATTTTGTTAGAGGCCTCTAAACCTTATATACATTCATTTCATCCAGACTATTATTTGCCAAATACTTTTTACCTGGTTAAAACATTTTGCAGCCAGACAGTCCTTAACCCTGTTGTGCTGCAAGGCAACTCCGCTGCGGCATTGGCTGCTCTAGCTAGTTCTCTCCATGCTGTTTTATTGTGTCTCTTTAATATAGAGAGATTTTATAAAACGCTGCAATGTGGCCATTTTATGTCAACATCCTGAATACACGCTGAGCTGTTGCAAAACCTTTTTGCTTATTGTTAACGCTAAATGCTTACATGTTTTTTTTTTTTTTTTTTTTTAGAAAACACGTTAAGAATTAACAAATAAAGAATAGGAAAATTACCAGGTCAGATTAGTCACCAATTCCTACTGTAAACATCACAGCATAAACAAATTACATGTTTTATATAAAATTTTCAGTTTCTCAAATTTTATAGCTCTATTAAGATTTCTGTGTTGCAGTAAGAGGCCTTGGATGGCAACACACAAAATTTGGTGCAATGATTTCCCAACGTACAACTGCGCACTTTTTAGCATACCAGAGTGCACAGATATGAACCGCCTGTGTGTTGTAGTATGGTGCATCATAAAAAAAATGGTGCAGACCCATTAAAACCTGTGCTGCAGTGTGCATTCATATTAAAATAGCTGCATTAAAGGTTAACTTCACCTTTTACAAAAAAAAATTGTGAATGCACATATATTTGCAAAAAAACAAATGTGCATTTTTTATTTTTTTGCAAATAACATATGACTTCTGTTGAATGGGAACGTTGGAAAAATGATGTTGGTCAGCAACTGCAGCCACTGATCAGTGTAGTCTTAAGCCCCGTACACACGTACCGATCGCCGGCGAACGATCGGCCGTCTTTTGTCTCCGGGCTGTCGGTGTCTGTTGAAAAGTGCAAAGACAGCACAACAATTTTGTCCGCCGACTACAACCGACTGCAGAAGTGATGTCATGTAATGGTTAACTTTCCCTGTGTTTTTTCTTTTCTGAGCATGCCCAGTCTTGCAAATCTGCGGTCTGTCGGCCGAATTCTGTACTGACTGGCGAACAATCGGCCGTTCTGGTGTCGGCATACAAAAATTTTAATGCTTGCAAGACAGATTCTTGTCGGCAGAATGTGCGCTGACGGCTGTCGGAGGCACCATACTAACAAGCGTACAATCGGCAGATCTTTCGTCCGCCGACGCTTGTCTGCCGACGATCAGTACATGTGTACGGGCCTTTAGAGCGAAGGAGTCCCACTGTCAGAATACAATGGCACAGAGGATTTGTTCATCCACCTCACTTGTGAATTCCTCCATCCACCTTGCAGCCCACTAGCCCACTGGCTAATCAAAACATAAAAACAAGTTATCTATGGCCAGCCCTAGGGTTCATTACCGCCAGATGCACTGGGAGGCATTTGTGAACACATTCCCAACGTACGATCACAACAAAAAATTATGGTTCCCTATTAATGCAGTTCACACCAGCACATTTTGCTTTCCCAGTGCTGGAAAAAATACAGCAGGCACTGCTTTTTTCAGTGCATCCCAACACACTGTGTACAAACACACGCAAACATGCATAAACACAACACACTGCTACACAAAAGTTTGCTTAAATAAAAAATATATTCCTTAAAAACTGGATTTTTGACGTAAAATCCTTTTCTCTGAAGTTCATTGACAGATGCAGCTTCATAGCTTCTTGACCATTGGGTTATGCTGTCGTCTACAGGAGTAGGACACTAGGCAGGAAAAAGCTTTCACCACGCCTATGTGGCTGTCCCTGCAGGCATAACCCCACACAGTCTGCTACAGCCCTCAGTTTGTTGCAAGCAGTGTTTAGAAGGCAACAACCCCATTCAACTCATAAATAGAGGGGCGGGTGCTGCATCTGTCCATGAATTTCAGAGAAAAGGTTTTTACGGTAAGTCAAAAATCTAGTTTTCTCTATCGTACATTGACAGATGTAGCTTCATATCTTCTTGATCATTGGGAAGTCCCAAAGCAGTATTTGCATGAGGGGTGGGAGAAAAACAACGCAAATAAGAACGTAATTTCCCAAGGTTAGCCAAACAGGTAACAAAGAGTTCAACCAGGAACAACATACACCCTCAAAGAGAAAAAAGTTCTCTTTTAGACAGCAGCCTGAAAAACCTTGCAGCCAAAAGAGGCATCCGAAGATGCCAACACATCTAGCTTGTAGAATTTTGTGAACGTGTGCACCAACGACCAAGTTGCCGCCTTGCAAACTTGCATCACTGACGCCTGATGACGAAAAGCCCAAGAGGCACTCAGCGCCCTAGTAGAATGCGCCTTCACCGGGAAAGGAGGAACCTGACCCTTTAGTGAATAAGCCTGAACCACTGTCTGCCTGATCCATCTGGATATGGTCGCAGCAGACACAGTCATACCTTTACGAGGTCCTTCGATAAGGACAAAAAGAGAGTCCGATTTCCTAAAAGATTCAGTAGCCGCCAAGTAAACTCTAATTGCCCGAACCACATCCAAAGAATGCAAAGCAATTTCCTTGGGATGCATGGGCTTAGGACAGAGTATGGGCAGCACAATGTCTGCATTCAAATGGAAATCAGAAACCACCTTAGGAAGAAACGACTGATTAGGTTGAAGTACCACTTTATCTCTGAGGACCACCAAATAAGGTGAACGGCAAGACAACGCTGCCAGGTCAGACACCCTACGTACAGAAGTGATAGCCACCAAAAAGGCAACCTTCTGAGATAACGTAAGCAGGGGAATCTCCATAATGTTCTCAAAGGGAGGTTTTTAAAAAACAGATAATACCAAATTGAGATTCCATGGAGGTAACGGAGATCACCTCAGAGACCCCCTGAATAAAGGTGTGAATCAGGGCAAGCATAACTAAAGGATGTTGAAAAAACACAGCCAAAGCTGACACTTGGCCTTTGATAGTGCCCAAAGCCAAACGCTGTTCAACCCCTTTTTTAGAGTGCTTGAGAAAGTGCCAATGAACTACAAGTGTGGTGATCCCTGCATTAGTGTTCCACTGGGAACTACAAGTCCATCTGCCACAGTGGCCCCATTTGCACCATGTTACACCCTACATACACTATATTGCCAAAAGTATTGGGACGCCTGCGTTTACATGCACATGAACTTTAATGGCATCCCAGTCTTAGTCCGTAGGGTTCAATATTGAGTTGGCCCACCCTTTTGCAGCTATAACAGTTTTAACTCATCTGGGAAGGCTGTCCACAAGATTTAGGAGTGTGTCTATGGGAATGTTTGACCATTCTTCCAGAACAGCATTTGTGAGGTCAGGCACTGATGTTGGACGAGAAGGCCTGACTCGCAGTCTGTGCTCTAATTCATCCCAAAGGTGTGCTATCGGTTTGAGATCAGGACTCTATGCAGACCAGTCAAGTTCCTCCACCCCAAAATCACTCATTCATGTCTTTATGAATCCACTACCGACACAGCTTGCCTGACCCTGCATCCAGCTCATCAAGCCTGCTACAGCTCTTTCAGTCCAGCATGCCATCACCTGGCTCCTGCTTGGGCATAGCAATGTTCCAGCGATCTGCTTCCAGCCTGCTCTGCTGTAACATCTGCCTGCTGTTGGCTGTTCTGTCTACTGGCACTCTTTCAGAAAAGTATTGGCTACCACCAACATAGACTACTGGATTGATCATGGGTACTCATACATCGCCATGCTCTCGCAGTTACCATTCCACTATCAGTGGCCCCTTAACAGGAGCTGTATGAGAGGTCTACCTCTTTACATGTGGCTCACTAACCAGGTATGTGACAGATGGCTTGAGAAAACCTTTTAGTATCCTATATGCCTTACGCATTTCAAGAGACAAGCCCTCCTCTTCAGAGCCCAGGGGGGGGGGCAGAAAGACACATTTGCGCTACACCTGGAGGCTGGATAAGTGGAGAGTCCATCAAACCCTAAAGCACCACACTTGAGCGCAAGAGGTAATTTCTTGTCCAAGGTATGGACCAGTGGTTACAGAACTGGAGGAAATATCAATGGAATGAGTACAAGTGCAGTGACTCCACGACATTTGTGCTCTGTTGAGAACTTTGAGTCCCTCTGTATCAATGGCAGGTAGGATTTGTAGAATTTTAATTCACAGATCCTGTAAATGAATGACTCAGCTGTGTTGGCAGAGCCATACACATGGTGCTCCAGTAAGAAGAACCCATGGATTTAGTAAGTGGGTGTGGGGGAGGGCGGTTTAGAGGTGGGGGGTGGGAGTTGCAGGCTGTGACCATAAAGCATGTTAAACCAATAATGTGGGTGTAACTATGAAACATGGTTTTAAGGGTGGATCTAAAGTGGAAGGAAAGACTTGCTTTCAATGAACTCCATTCAGTCAGTTACACCCCATTAGTACATTGATAGGAGTAGCATGTGTATAAGATGTTTCTATAGAGGAATTAGAAGCACTCTTCCAGCTATCCATCCCTTCTGCAAGCCAAAGCTAGGCTAGGAGGATAGGAGGAGCTAAAACACATTCCTGTTAAAACATATGGCATCTCACATGATGCTGGGCTTTTGCAGGATGGGGGCAGAGGTGGATGGGACAACAGGGCGGGGCAGGGCAGAGCTGGGTGGAGCTGGGCGGGACAGGGTAGGACAAAAGCAGGGCTGGGGCAACCATTCCAAGAAGTGCCTGTGAACAGCCACATCCGACTGCACAGGCACACTGTTGTCAGTAAAGCTCAGGAGGACTGCTGATTGTTTATCCAAAAATCAGCAATTGCAATAATGCATAATATGAATGTTTTTGTTTTTATAGTTACTAACCAAGGGAAGATTTTCATTTTTAACAGTAATTTTACTTTGACCTTTAATACAATGCAACTCAGCAGTCTAGATCTGTCCTCAGGTCCCATTCTCACTGTTCCAGTTTGCCTGCATTAAAAAAAAAAAAAGAAACCAAACCTCACAGAAGCCTACATTCTGTATTCTATAGTTTTCATTTATGTGTTTCTGTGGGTTGTGGTTTACCAAAAAGTAAGCTAAATTTGATTTTTCTCAGTTTTCATGGTATTCAGTGGTCAAACATTCAAAAATCATTGAGTTGTTTTGTTAAGGCAAGTTTCTTATCTCTGCGTTTCTTTAGTGGGTGAGATGTGACATGTATTTCTTTTTTTTTTCTGCACCCATGTTCTCATTTTCGTTCAGCACTCATGTTCTCTTTATTATGTAATTATTTTGACACTCCCATTACTATTGACTGTTTGGTTTTAATTATGACCCCATGGAGGGGACATTGTATTGATGTCAGATTGACATGATAACCTCCTATGTTCTTTCTAACCCTGATGAAGGGGGCACATAGACCCCTGAAATGCGGTGGCTATTCCTTGAATCGTACCCCTATCCTTTAACCACTTTACCACCGGAGGATTTTGCTGTCTTACGTCCAGGCCACTTTTTGCGATTCGGCACTGTGCGACTTTACCTGACAATTGCGCGGTCGTGCGACGCCGTACCCAAATGAAATTTACTTCCTTTTTTCCCCATAAACAGAGCTTTCTTTTGGTGGTATTTGATCACCTGTGTGATTTTTACTTTTTGCGCTATAAACAAAAAAAGAGCGTTTATTTTGAAAAAACAACAATATTTTTAACATTTTTTTATATGAAATTCCCCCCCAAAAAATTAAAAAATCAAATTTTTTTAAAATTTTTGGCTAATTTGTTTTCTGCTATATATGTTTGGTAAAAAAAATCACAATAAGCATATTTTGATTGGTTTGCGCAAAAGTTATTGCGTTTACTAACTAGGGGAAAGATTTCTGTCATTTTTGGTGTTTGTTTTTTAACTAGTAATGGCGGCGATCTGCGATTTTTTTTGCGGGACTGCGACATTGCGGCGGACAGATCGGACCCTTGACTGACATTTTTGACACTTTTGGGGGTACCAGTGACATTACTACAGTAATCAGTGCTATAAATATGCACTGTTACTGTAAAAATTACACTGGCAGGGAAGGGGTTAATTTTATTGGAGAGGGAGGGGTTAATGTATGCCTAGTGCTTACTGACGTGTGTGGGGGGAGGTGACTGAGTGAGTCAGGGACAGATAGCATGTTCAGCTATGCTGAACACTGCAATCTGTCACTCTCTGTCACTTAGGAGATCTCCAAACTAGATTCCCCGACGATCGGGGTAGAGCAGCGGTGATCACCGCCGCTCCTCCCCTGGCCCGACTCCCGCTGTGACTGAAAACAGCGGGAGCGCGCCTCCGGCGGCGCGCAAGCGCCGCCTACAGGGGGAGGAGTCCAGCGACGTAGGTCTACGGGATCGTGCCACATTGCCGCAGTAGCAGCAATGTGAGCGGTCCTAAAGTGGTTAATGGAATAAAGTTGTATCTGGACCTCTTAGCAGTGGCATGGCGCCTAAATTTCACCCCATCTTACATTACACTACAAGCCAAAGAAACTATGGAGATCCTCTGCGGGGTATAAGCCACCTGCCCAGGAACCAGATCATTTACAGCAACAATATTATCTTAAGATAACAATACCAGTAAAATAAACCTAGGGGTCCAGCGCTACACTTCTACTTTCCTCAATTATTCAGATGGTGGCTTAGACTTAGGGTGGCTACACTGCAACGTTCAGATTTGGCTAAACAGTGTATCTGGATGTAGCAGCACACTGTGCGATGACTGCATACAAACTGGATGACTACCTACATCCACAAATGTCCAGATGGACATGGGCATCTGCAAAAGGAAGCAAGTGCCCCCCCCCCCCTACGGAATCTCAACTTTCCCTTTAAAGTGGTTGCTAAGCCATTTTATACCATCCTGTCTGGTCCTGTGTCTGTGTTTTAGAAAATAAGCAGTTCTTTAATAGTTTTCAGAGCGACAATCGCCGCTCCGTGACCTGCTGGCTCTCTCCTCTCCCTGTCTGACAGCTGCCTGCACTGGGCAGGGCCGAGGATTCCCTGCTGACATCAGTTGGGAGGGGAGGAGGAGAGGCCAAGAGGAGGAGAGAGGTCAGTGGCGATCGGCACTCTGAAAACTGGTATAGAGCGGCTTATTTTTATAAAACACAGACACAGGGGCACACAGGATTATTAAACAGACTGTAGACAGAAAATGAAAATTTAAATGAAACTACAGCAGCAGGAGGGGAGGGGACGGTCACTGACACAGGAGGAGACAGGCAGGGAGGGAGAGGGAAGAGAGGACAGAGGAGGACAGGAGGACTGCGGATGACGGAGGCACGTAGACTGACCATGGTGTCAGGGCTCGGCAGCCATGGTGTACCATGGTCAGTTTACAGAGGGGAGAACATAGCCAGGCAGGATCAGCCAGGTATTTTAGGTAATAGAAGTGGCCAAATTACACAGCACAAGCACTGTGCTGTATAACATGCTTTAAGGGAACAGGATCAATATTTTTTTTTTTTTAGGTTAACAAATGCTTTAAAAAATAAATTTGCGCTATGCCGAAAAGGGGGGGGGGAGCATGGGTGACCTTGAAATGAAATGATGCCCCCCCTAAAAAAAAGTTCTGCAGATGCCCATGGGTGCCCCTAATAAAGAGAAGTCCCTTTTCTGACTGCCTCCTCACCTCTGCTAGGCAAGGCAGAGGGAGGAGGACGTTTCTCCCGGCTCAGTCTGTACAGACGTTTATCAGAGGAGGTCAGCCCAATGTGCAAATCTGTGGCTGATAGCTGCGTCACATTGTAGCTGAAACTAGAAATTTAAATTCTATGACAAATCACAATAATTGTAATTTATCAATTTTTGGTGCACATGTCCCAAATCCTATTCAATCTAGGCACACTGAGTTGTTTATTTGGGCAGGTTGTGTGCGCTTCACATGTGCACCAAAAAAATGTTGGAAAAAAAACTGTTTATTGGGCCCAGCATGTGGATGAGGCTAGCTCCGTCACCAGCAAGAATTGATGATTCTCCTTGGTGGCCAAACATGTACAATAGGTATTATTCTGTTACCTGCTCTCCAGATAAAGAAGAGTAGAGCTGCTATGACTGACCTGACAGGTATTGCTGTGTTTACATACTACTGTATAGACGGGGTGCACAGTGTACCCACTTTTATATGCATAATAAAATTAAAACAAAGCTAACTCATAGCCTAAAACATCTAAAACAAAACAATTACATCCTAGTCAAAGTCAATGTGGTGTATATTAGAAAAACAAAATGCCCAAAAGAAACCTACTTATTAGTATTAAACTCCTAACCAAAAAATGCATTATATTGCAATTTACCAATCATTTTATGCGGTTGCTGCATTTGTTTTCTTTTTTTTTTTTTTTCAGGCTTTTTTCCCCCATTGTTTTCACACCTCCTTTATTAGGGTGCCTACACTCTGGATGAAGGAGCAATGAAGACATCTTTGTATAGCAGCATTGTCAGTCTGGGATGAGGGGAGTTTTAGATGTACTAGTGGATTTAGATACACTAACAAAATAAAGCTGAACTATAACTAACACTTTTTAAGCAGTTACAACAAACGGTTTTGTTTCTTTTGGGATAAAGGATTTACATAAATAAACAAAAGTTGATTATTGAAAGAACCTCTGTTGGTGCTAAATGGTTTATCTGAACCCTTTAACTTCTACATCTTCAAGACAGCTTGTTTTGTTGAAAAATAACAGACTTACTAGCAGGATGACCAGGTAAAAATAAAGGAAAGAAAGCCTTAGAGCCGGTTCACACTACTCCGACTTGTCAGGCGACTTGGTCGCCTGACAAGTAGCTCCCAATGCTGTGCAATGGAACCCTTCTAATTAGAGCAACTCAAGTCGCTCTGACTTAGAAAAAGGTTCCTGCACTATTTTTTGGCACAGTCGGAGCGACTTGCATTGACTTCTATTATGAGAAGTTGTTTGCAAGCCGTGATGAAGTCGCGCTGCACGGGCGACTTCAAAGTCGCCCAAAGTCGGGGGGACTTTGAGTTGGATTAGTGTGAACCTGCAAAATAATAAATGTTTGAGTTTGGGTTTAATACCACTGTAATGCAATCGCACGAATTGAATGCACAGATTCTAACACATATATAACTATGACTTGCTTGTAACCAAAATACAAACATTTTTATTGAATGAGACATATGGGATAACACACAACTTAAAGCGGAGTTCCGGCCTCATTTTCTTCTTTTCTGATTCCTGTAGGGAAAATTATGTTAAAAAACAATTGGACGTTACTTTTTTTTTTTGGGGTCCCTTTCCTTATTTTAAGGGCATCTCTGTCCGACTTCCTACTTCTGCGGCCACGGCCCCGGACGTCACTTCCTGGTTTCGCATTGCGTCCTGGGAGATGTGTGTCATCCATCCCAGGATGCAATGGGAATGTCCAGCCGCTCCTCTGATTGTCTCTACAGTGCATGCGCGAGATTGCAAAACCAGGAAGAAGGCCACAGTGGGGGACACAGAGGCTTCAGACCCCCACACCGGAGATGGCCGCGCTCTTCAATCAATTTTAAAGGTAAGATTTTATCTATATTCATTTACTGTACTTTACTGCAATGTGGGGATAGTGTTAGTGTAATTGTGGATAGCTTAGGATTAGGGGTTTTTTTTTATCTCAAAAAGGTTTTTGTGGCCGAAACTCCGCTTTAAAAACAATACCCTCCGATATTGATATAGCCCCTATGCACCCAACACGATTCATCATCAGTATTTTGAGTCCAAAAAGTCAACCAACTCACATATTATTTTTATTTTATTTAGGGTATCTATAGGGACTTCTCTTCAATGGTGGATGTGGACATCCAAAAAAAATCAAAATATTTTATGACAGAACTCTTATCTAAATAATCAAAACAAACAATTAATTCAAGACCAAAGGTCCAGCTTCTCTGGACGGTATCTGCCATTGTAGTGTTCAATGAGTAGTCACACGATTTTCAGGTTGCACAAGTGTAAAAGGGGCCTTAACCTCCCTGGCGGTATGATTCTGTCAGGAATTCTGTACCAAAATCGGTACAATTCTTTTCATGGAAATTTGGCGTTATGTATTATAGGCCTACAATTCTTAGTAACTACTGACTTAAACCTGACCAAAACAAGACTCTAGTAGACATCCCTGATGTGATAAATTTGAAACACAAACGCATGAATTATAATCAAATCAATAATATAATTTTATTATATAATATATATAATAAAATTATATTATTGATTAGATTATAATTCATGCGTTATATATCATATATATGTGTGTGTGTATATATATATATATATATATATATATATATATATATATATATACATAATATATATAACGCATGAATTATAATCGAATCAATAATATAATTTTATATATATAAGTGTGTATATAGGTATATATATATATATATATATATATATATATATATATATATATATATATATGTGTGTGTGTGTGTGCATATATATATATGCATATATATATATATACATATATACACATATATATATATATATATACATATACATATATATATATGTATATATATACATATATATATATATATATATATATACGTATATATATATATATATATATATATATATATATATATATATATATATATATATATACATATATAAATATGCATATAATATATATAATATAAAATGTGTAATGTTTGTGTTTTGTGCAACGTTTTTTTTTTTTTTTGAATTTCCCTCCCTAGTTCCGCTCCCATGCAGCATTGCTGCTGCAGGGAACGGAACTAGGAAGTCATCACACCGACGGAGAGCGGCGGGGATCTCGGCTGGCGGTCACAGCAATGAGAGATCATCGCTGGATCGCCAGGAGAAGGTAAGAGAACACCGCTGCGCTCTCTGCACATCTACCCCGAGCGTGACTCGGGGATACCGATCCTGGTATGAAAAATCCCCCCCGAGTCACACTCGGGGTTACCGCCAGGGAGGTTAAGAAGACACAAATGTTTTATTTATTTCTTGGTACAGTTGATCTTTTAAAAATATACAAAATATACAAAAAAACAATGAGCGAACTCTGCACTGGGCAGTAAGGTAAAAGAAAACAATGTATCAGTGCCTTGAACCCAGGAAAATAAATAGGTTGTATCATTGCACCAGAGGGAGATGGTTCAGTGAATGAAGGCACACTATTATTTATATACAGGATTTATATAGCGCCAACAGTTTACGCAGTACTTTACAATGTAGAGGGGAGACAGTACAATTACAATACAGTTCAATACAGTTCAATGCAGAAGGAATTGGAGGGCTCTACTCAAGGAGCTTACAGTCTAAAGGGAGGGGGAGGTGGTACAAAAGATTAATAGCTGCGGGAGGTGATCTGATGGAGGTGGCTCGGGTACAGGTCTTAGGTGGAGGTGGGGTAGGCTTCCCTGAATAAATGAGTTTTCCGGAGGATGGGAGAGGCTCTGGAGAAGGGCATAGGAAGAGGTAACGAGGAAGCTAGAGAGCAGGAGGTCTTAGGAGGAGCAGAGAGGACGATTTGGGCGATATCTGCAGATGAGGTTGGTGATGTAGCTGGGGGCGATGTTGTGGATGGCCTTGTATGTTGTGGTTAGTTTTTTGAATTTTATATCTTGGGGTATGTTTTCATAGCTTCACAATATTTCTGTGTGCCTTCATTCATAAAACAAGCTTCCTCTGGTGCAATGTTAGTCACAAAAAAAACCCTGCCACAAATAATGCTATTTTTAGTGATAAATATCACAAAATGTAAATATTTAAAGAGTAAACGCTTCCTTTTTTTTTTTTTTTTTAGTTTTTTTCTTCCCTGCAAAGTAAATGCACAATGTGCTAGTATGTACATTAGCACATTATGTGACACTTACCTCCAAACAAAGCCCCCATCGTCCCCGCTGGCAGCCGCATCCATCTTCTGCCATCTTCCTTCCTGGTCTGCGGACTCCGCCTATGCTACTGGCTGGGAGCCGCGTGATGTCACTCTCGCGCATGTGTGCGGTAGCCGCTGGTCACGGCACAGGGCTCTGAAGAAACGGCAAGGGCAGCCTTTTCTTTAGAGTGCATGCGCTGATGACGTCATAAGGCTGCATGAAATGTAAATATCTCCTAAACGGTGCAAGTTTAGGAGATATTTACAGCACCTATAGGTAAGCCTTATTAAAGGCTTACCTATAGGTAAAAGTTCTAAGAGTGGGTTTACAGCCACTTTAATGAGTTATTTTAACTCAAAAAGTATAAAAGTATGTGGTATTTATCACCTAGTGAACTGACTGGCTAAAATAGAGCTGCGTTCATATCCATCAATTAAGCCGTGTTCACATTCTGATCCTACAGCTGGCCATACATTCCATGCCTTCATGAATGTCGCTCACGTGTACCGCAAACTCTTTGTTATTGATGTAGCACCCTCCTAGACAGGTGCTAGATAAATGCATCTTTTTGCTCCTGCTGCTTATCATGGGAGCGTGATCTGTTAGTTTTGCCGCCTGTCACATGTTTCCAGGTGTGATTTACTGGGTCAAAAGGAGTGTCTCCCTGGTATCCAATGAGGGAGCTTGTTGGACAGTGAAGGAAACCTAGCCAGTAGCACACCAGGGTTTATGGCTGTCTCAGTGGGTGGGCATTGCTGCAATCAGAGTTGTATAAAGTACTCAAAACCCATACTTGAGTAAAAGTACAAGTGCTCGATCAAAAAGGGACTTGAGTAAGAGTGGAAGTGCTCGATCAAAAAGTGACTTGAGTAGAAGTACTAAAGTATTCAACATTTTTTGTACTTAAGTATTGCATGTAGTTTTTTTTTAAATTTTGCTACTCAAGTACTGAAAGTAAAAGTACCAGTAGTTTTGAAAAAAAAATTGCTACTCAAGTGCTGAAAGTAAAAGTACCAGTGTGTTATGTAGTTATTAAAGAAAGAAGTCAAAAGTTTGAACATCATATTGTTTTTTATTATTTCAAATGATTAACCTAAAGGACAATCACAATTCCTTTGGCTGTAACTTTTTGTAAACAAAAACAGATAAAGTATGTCCCTCCCTTTCCCCTTTAAAGCATCCCTCCTTCTCTTTCCTGCATGTTTTTTTTTTTCTCCACAGCTTATTGGTGCGCAAAATCATATATAAACCAATGTGATATACAACAATATATTCCAATAATGAAATAAAGGAAGAGTGTATGAAATCAAAGTCAATAAAAAGTCCAAAATATTGTGAATCTTCAAATATATATATGTGACAAAACAAGATGAATATAATTTCAACGGTGCCGGAATCAAACATGTGCTATTCCAATAGGTGCAGACTTTCACCACAATTTTTTGAACTTCATGAAACCTGCCATCTACTGTTCTGGCAGTGGTAATTTTTATAATTGTAACTAGTAACTATGCAGCACAAAAAAAAATATCGAAGTAGAAGTATTGAAATCATCTAAAAAATGTAGTGAAGTAAAAGTGGAAGTAGGAGAAAAAAATTCTACTCCAGGAAAGTACAGATACCGCCTTTCGGTACTTAAGTACAGTAGTGAAGTAGTTCTACTTAGTTACTACATCTCTGGCTGCAATGCATCCTGGTATTGGCAATAAATACGGAGGGAGCATGTGACAGGGCATCTTTTGACTGGAGCAAAGTCCCAGGAGGAGGTGGCCGGCTGTCTCTCCTCCTGCAGGTGTGAGGAAGATGGTTTCGGCGGTCGGCCTAGTGAACCAAGTGTGTGGAGCAGAGCTGCAGAGGATCCAGAGCACTGACAGCGCGACTTGATTTACAAATATTTATTAGGGTGTGGTCACACTTGAAGTTGCTGCTGCTTATTTCTGTTTTCTTTAGCGCGGTTAATATTTCTTTTTATACTGACAAGTGGAGCTGCTGGCAGAAACTGTTGGGAAAAACAGTATCGTGAGTACCAGGAGGTCTGCCTAAGAGAGGGGACCACTCCAGAGAAGTCAGGGGATCAAGGAGCTAGCTCACACAGGAAGTTTATTAGTAAAGGGGGTGCCGTGTAGTTGACCCTGAAGACTGAGAACAAAGGGGGTGCAAGGAAGGGCCCTGAAGTTGTTCAGTAATACAGTACAGATTACCTCAGGAAGTTTACTCAATTCTACGTCACTGCTTGTGACAAAGTGAAGCAGAGGCATAGCCGTGACTAGCTTTACTCAGCATTTTTAAGTCGCCCCAGCTAATTGTGCATAGTTGTATAAAGTTGGAGTATCCCACTCATTCCCTTCTCCTATGCAAGTTCCAAGGACTGTTTCCTGACTGACCTAAAAAACACTTGGGAAAATGTCAATGTGTCATGTTGTTGCTAATGGTAATCCAGGGGAGCCCATAATCAGCAGCTCCCAAGGAAGTAGTGCTACATTAATATTTGGTTTTGGAGGAATGGACTTTCCTGAGTGAAAATCACATTCATAGCTAAGGGTTGTTCACAAGTAAGATGGGGGGGGGGGGGGGGTTAATACCAACTGCTTGAACCTGACTGCCTACAATGCACTACATGAACACTAAGTCCCGGCCTGTTCCTGCATCGCAAACGCACATCTGAATGCCTACAATGCACTACATGAACACTAAGTCCCGGCCTGTTCCCGCATCGCAAACGCACATCTGAATGCCTACAATGCACTAAATGAACACTAAGTCCCGGCCTGTTCCAGCATCGCAAACGCACATCTGGCAGTTCACACTGCCATATGCGATACGCAGGGGGTGTCAATTAAATGTTAACGACACCCCCAGTTTGATCGCATATCGCAGTTCGATCTGACAGTTCGCACAGGATCGGATCGCACAAGTGTGAACCACTGTGCGATCCGATCCTGATGCGGCTGGAAAAAAGGGTCTTGCGCGTCTTTTGTGTGGGTTCAGTGCGAATTTCAGCCATACAAAGCATGGCTGAATTCGCATCCGCACATCCGATCGCATGTAATGAAGGAGCAGTGCGCTCCGAATTACATGCGATCGCCGCACTCGCAAAAGTGTGAACCGGCCCTAATAGTACAGCTGCTCTAAACTGTCACAAATCCTAATTAGCATGTCTCTTTGGGTGGGCAGTGCCATCACCAAATGTGACTAATGCAGTTCTATGGGGCTGAGTCAAAAGCTCATGAGTAGTACAGCAATTATGGGGTTAAAGCAAGTAATGAGGAGGTGACCAATCCCCTCCTCGTTACTTTAGAAGTGTCCAACACTTCCAAAAACCGACGCAAGTGTTGTTACTTTTCAACAGCAACGCTTGTTAATGTGCCCTTGGAAGCTTGTTCTACAAAAAGTTTCCATCGATTCTTCAGGCCAACATTAACCTGACCCCAATAATGATTGGAACACTGAAAAATTGTTCTTAAAATGAACCATGTGGGGTGGAATTCTCTTCTGATTTTTCCACACTCCTTCTATTCCTCCAGCACATTGTGGCTGATTTACTAAAACTGGAGAGTGCAAACACTGGTGCAGCTCTGCATAGAAAACAATCAGCTTCCAGGTTTTTTTTTTATCAAAGCTTAATCACTTGCCTACTGGGCACTTTTACCCCCTTCCTGTCCAGGCCAATATTCAGCTTTCAGCACGATCAAACTTGGAATGACAATTGCGCGCTCATGCAACACTGTACCCATATGACATTTTTATCATTTTTTTCCCCACACAAATAGAACTTTCTTTTGGTATTTAATCACTACTGGGTTTTAATTTTTTGTTAAAAAAACGAAAAAAGACCAAAAATGTTTAAAAAATATACAGTATATCACAAAAGTGAGTACACCCCTTACATTTTTGTAAATATTTTATTATATCTTTTCATGTAACAACACTGAAGAAATGACACTTTGCTGCAATGAGCAGCAAAAGTGAGGTGTACTCACTTTTGTTGCCAGCGGTTAGGACATTAAAGCAGAGTTCCACCCAGTGAACGTTTTTTTTAATAAAAATACCCCCGGGACAGTCAGGGCTAGTGCATTCCACAATGGATAGCCTCTGATCTGTCCCGGGTCGCACTTACCTTTTAGAAGAAATACTTACCTTGAAAATGTATTCTCCAGCGCTGCCATCTCAGGTGTGGGCAGCTTGAAGCCAGCGCGATCCTCTTCTGTGTCCTCTTCCATCTTCTTCGGTCCCATGATGCACTGCACCGGCCCCGCCATCACTTCCGGTGCCGCAGCGTCATCCCTGCACAGCTTCTGGGCATTGCCCAGAAGCTGTTTTGCAAGGTATGACAGCGCCTGCACCGGAACTGACGTCGGGGTCGGTGCAGGCGCATTGATTCCTGGGAGCGATGACGTTCAGCTCCCAGGAATCATTGCAAAGCCAGGAAGTGATGAATTGCCGCGGCCGCTGAGGGGAGGAAGAAGGAAGTAAGGTAAGTATATTTTCTTCTAAATGAGGTAAGTAAAAAAAAAATTGCGATCATCCATTTGTTTTTCAGGTGACCCGGAGCGAGAAGATGGAGGTAAGTATAATTTTAGGGTGGAACTCCGCTTTAATGGCTGTGCGTGTTGAGTTATTTTGAGGGGACAGCAAATTTACACTGTTATACAAGCTGTACACTCACTACTTTACATTGTAGCAAAGTATAATTTCTTCAGTGTTGTCACATGAAAAGGTATAATAAAATATTTACAAAATTGTAAGGGGTGTACTCACTTTTGTGAGATACTGTATATTTTTCATAGTTTGGTAATTTTTCTCCTTCACAGATGTGCGCTGATGAGGTGGCACTGAGAGGGCGACACTGAAGGGCACTGATAGGTGACAGTGATGAGGAGGCAATTGATTGGCAGCACTGGTGGGCACTATTGGGACTGCACTGATAATTAGTACCCTGATTATCAGTGCCGATGTCCCTTTAACACAAGGCAGTTTTTGTCTCTTTTTCCCCCCTCATGCTGTCAGTGTAAGGAAAGAAACGCTGATAACCGGCTTGGTAAAGGGCCGCTGTGATTGGCCCTTTATCCCTGTGATCAGCTGTGTCCAAAGGGCCCGCGCGCCCAATCACATGAGGACTTCCATGGATGCCCTGCTGGCAAACTAAGCCTGCACTGTAGCTGTCTTTCTGCTATAGCGCAAGCAGGAAGAGGTTAATTGAAGAAGCTGAAGTCAGAAGCTGATTGGTTACCATGCACCAGATTTTGCACTCCAGTTTTAGTAAATCTCCCCCAGTGCAGTAGTAGAGGATTCTTCCTCATTCTATACACACAAGTGTCATGTCAGCTCCCCCTTATGAAGCACGTGTGTCAGGTCCCTGTCTACCCCCGTGTGGTGAATGGTATGTTCCCCTCCTCCACCCCCAAAACACTCGCCGACCCTAAAACTCGAAGGAAGAGGGGCGTGTCCGTGTGCCCGACAAGTCTAGTGACGTATGCGCCCTCACACAGCCCGGCTGAGAGGAGGAATGACGTGTCCTGAGCAGGCTCCGCCCCCCTCAGTGGATACACTCAGTCGCTGAGTAGCGGAGCACCGGCCGGGGGAAGCGGGCTGTGTGTACGCGGGACGTGAGCTGACTGACTGACTGAGGGCGGCGGGTGTGTGTCTTCCACCGTCCCGGTGTACGGAAGAGGAGGGCTGCCCGCCCGCCTGCTCTATGGAGGGGAAAGTTTGCGCTGTCACTGTAGTGTGACCTGTGGAGCTGGAGCATGTTGTGAGAGCGGGCGGAGCGGGGACCGGACGGAGAGAGAGGCGGAGGGGCTGTGCTGGAAGGCTGGGAGCTCTGCCTGCCGTCACCATGAAGCTGAGCCGGCAAATCACCGTGCTGGGCAGTGCTGTGTTCTGTGTGGTCATCTTCTCCCTTTACCTCATGCTGGACAGAGGACAGCTAGACCAACCCCGGAACCCCCGCAGAGAGGGAGCCTTCCCCAAGGTGAGAGACATAGACACCCCTACCCTACATCACCCGCAACCATCCCCTACCTACCTCCTCTCCCCGGGGACATGCTCACAACTTTTCCCTCACTTCTAACATCCGACAGGACACTCTGTGTACAGTACACTGTCTATGGCCGCCACTAGGGGGACACTGCTGGGGAACACATACATATACACATACATACATACACACTTCCTGCCTGACCTACACTCAGGATACATTCTGCTACTCACAGGATGCCTTCTGCCGCTCGCAGGATGCCTTCTGCCGCTCGCAGGACGCATGCGCCCTCTGGCGCTCGCAGGACGCAGGCGCCCTCTGGCGCTCGCAGGACGCAGGCGCCCTCTGGCGCTCGCAGGACGCAGGCGCCCTCTGGCGCTCGCAGGGCGCAGGCGCCCTCTGGCGCTCGCAGGACGCAGGCGCCCTCTGGCGCTCGCAGGACGCAGGCGCCCTCTGGCGCTCGCAGGACGCAGGCGCCCTCTGGCGCTCGCAGGGCGCAGGCGCCCTCTGGCGCTCGCAGGGCGCAGGCGCCCTCTGGCGCTCGCAGGGCGCAGGCGCCCTCTGGCGCTCGCAGGACGCAGGCGCCCTCTGGCGCTCGCAGGACGCAGGCGCCCTCTGGCGCTCGCAGGGCGCATGCGCCTTCTGCCGCTCGCTATGAAGTGTGATCTCCAATGACAGGCTACATATACATTCTACTAAGAGATCTCAATGATATGATGCATACATTTTATGGAGAATGGACAGTCCTGGCTACTCGGGTGCCCCAGGCACAGGGAATGTCAGGAGCTCCATGCTTTAGGGAAGGGATGTGATCTACACTGACATCATGCATATACTGTACATTGTAGTGTGAACTACAATAACCTGATACTGATACATTGTACTGAGTGAGATCTACATTGACATGATACATCTACAGTGATATGATACATTGTACACTGACATGATGCAATGTACTAAGTGACATCTACATTGTACTGAGTGTGATCTCCAATGACCTGATACATTGTACTGAGTGTGATCTCCAATGACATGATGCAATGTACTAAGTGACATCTACGTTGTACTGAGTGTGATCTCCAATGACCTGATACATTGTACTGAGTAAGATCTACACTAAAATCAGAAATTGTACTGTGACTTCCAATAACAGGATACATTGTACAAAGCATGATCTACACTAACATGATACTTAATACTAAGTGTGACCTCCAGTCACAGGCTACATATACTATATGTACTTAGTGGGATCATAATGATATGATGCATACATTGTATGGAGCGAGTACAGTCCTGGACATTCAGATCTTATTAGCACAGGGAATGCCAGGTGCTCTATTCTTTTGGGAAGGGATATGATCTACACTGACATGATGCATATACTGTATATTGTATTAAGTGTGAACAACACTAACATGATGCTGATACATTGTACCGAGTGTTATCTACGCTGGCACGTTGCATTGTACCGAGTGTGATCTATGCTGGCACGTTGCATATACATTGTACAGAGCATGGACAGTCCTGGGCACTCAGATCTCTGCACAGATAAGGTCAGGTGCTCCATACTTTTGGAAAGGGGTGTGATTTGCAGTCACAGCTATTAGGAGGGGAATGAAACCTATAGAACACCACTCCAGACTGGTTCACACTTGTCTGCAATATAACTGGGGGGGGGGGGGGGGGGGGCATCAGTTCAGTTTGGATGTACAGGAAGTACAGCAGAGACGGGTGGGGGGGGATGTTGGATTGCCTTTTTAGCTAGAAGCTGATTGGTTACTATGCACATCTGCTCCAGTCTTAGTAAATTGCATCTAGGTTAAAGAATATAATTTCTGCCATTCCATCACAGTTCTTTTAACAGTTCCCCCTCTAATGAATCAAAATAGTGGATGAGCACCCCCCAGAAATGGGAGTACAGTGATCTGCAGCCACTGATCATGAAAAATGTTCCAACTTTATTAGTTGGGACAGGTGGTGATCAAAGGATCGACTCCTGTCATAATGGGACTGCCATGCACTTTTTGATTTGTCAGGCTGAACCGGCTGAATTTCAATCCGTGTATGGCCAGCTTTGAAAATGAAATGGGCTGATTGGTTGACATGTACAGCTGATGCAGTTTTGATGCATTTTTCTTCTTATTAAGAAGCGGGATGAAACTTGTTGATTTAACAGTTTCCCCAAACCGTTGCATTTAAGGTGTGCCTTGAATGATAACTGTCACAGTTGCCTGTGCCCTTAATCAAGCTGTCAAGCCATCAAATGTCTGGTGTCCGATCTGATAACATGTTCACCACCATGACAATTGCACATCAAACACATTCTAAGATGGCATCTTCCATGGCTGTAAAGCATAGAAGGGTTTAGTTCTGCATGAACTGAGCAAGCTGAAGCTAATTGGTTACCATGCACAGTTGCTTCAGTTTTGGTAAATTCCCTCAATGTAAACATTAGTTTTCTAATGGTGCCATTTGTGGGCTCATTCACACCATCTCTTTTGATCTGCATACAATTGTTTTCTATGTGCCCTGCTCAGTGTATAGACAAACAAGTAAACAGTGCAATAAGCTGTTTTCTGCACATCGGCACTGCTGCCTTCCAATGAACACCAACTGCAGTGCCGTAATGCAAGCTCCTGGTGTGAACAGACTCTGAAAATGTAGCATGCATTTCTAAGCAGCACAGAATGTTGTCCAACATGCCAACACAGTATGTCACAATGCACCACAGTGTAAAAGGATACATTTAGTGTAATTTTGTGACCCTTTATTAAGGTTAAAAAAGTTACTGTGATGTGTAGTAACTACATACTGCATGGCCTTACACTGAGGACACCAGCACAAACGTGTTCCAGTGTGCAGGCTGCTGTGAGAGCCCTTAGTGGTGAATTTAGGGAGTACTGAAGACTTTGTAATTGAAAAATCGCTGTGTTGTGTTTACCACTTATTACACGTGTAATGTAGCTGTGACAGAACGGACAGAGGGTGTCAGGTTTTTAGTAATTGGAGTTTTATTAGATTAACAGTAAAATCTAGCTTAACTGTATTGTTTACTGCTAGCACAATCTTGATCATTTAATTCAAGTCAGGCTTATGTAACAAAGCAGAACATGCTGTGCAGTATCTGGCAGCCTCCTGTCCGGTTTTATTTTCCTGGTAAATTCAGGTTGAGATGCTCTCGGTTTGTTTTCTTTAGACCTGCGTATTGTATATCATCCTAATCCTTTGCACCATCTTCACAATTGACAAATATTAGGTTTCTGGAGTGGAAAGTTTGGCATCTGTACCTGTTCTAGGTGAAGCAAGCCTATTATAGTTTGTTGTTTGATACGTTATCGTGTTATTTCCTATTCATTTAGTTCTGGCATGTACTGCTTGTTGGCACCTAATCATTATTATATTATAGTGTTACTTGTGGCTCTGTTGACATACGCAGAAAATGCAGTCAGTTTGGAAAGAGATTAATGTATTTGCTTCCAATTTCATGTCTTTGGAGCGAATAGTGGAAACTGAGCATTTGAAGGTCAGCTGCACTTTTAGGTGATCCTCTGACACCCTCATTATTTTAAAGGCTTTTTAAATAAGTGAACCTCATCCCAGCATTACAAGGGTTTAATTCTTAAGTGTAGGGAGCAGTCTCACAAAGCCTCTTCTCTCAGATTTTTCGGAAGGCGGTTGCACTCTGTCATCGAATACAATGCAGGGCTGGTCGCTCTGTTCTTTCCTTGAGGACGATGGGTGCCCACCCATAGCTCAGAGTTTAGAAATGATAATGTGCCAAAGCGAGGAATAAGTTTAAAGCGGTAGAAAACTTAGTAGAAGAAGAAAATGCCCCATTATGAAGGTTACTCATAATATACTAGTATGGACTGCATAGTGATATATTGTGACAGACTTGCCTACAAACTGAGCTCTCCAGCACTGTGCTGTCATGGCTTTCTCTGGTCCCTGATGGCTTCCATCTTCTCCTGATCTTCCTTCTGGGTTACGTATCTTCGGTTGCTTGAATGGCTGGGTTGGGATGACGTCACTTCTGTACATGGGGGTCCCATCTCTGTGGTACGTAGAGCAGGCTGTAAATTGGGTCTAAGCTGCCCATGTATGTCTCAAGTCACATTGCCCGTTGACAGGCAGGGGGGACATTTGACAGACGAGACCTCTAGGGTCTCTTCTGATATTTATATTTTGTGTGTATGGAGATTAATATATATATATATTAATCTCTATCCCTGGCTGTCGGATTTTTAAAATCTTCACTTTTCTACCACTTGAAGTATTGCACCTTATTCCTCTACTAGCATTTACCCTTTTTGGGAGGGGGGTGGTTGGAGGAACTCCAGGGCAACTTTTTGTGTACTTCCTGGATATCCGCTTGAAAATACTGGGTAGTTGCATGTTTGGTAAATAAAATACAGTATATGATAGGATCTTATTTTTCTTGTCTGCTGCCTGTAAAAGAACCCGTCCTTTCATACCTGAGGCCTGCTTATAAATCCTTTGCTTTCTGAGGGAGTCATGTGATTGACGTATTATCTTATTCAGGGCAAACTACATTTTTGCAAGTGTGGAATGATTTTCCTGTTAAAAGTTGCTCTCACTGCTTATTGTTTCAAATATATTTTATAGCATGCATGTCTATGACCCACACCCGTGTAAAACAAAACACTTTTGCTTGCAGTCAGCAAATAGGAAATGACCTAGCACAGTTTAGCAGGAACAGTAAAGTGATACAGAAAGGTTAATATTAACAGAAGAGCTAAGTTTGTTTTGTAGGTAGTAAGGCAATTCACAGCCATGGGTGATTGGTTTGCTTGGCGTGGTGCAAAAAACATTTACTTATATGTTAAAGTGGTTGTAAAGGTAAAAGTTTTTTTCTTTCATTCATTGACAGACACAGCTCTTCATCTTTATGACCGTAGAGTTATGCTGCCCCCTACAGGAGTAGCACACTAGGCAGAGAAAAGTTTGAGCATACCTATGGGACAGTCCCTGGGGAATACTCCCACTTCCTGCTATAGGTATTCCGTTTTTTTTTTCTGCCTAGTCAGGAGTAAGGACCTAGTTCCTTGCTGGAATCTCTGGTCCTGGCAATTTTTTCTTTTTAAATTGCATTTTTTTTCTTTTTATTTTGTTTCTGGGAGAATCTACTATCAACTGCCAGAGTGGGCAACAAACTGGATAATCTAGATCCTTAGGGTCCTTCCAGTCCGGCCAGCGAGCTTGTGCAGACCGCAGCTCTGCTCTAGGTTGGCCGCAACTTAGTCCCACTGGACAGGGGCTGGGCTGTGAGTTAAACGGCTCGTGAGGGCGCATACAAACTGGCTTCGGCCTGAGTCGAAGCGTTTCCTCCTGGCCGACAGCACCCACATTACGATGGAGCGGTGCCCACCCTGTTCCTGGTGTGGTAAGCAGCTGTCCCCCCCCCCCCTCTACCCCTGGCGGGTTTTGGGGCGGACGTGGCCCCCTCCCTGGGTTGGTCGGACCCCCAGCTTCCCCTCCTTCCCAATCGCGTCTCCCCTCCCCCCAGCCCGGTAATATAAGTAGCCTGTGGCCCTTATCTGCTCATCCACCCCCCCATGGGGTGGACATAAGTTTGAGGTGCATTGGGGGTGGGGCACTGGGGATGGAGGTGGAGGGGCGCGCCGCAGGCGCCCAAAACTATCACTCTTTGAGGGGGATGGGCCTGGTGTGGGTGCCTGTCTGGGCCCCTCTCTCGGTTGGGACATATTTTCCAGCCCTGGGAGCCACATGTGTAGCATTGGCGGGCATTTTCCTATAGTTTCCCACTGAAAATAGTGGCGGCCATGTTTTTGAAGCTCAGATGGGTGGTGATCAGTGGTGGGGAGTCCTCGGCCTGCTTCCTCTGTCTCTTAAGATCCAGCATCTGAATCAGCTGCCGCAGGTGCCAGTTACCCTTCAGGGTCTGCGTCTACGCACCCCGCATGCTCAGATAGTGAGGATGATTCCTCTGTTCCTCTAGCCGCACATGAAAAGGTGCTAGTGGATACACTGATTGTATTGGTGCGGAAACCTTATATTTGGAAGATGCGACTGATGCATCATCAGAGGCGCAGGTCACCTACGGCACCCGCAAGTCCTCTAAAGCGGCAAGGGTGTTCCCCTTTCCGACCTCCTTTGACGATATTGTCTCAAAACAGTGGGGGTCCCCAAAATGCACCTTTTGCAATCCCTAATCCCTCGTTTAGCAATGCGATACCCTTATGAGAAGTCCCTCAAAAAATAGACGGTACCTCCTGTAGTGGACTCTCTGGTTTCCAGGTTGAATAAAGCCACGGTTATACCAGTAGAAGAGTCTCCTGCCTTCTCTGATCCGGCTGATAGGTCGGGGGCCTTGACTCGCCATATGTTCACTGTGGCTGGGTTGGCTCGTAGGCTGGTGTTTACCATCACCCTGGTGTCACAAGCTCTGACTGAATGGGCTAAAGTGTTACACTGGGACCCGAAGGAGACACGGCTCCCTTCCTGAGTTTGTGAAGCTGGCGGATCAATTGGTCCAAGGGCTACAGTTAGTCTGTGGCGCCTCTTTGGATGCCGCTCCTTTGATTTCTAGACTGTCTTATCAATTTGTGGCGTTACCCTTGGGTCTCGCCTCCGCTCCTCAGGTCTTCACAAAAGTGTTGGCCCCGGTTTTAGCATTACTGCTTCAGCAGGGGATCCTGATACTGGGGTACCTGGACAATCTGCTTTTGGGGGCAGAGTCTTCGAATGTTCTGTTGGCCAACTTGGAGATCACTCTGCAAACCCTGAGGGAGTTTGGTTGGATTCTGAATCTCCAGAAGTCTGCTCTGGTTCCACCCATGAGTCTGGAATATTTGGGACTGACTCTGCCTCGGCCAGAGTGTTTCTCCCTCTGGCAAAACTTCAGAAGTTGCAGGAGGCGATTTGGCTTCTGCTGTCCATGTGGGTGCTGGGCCTGATGGTGTCTAGCTTCGAGGCAGTTCAGTTTGCACAGTTCCACACAAGATATCTGCAAAAGGAGAGTCTGGTGAAGTGGAACAAGGATCCTCAGTCTCTCGACAATGTGATCATGTTGAGCCGGAGAATAAGGGGGGTCCCTGGTTTGGTGGATTTGCTCTCCGGCACTTCAGGGAAAATCCTTTCTTCCCCTGTACTGGATGGTTGTCGCCACGTATTCCAGCCTATAGGGGTAGAGAGGCGTCCTTGGCATGGATTGTGCTCAAGGGCCCTGGACTCGGGAGGGGTCCAGGCTACTGATCAATGTAATGGAACTCCGAGCGAGCAGGCTTTGCCTGGATCATTGAACATTTCGTCTCCAGGGATGTCCTGTACGGATTCAATCGGACAATGCCACGGCCGGTCTTGGTACGCCGATCGGGTACAGCTAGATGCCTATGTTCCTTGGAGACTCCCTCTCAGGGAAGATCGGCTGTCTCAAGGACAAAAAAAACATCCTGCTTTATAGTCGCTGGCTTTGATGGCCTGGCTGTTGAAAGCCAGGTCCTGAAGGGTAGAGGGCTGTTGCATTCGGTGATTCCTACACTTTTAAAAGCTAGAAAATCGAGTACCAGGAAGATTTACCATTGTACTTGGAAGACGTACATTGGGTGTTGATGAGTCTGTTGGCGTTCACCCTCGCTCCTTTTCGTTGACTCGGGTCTTGGTTTTCCTCCAGCGAGCGATCGAGCAATGTTTGTTTTTGAGTACCATCAAGGGCCAGGTCTCTGCCTTGGCGATTTTTTTTCTTTGGCCTCACACTCCCTGGTGTGTACTTTTTTTTTTTTTTTTTTTCTCCAGGGAGTGAGACACTTGACTCACCCAGTGCGGTCTTCATTGCTGCCGTGGGACCTCAATTTATTGTTGTCAGTTCTTCAGAAGCCTCCCTTTGAAAATATTTGGGAGATTCCCCTGCTTACGTTGTCCTAGAAGGTGGCTTTTTTGGTGGCTATTACTTTGGCGCACAGGGTGTCTGAGCTGGTGGCGCTGTCTTGCCGTTCACCTTATCTAGTTGTTCACAGGGATAAGGTGGTTCTTCGACCATGTCCATCGTTCCTTCCAAAGGTTGTATCCAATTTTCATCTGAATGAAGATGTTGTTGTGTTGCCTTCCCTGTGTCCTAAGCCTAAACATCCTAAGGAAGTTGCTTTGCATTCCCTGGATGTGGTTCAGGCAATCGGGGTGTACCTGCCTGCCAGCTATGGAGTCATTTCGAAAGTCAGACTCACTGTTTGTCCTCACGGATGGACCTCGCAAGGGGCTGGCTGCTTCTGCTGCGACCATTTCCAGGTGGATCAGGCAGAATGTGGTTTAGGCTTATTCTGTTAAGGGTCAGGTTCCTCATTTCCCTGTTAGGGCGCATTCTACTCATAACCTCAGCAAAGCATGATCCAATTTGCTACAGCAGGGGAAAAAAATTCCTTCCTGATCCCCCGAGAGGCAATAGGATATTCCCTGGATCAACTTTACTTATAAATATTAGTACCCGTTTTATATTATGTACACCCAGGAAAGAATCCAGACCTTTTTTTTTTTTTTTTAAAGCAATTTAGTGCGCTAGCCAGAACCACCTCTGAAGGCAGTCTATTCCACATTTTCACAGCTCTTACGGTGAATAAAGCTTTCCGTATTTTAATACGAAATCTGTTTTCCTCTAGACGTAGAGAGTGCTCCCTTATCCTCTGTGTTGACCTTAAAGTGAATAACTCAACACCAAGTTCACTATATGGACCCCTTATGTATTTTTACATATTGATCATATCCCCCCTTAATCTCCTCTTCTCGAGAGAATAAATTCAGTTCCTCTAATCTTTCCCCATAGCTGAGCTCCTCCATGCTTCTTATCAGTTTGGTTGCCCTTCTCTGCACTTTCTGCAGTCCCCCGATATTCTTTTTAAGAACTGGTGCCCAAAACTGAACTGCATATTCCAGCTGAGGTCTTACTAATGATCTGTACAGGGGCAAAATGATAGCTCTCGCTCTCGCTCTCTCTCTCTCTCTCGTCCATACATCTGTTAATAAAAGGAAGGGCTTTAGACCATTGAGTAAGAATCATTAACCACTACTATGTGATTTCTATCTTTTAGCCAGTTTTCTATCCAATTACAAACTGATCTTTCCAAGCCTGTAGACTTTACCTTTACACATTAGCCGTGTGTGGGGAACTGTATCAAATGCTTTTGCAAAATCCAAGTATACTACGTCTACAGCCATCCCTCTGTCCAAGGTTTTACTCACCACCTCATAAAAAGAAATCAGGTTTGTTTGACAACTTCTGTCTCTCGTGAATCCATGCTGTCTGTTGCTTTAAATATTTTCTTCCAGCAAGAACTCATCTATGTGGTCTTTTATTTAACTCTCCAGTATCTGCCCGACTATAGTAAGTTAAACTAACAGGTCTATAGTTACTTGGCAAAGACTTTGATTCCTTTTTAAATATAGGCACCGCATTGGCCCTATGCCAATCTAATTGTACTATTCCAGTCCTTAACGAGTCCCTAAAAATTAGAAACAAAGGCTTTGAAATTACAGAGCTCAATTCTTTTAGGATGCGTGGGTGGATGCCATCTGGCCCAGGCGCTTTATCCACCCTTATTCTGTCTATATATTTCTGTACCATATCACTTTTGTGCCATTGTGGATCATTTGGGGCTGTGTCAATACCGTCCTCATTATGGTCATGAGCTCCCCCATGCTCTATTGTATATACAGAGCTGAAGAAAGTATTTAATAAATTTGCCTTCTTGTCCCCAGTCACCCACTCCTGATTTTTTTGTAAAGGGCCTACATGCTCAGACCCAACCTTTTTAGTATAATATATTTGAAGAATTTTTTGGGGTTTGTCCTATCTTTTGCAATCTGTCCATTTTACATTTTTGCGTCCTTGATTTCCTTATAACATATTCTGTTATATTCTTTGTAACCATTTAAACAAAGATAGTGTTCCTTTCATTTTTTGATTTTTTTTTTTTTTTTTTTTAAAGCTCTTTTCTTATTTATATATATTTTTTTTAACTTTGGTTGTGAGCCACATAGGTTTTATTTTTAGCCTTTTAAAATTTTAGCCCATTGGGAATATACTTTGCAGTGAGTTTGCATAAAGTCTTTTTGAAAATTTCCCATTTCTGTTCTGTGCTCATCGATGCCAATATTCCCTCCCCAGTCTAAATCCTGGAGAGCAGCCCTCATCCTCGGAAAATTTGCTCTCTTAAAATTAAGCGTGCTCAAACTTTTCTCTGCCTAGTGTCCTCCTGTAGGAGGCAGCATAACCCCATTTTCATCAAGATGAAGAGCTGTGTCCCTCAATGAACATAAGAGAAATGGATTTTACGGTCAGTCAAAAATCTTCTTTTTTTTATTTTTTTCTTAATGCGTTTTTGAATTGAGGTAAAAGAAAAAAACAACCCTTTCCATATCAGCAACACCCCCCCCCCCCCCAAAAAAAAATACTGAATGTGGATCCAGCACTGTGCCTGACTGCAGCAGCGCTGCTCTTCTCTTGCCTCTTCTCACAGCAGGCTCTGCAGCAATGGGAGCCATTGACCACTTTAAGTTCACTGACTGCTCTGGCCTTAGGTAATGAAAAGGTTGTGGTCTGCCCCTAACAACAACTCGGCCACCTACTAGACAACCCAGTCTGTATAGGCCAATCAATGCTTGTATAAAGACCATGGGTTCACTGCTCAGTATGACTGATTAGTAGTAAAGCTAACAGTAATCCCATAAAACTCTAAATGGGCTTTCTAAACCCTAAATCTGTTTTCTACAGTAAAAAAAAAATCTAAAATCGTTTGCATTGAGACTTGCTGAAATTGTCAGATGTAGTAATGATCAGCTATAGAATTGTCTGGACTTTGTTCTTGCCAGGATCATCAGGGTCAAAAGTTTATTACATCTGATAATTCTTATGTAAAACTGGCCTTAGGGCTGTTTCACATCAAAATCGCACAATAACATGGTCCATGTTCTTGTTCGATTCCTGTGCAGTGCGATTTGCAGCCCATTAATTTGAATGGGCTGGAAATTGCACCAAATCACAGTAAAAGCAGTTATATTATGTGTTTGCAGCACCTACAGCATACGATTATCGGTCAGTACAAATCCCCAGCATAGTTTTGAAAAAAATATATAAAATGGAATATATCACAACAGCATAATATCCAAAACTGTCTAAAGTGCAAATAGTGTTCAAAATAAATTAATACAATATCTTCACAAAGACAGTTATACAAAAGCCACTAAAGTCTAATTCATTCAGGTGCTAAAACATGAACACTTAACATCCATCTCCTTTTGCAATCAAAAACCGATCTTCCAATGTATGGCCACACAGCTCTATTAAGTGAATGGCACACTCGCCAGAACTAAAGGCTGCAAGGTGTGCTGCAAAAACAGCCTGATTGCAGAGAGCAGCTCACTTCCTCTTTGCCATCCAAAGTCCCAGCTACTGTCAGGAAGAACAGTCTCTCCTCTCAGAAGATTGCACTTCAGAATGAGAATTGGAGCCATTGCACAAGACTCAAAGTAGGGGCGCAATGTTGGTGCATTGGTATCCGCAGCCAATCATAAAGGTAGTGTGTTTTGAGCATGGTGCAGGAATGCGAAAGTAATGCGCCTTTCCTGCAATGCGTTCTGGTGTGAACGGCTCTTAAAAGAACTCCATACTGTGGAACAATTGCCAGCTTCTACTATTGAACTTTTCTTGTAAAATTGCTGGTTGCCTGTCCTGTTTTCTGAGTTATGCCTCACACACACGTGCAGATTGTCGGCCGAAAAGACTCGGCCGCCGAACGATCGGCTGATTTTCAGCTTGTTAGTATGATGTTTCCGACAGCCGACAGCGCACTTTCGGCCGAGAAGAATCTGTTGTGCAAGCATTAAAATTTTTGTATGCCGACACCAGAGCGGCCGATTGTTCGCCAGTCAATACAGAATTTGGCCGACAGACAGCAGATTTGCAAGACTGGGCATGCTCAGAAAAGAAAAAACACACGGAAAGTTAACCATCACATGACATCACTTCTGCAGTCGGCTGTAGTCGGTGGACAAAATTTGTGTGCAGTCTTTTGCACTTTTCAGCGGACACGACAGCCCGGGGACAAAAGACGGCCGATCGGTCAGCCGACAATCTGCACGTGTGTACGGGGCATTACTGACCTGGAACAAGTACAAGATCACATGTTCTGACATCCCTCTTGTATCACTTGCTACTTGCGTATTCCTAGCCAGTTGCTTGGAAAGTATTAGACAGCCAGGCAACTAGTATTTTCAGCAAGAGGTCATTAATGGCAATCTGCATATTTTCTGCTTTCTTTTTATGGAAACCTATTTGTCTTCACAGAGACATGGAGACTTCTCATTTTGAAAGAGCTAGTTGCCTGGCTGTTATTGACCACATTTATTAAGCTGAGGGAAAAATCCTTGTGAAGTGAACAATCGGTTTGCCCTCAGTAAATCAACCTCTTTAGGGCTCCATGCATACTACCAGTAAGGTTTTTTATAAGCTCTAAAAAAGCTGGAAAACACTGGATGAAAAATTTTAATCTTGGCAATATTGTGTCCGCTTCTAGTAGCATTTTAGAAGCTTGTAGGAACATTAGAGTTCTTAGAATTCTATTCGTTTTTTTGCAGTACATGAAGAAAAAAAAAAAATTAAAAAGCTGTTGGGAGCATTTTTAGAAGCATTTGGGAACATTTTTTTTTCTTTTCTTCTGCTGGAAAAATGCTCAAACCTCTACAAAAAACATGTTTTCCTGCTCCTAGATGCTGAAGCTCACAAAAAAATGCTAATAGCCTAAAGTCCTGTGCATGGACACACAGGGTAACACTATTTAGCTTCTAGGAGCTTAAAATAATGCTAGTGTGCATGGAGCCTTGGTCACTAACCCAAAATTATGCAGGCAGGAACTTCTGATATTTTGGGTCAATGAATCTGACAGTATTGAAGCCAGGGTTGACATGACAGCCAGGCGGTAAGCATTTTCATGGAGGTTAACAATGGCAGTCTCCATGTAAGTTGACTTTTTCTGTCCATACATATGTGCAGACTGCCTGACCCACTCTGTTAATAACTCTGCCATAATACTTATTAAAGGGGCAAATGACTGTTTTGTTAGACCAGGGCTCAACAAACCCCAAGTGCCAGGTCGCATTGGCGACTAGAATTAGCGGCCTGGCGCCTGGGTTACACTACAGCAGGTGTCTTGTCGCCAGACATCCCAAGTCTCCTTCGAGGAGTCTCCACATGCGGGCTGCGGCTCCCTGACACCCACAAGTGCCGCACCTGCATGCGGGAGATTCCCGCACCTCGCAGGAGATTTGGGATGTCTGGCGACAGAACGGTGTCTGTCAGCTGTGGCAGAACTGAGCCGATGCTTCTTGTATATTTCCGGCTCCGTCCTGTCACAGGCGGAGTGATATCAAATGCACTCCGCCTATGAGAGGAGAGAAACAGGAATCATCGGCTCTGCACGCTGCCTCCAACACCGCCCCTCACACTCCCTGCCAGCAGTACCAGCCAGCAGTAAGTCACATGTGCTAGGGGTGCAACTAGACCCCAGCAGATAATTGTAAATATCCCAACATGTGCAGTGTTTCTGACTCCTACCACCATCACCACTTTGAATCACTGAAGTGGTCATGGATGGAGTGTTCCTTTTAACATCTCTCTGAAAAAGTAAACAAAGTACACACGGGTCGAATGCTGGGCATCATCAGCCGTTTCATTAAAAACTGGCCGCCATTGGGCCAATGTGTATGGCAGCCCGTCCGACATAAGCCGGACATTCGGCATGCATGGGAAAAAAAACTGGCTCCTAACTTTTTTTAGCTGGTTCCTAGATTTCAAGCAGATTTGTCAAGCCCTGTTAGACTGTTATGTCATCGTGTGTGTGTGTGTGTTTTTTTTTTTTTTTTTCGTTCTGCTGTTATGTTTGCTTTGACCTGGGTATGCCTAAAGGCTCTGCTGTGTATTTTTCTCTTTTTTGCAAAACTAATAAGAATAAAAAAAAAAAAAAAAGTTAAACCAGATAATTTTTGAACCCTACCCCCTTCCTCCCCCTTCCCCAATCTGTTAGTCAGTAGGCTTTTTTTTGTCTGTTACAAAGATCTTCTCATATCACTGCTTGCTTGGTATCCATTCTCTTTCAGTAGTGTCTTGTTTCCCTTGACCCTCCACACTTGTGCCTTATCTAGGAGCTTTTTCCTGTGTATTTTATCCCACTCCAGTTATGTTGTTTTGTGTTTATTCAGAGTGTTAAATTGTTGCTGCTCTTGTATTTCTTGTCAAATGTTTCTGTTTGTAACATTTTAATATGATTGTAACTGTGCAGTGGTTTTGCAGAGAGCAGCCCCCAATCCTCCTATTCCCGGGTCCCTCTTCTGTGCTCCTCGCCCCTCCTTCCTGTTGAGTGCCCTCACAGCAAGCAGCTTGCTATGGGGCACTGGAGCTGAGTCACAACTCCCTGTGTCTATTCAGACATGGAGCTGCGACCCTGCCCCGCCCCCTCTCTCTCCTGATTGGATGAGGGTGGAGGGGAGTCCCGGGCACTTGAGACACTCTTGCAACATCGCTGGATAAAGATGGGCTCAGGTAAGTCTGAGGGGGGAGTGGGGGGAGCTGCTGCACACAGGTTTTTTTTTATTTTTTATCTTAATGCATAGAATGCATTAACCTCCCTGGCGATATGGCTCGGGGTTATTTTCAGTACCAAAAGCGGTAACCACGAGCCACACTCGGGAATACTGTGTAGTGAAACTTACTTTGTCCCTACGATCCCCGATGTCCTCCGGCCGATGCCGGCATCAATCTTCCGGGTCCCCTTCCCTGCGAGTGCTGCGACACGGGGGGTGGAACCCGGCAGGAAATTAAAAGAAATAAAAATAAAACTTGACACATACACATTGTAATACATTGTCATCTGTAAGGATTACATTACTGTGTGAAACCATTTCACCTCAGTTTTGTCCCTAGTGCTTTGTCCAGTGCCCAGCCTGCTCTTTTATTGTTCTTACTGCCTGGAAACCTGAGAGCGTCCATGGTGTCCAAAAAGCGTTCCTTTAGGTCAAAAGCGGTTTTAGACCAGCTAGAAAACAGTGATAGTGAATTGGAATTGAAGATTTGAGCGATAGTGATTCATGGGGAAATTCATCATCAGACACTGAAAGTGATGACAGCGACGATTCTGCGACTGAGCTCAGTGATGTGTGAACTTGGTGCTCTATTGACTGCAGTACAGATCAGGCAGCGCTCCCAAGATTCCCTTTTACTGGAGAACCTGGTATGAAAGTGGACATTGAACATGACAACCCCTTGGCATATTTACAACTTTTTCTGATGATGAGGTTATTGAAAAAATAGTTACTGAGGCAAACCGGTACAAAGAGCAACAATTAGCTACTCTGCATCGGAAATTTTCAAGAAGCAGAAAGTGGGAACCAGTGGCCAAAGATGACATTTGGAAGTTTCTGGGCCTAATAAAACGTCAGGGAGTGCTAGGGAAACCCCTGAAGAAGTGGTATTGGACAACTAATACATTATTTGGCATGGTCCTGTCAGAGTACAGATTTTCCCTGATCATTAATTATTTACTCTTCAAAAACAACAAAAAATTTGATGAAACTACTCATCCTGCACCAAAACCAAAGAAAAAATTTGAGAAGTATCTCAATTGATTGTAAAGAATTTCCAATGGAGAAATGTGCCAGAAAGAGACATCAGCATGGATTAAAGTCTAATGGCCTACAAGGAAAGGCTCAACTGGGTACAGTACATTGCATCAAAGAGGGCACGATCTGGCGTAAAATACTATGCTATGCGAATCGTCAACTGGCTACATTTGGAATTTAGTCATATACACTGGAAAAGGAACAAAATACAGCAACTATGGAATGGCAACATCTTCCGTTCTTTTAGTCATTGAGCCATTGCTAAATCGGGGCTATTTATATATATATATATATATATATATCTATATATATATATATATATATATATATATATATATATATATATATATCTATATCTATATATATATATATATATATATATATATATATATATATATATATATATATCTATATCTATATATAATATATATATATATATATATATATCTTGAACAACCGACAACTTTTAGACGTCTCCTGAACTTTGAGTCTGCAAAACAGATGCCTATGGAACTGTAAGGGCTAACCGGTGCGACATGCAGCCAACGTTTGGCAAAAGGAAGCTGGAGACTGGAGAAATGGTTGCCTGGCAGAAAGGCAAAATGATGGCACTGCAATGGTGTGACAAGAAAGATGTGTGCTTAATGAGT
This sequence comes from Pelophylax lessonae, assembly GCF_965119305.1. Taxonomy (NCBI): domain Eukaryota; kingdom Metazoa; phylum Chordata; class Amphibia; order Anura; family Ranidae; genus Pelophylax; species Pelophylax lessonae. The sequence continues at coordinate 176,754,579 of NC_138768.1, forward strand.
ACAGTTCATAATACCTCCACTGTTATGGTACGCATGAAAGATGGGAAAGAAGTCATGAAGCCACAAGTAGTGATAGACTACAATAACACAATGGGAGGTGTCGAAAGAGCCAATGACATTCCACCCAGCAATGAGGAAACCGCAAAAGAAGTACTACAAGAAGATCTTCAGACATCTTCTTGAGCAATGCTTGTGGAATGCCTACATTCTGCTCAAAAAAAGTGTCAAGCCTGTGATTCATTCTGACTTCATTTGGAAAGTTTCCGAACGTATCTTGCTGAATCACCAAACCCCATCAATGGCTGTGCATAGAGCTGGACGTCATGCTGTTGGCATTGTCAACCCGGACCGCCTGACTGGTTGTTACTCCATGGACTACATCCCACCAACTGAGAAAAAGTCAGCACCTACAAGGATGTGAGTGGTTTGCTGCTCAAAGCGAGATGACAGTGGAAGAAAAATCCGAAAGGAAACCAGGTTCCATTGTCCCGATTGTGACGTCAGACTTTGTGCAGTCCCATGTTTCAAAATTTTTCATACCCGGTATGTTTACTAAACAAATATGCAGTGTCTAGTATTAGGCCAAATTCACACTGGACGTTTTTGGAGCTGCTGTTAGCAGAGTCAGACTTTTTTTTTTTTTTTGCAGCTGCAGAACGCCCATCCATGTTGTTCTATGGACTCATGTACACATAGAGCTTTTAGCAGCTCCAGGTGGCACAGGCATTTTACAGCTCCAAAAAAAACCCAGGACCTGTGCATTCTGGAGCTGCAGCGTCAAGCTGTAAAAACGTCTGACGCTGCTAAAGGCTGAATAACGTGGTTTAACGTGCGTTAAGCCACGTTATACGTTTTTTTTTTTTCTTCCATTCAAAATCAATGGTTCCCTATGGGAGCATATTGATTTGAATGGAAGGCGCACCGCAAGTCGGACTTGCTGTGCGACTTGCGCTGTGAGAATCTTGAGGGGGAACCCCACGCCAAAATGGTGAAAAACGGAGTGGGGTTCCAAACCAGGCCCTTCGGGTATGGAATTTGAGGGTAGCCCCACGCCGAAAAAACGGCGTGGGGTCCCCCCCAAAATCCATACCAAACCCTTATCCGAGCATGCAGCCCAGGAAAGGGGAGGGGACGAGTGAGCGGCCCCATCCCCCCTGGACCATACCAGGCCACACGCCCTCAACATGGGGGGGGGGGGGGTGTGGGTGCTTTGGGGCAGGGGGTCTCTGCACCCCCCCACCCCAAAGCACCTTGCCCCCATGTTGATGAGGACAAGGGCCTCATCCCCACAACCCTGGCCGGTGGTTGTGGGGGTCTGCGGGCAGGGGGCTCATCGGAATCTGGAAGCCCCCTTTAACAAGGGGGGCCCCCCAGATCCCGGACCCCCTCCCTATGTGAATGGGTATGGGGTACACACACTGTACCCCTACCCATTCACTCCATAAAAGGCAGTGTATGTAAATGACAGGAGATGTTTTGAAAAGTTTATTAAAAATCTTCATCCGGTCTTCTCCGCTCTTCTCCCCTTTTGCCTCTTCTGGTCTTTTGCCTCTTCTGGTCTTTTGCCTCTTCTGGTCTTTTGCCTCTTCTGGTCTTTTGCCTCTTCTGGTCTTTTGCCTCTTCTGGTCTTTTGCCTCTTCTGGTCTTTTGCCTCTTCTGGTCTTTTGCCTCTTCTGGTCTTTTGCCTCCGATCCTCCTCTGACGCTGTCCCGGTGATTATGTCGGTCTCCGGTCTCTGCAGCTTATTATATAGCCACTAGGGGCGTAGCCTCCCGGTGACGTCACATAGGGAACCATTGATTTTGAATGGAGGCAGAAAAAATGCTGCTAAAAGCGATGTGGCCAAACGTGCAATAACTCAAATGGAAAAAGCTACTAAAAGCATGTTTTTACAGCTGCTTTTTCCTGGCGTCAAGAAACAGCTTTGGAGCTTGTTTTTATGATGCCCTGTGTGCATGGAGCCTTAGTGATCAGTAATATCGCACCCTGGTTTGGACAAATTTCAGTGTGTTTGGTTTGATTACATTATTGAATAAAATGTATTATTTATATTATGATTTATGATTTCGTGTTGCAAACTTCATCATACCGGGGATGTCTACTAGACTCTTGTTTGTACAGATTTAAGTGAGTTATTCCTAAGAATTACAGGCCTAAAATATAAACTGATTTCCATGCGAAACAATGTACCGCTTTTACATTAAAAAAATACTGACATAATCAGACCGCCAGGTAGGTTAAGATAAAAACACCTTCTGCCTTTACAGTCCCTTTTAGTAACTGTATGTGATGGTTTTTTTTTTTTTGCTGTGCACTGCCAGTCCAAGTTTCATGATGTGCTTTAGAGAATGTGATTGTCTTCTGTAGGACAGAGTACTAAGCCTTGTCTGCCGTTTGCTAGGACTTGGCTCCACTGATGGCACACATTAGACACCCTCAAAACGCTCCTTTGTGTTTTTTAAAGTGATTGCATGCATTTTTTAACAAGTGGGACCGCCTTTGGATTGGGAAATTGGAAATTTGCCCAGTGTTGCCGCTCTAAATTGCCATGCTTTCGTGCTTTTTTTGATTAAGCATTATTCCACTTCTTCCAACTGTACTATTTCATAGCATTATCGCAAGATCTGTGGTTTTTAGCTGGTTCAGGGAAGAAAAATGCCCAAAATCTGCCTTGCTGCTTGCCTCCTGTGGAGACAGGCCCTAATGCTGGCCATACACTAGCCGAAAAATCATTTGAAAATCTGTCATTTGGTCCAATCATTCGTTTTTCGTCCAGTTAATGGGAACAAATGGAAAATCATTTTTAACTTTTCAGAGCCGAAAAATCAAAGGAACAGTTTTGAAAATTCTGCCAAACGAACGATAAATTGAAAGGTTAATGTGTTTCTCGGCTGAACTGTTTGCACTAGGCACATGTGACACACTGAACAAAAAAACGTCCATTGAGCGGTTTATTGTTCGAAATTCACAGCCGATTTTTCGTTTTTTGAAAATGAGTTTGAGCAATTTTTCAGCTAGTGTATGGCCAGCTTTAGTGTATATAGTGTTTGGTTTTCCTATAAAATACAGGAGGCGTTCAGAATGCACTGACGTGGTATAGAAAGACTTCTTGAATTCGGATAAAAAAAACTTTATATATTGCACTTGCATCTATATAACTTTGTACAAAGGTCATGTAGATCAGGCATGTCCAACCTGCGGCCCGGAACCGCAGGCAATGCGGCCCACTGCCACCTGACAATTTTTTTTTTTTTGCTGGGGAGGAAGGAAGTCGGGTCGGGGGCACGGCCACAGCATTTTCCAACTAACGGTAGGCAGAGGCTGCCTCAGAGGGGAGGGGAGCATGTGCAGTGTTTCTGACTCCTACCACCATGACCACTTCAAATCACTGAAGTGGTCATGGTGGTTAGTGTTCCTTTATTCCTTTATTGTCTCTCAGAAGAAGTAAACCTCCGTATACTGATTCCATTCCATTTCATCATCTTCTAGTTGTGTTGCATTAGTGCGGGGGGGGGCGTGGCACGCGGGAAGGGCGCTGCAGCATTTTATTACTTATATACCTTAACTATAGTATATATTTTATATGCGGCCCGAGAAAATTTCTCTACACTAAATGTGGCCCAGAGAAGCCAAAAGGTTGAACACCCATGATGTAGATTATTCGTGTGAGTGCAGTTTATAAAGGTTTTATCTGGATTAAGACTTTTTTAATCTGTGGTCAGTTTAGGTGGAAGGTCAATTCTTTATTGCTCAACCCTGGTTGAAAAAAGGTTGGATTACCCAGTTATATACTTTTCTGAAGTTTTTCTGTGGTGTACACTGTTCAGATGCAGATGCTCCTAGCAGCAGCTTTTGTACATTTTCTTTTAGAAGCAAATAGTGTTATCCTATGTGTGCATGCACACTATTTTAGTCTAGCAGTGATTTGAACCTTTAGCTTCTAGGAGCAGAAAACAATGCATTTTTGAGAGCGATTTGCCAACAGAAAAAAAAAAGCTGAATACTCCTAACTGCTGCTAAAAGCTGCCACAAAAACGCTATTATGGGCATTTTGCATCCATTGTTTTTCTGGCATTTTTTTCTTTTAAGCTTGCAATATGCATTGAGCCTTATGCAGAGCCTTTATTTTTTTTCACGTTGTGCATATGTCAATTGATTACTTGTTGTTTTTTTTTTTTTTTTCATTTTCCAGTAAACCTATAGTTGTGATTTTTTGGTTGTGGGTGGCACTTGTATATCCCAGGAGGAAATATATACAGATAGAATATTCAAACTATCCAGACGACAAATGTTTATTAAGCCAGTGTGCCAACCAGCTAGTCCTCCTGCTGTTCTTACATCCTTGCCAGTTTGCTCGTAGTCATGTAATTACCCCAGTCTGGATTGTCTCTGTGCTGGTACCATTTGGTGGCTTCCTACTTTCATTGTGCCTTTGCCTCCTTGCTTAGATTCATTAGTCTTTTGTGTTCAGCCCCCAGTGCTCAGGACTTCCAGCCTTGCTGGTTGTATTTATGTAGGTCTGTTTTTTCGTGTATAATTTTTTTTCTGCCAGATGTACAGTAAAAGTCAGTAAGGTTAGACATGCCTAGCCTTTAGATAAAAGTGGCTTCTTAGGACTCCTTGTTGTGCCTGGGTGTCAAGTGTTTCCTTCAAAGTGCTGTGTATCTGTGATTTGGTCTATGGCTCCTCCTGGGCAACTACTTTTTCATCAGTGTTGTGTTTTTTTTTTTTTTATGTATTTTCGCACAAATATGCGGAAACGTGTTCTCATGTTCTTGTTTTGTGCATTATGTAAATAGCCATATGCGTGCATGAGGTATAAATTACTGCCCAAAAATGCAGATTTTTCTATTCTGTTCTTACTGAAGAATGCACGGCGCTCATTTACGCGCCGGTGTGCATAGGCACATTGCAATGAATGGGCTATATTTTTAGCTTTTTTAAGCTGCAGTGTGCAAGAGGCCTAAAACTGACAATTTTTTAACAAACTATATGACTACTAGTGGTACTGGTCCCCCTAGGCAAAAATGAGCGTTTATTTTGCAAGGGAAGATATGTTACTTTCCCTTGAGTTCAGTTTTAAAGTAAACCTGCATTAACCACTTACCGCATACGAACGTATATATACGTCGGCAGACTTTAAGGTCGTATACCGGGATGATGCCTCTAGCTAGAGACACCATCCCGGTACCATGGTTTAGAGCCGATGGTCGGCTTTCCGTCGGTAAAGACCAATGCGGCTCGGGAGCCGCTCGATCGTTACCCGGGTGAGCGGGAGGGGAGCCCCAAGCACCCAGCCGGCACGTTCACCGGCTGGATGGAGTCCCGATCAAAGCTGGAAATGGCTTCGATCGAGTCTCTGATGACGTAACACGGAGGCAGCCTCCATGATGTCACTTCCGGGTTAGTGTGCTGCAAAAGGCGGCAAATTTAAAAAACGGCTGTATGCAAAAACGCCGTTTTCGGCGTTTTGCATACATGGAAGTGTAGTGGAGAGGTCTAGGGTCTTTTAAACCCTCGATCCCTCCATAAAGTGTACCTGTCACTACATATTGGTGTCACAAGGGATGTTTACATTGCTTGTGACAGCAATAAAAGTGATCAGATTTTTTTTTTTTTTTTTTAAACCTGTAATAAAGTTAAAAAAAATTTAAATAGGAAAAAAAAGAAAGAAATGTAGCCGCCCCCGTCACCGTTAGCTCGCGCACAAAAAAAAACGTAAACGGAAGTCGAGTCGCGAATGAAATCGCTGTTCAAACCACAAGTTGGGTATCTATTTACTCGGCGTGACGTCATCTTTCACAATATACAAAAAAAATGGGCTAACTTTACGGTTTAGTATTTTTTAAATGCAGTGAAATGTGATTTTTCAATTTTTTTTTTTTTAAAAAAATGGCGTTTTAAAGACCGCTGCGCAAATACCGCGTGACAAAAAATATTGCAATGACCGAAATTTTATTCTCCAGAGTCTTTGCTAAAAAAATATATAAAATGTTTGGGGGTTCTAAGTAGTTTTGTAGGAAAAAATACTGGTTTTAACTTGTAAACAAAAAGTGTCCGAAATAGGGCTGGGGCTTAAGTGGTTATATTCATTGTCTGCCAGTGCTGTATTCTTGTGAACATGCTAGATGCCTGACTTGTCTCAAAAACGTCAGTACTTTTGAGTCACTGATCCAGGAAACCTAAGCAGACTAGGAGTTCTTGCTGCGGATTTAGGCCAGTGACCCTAGATTGAAGCCAGAGGCAGTCATGTAACTAGCATTTTTAAAAGGAGATCAGCTAAGGCAGTCCCATTTTTTCTTAGAAAACTAATTCCTTTTAAAGCAGTGGTTCTTCACTCCGGGCCTCGGGACCCACTAACAGGCCAGGTTCGCAAGATAACTGAAATACATCACAGGTGATATATTTTGCTGCTCCATGATTGCAGTATTCTAGTCTGCATCTCCCTAAAGTCATACCTTAAGGCCCCGTTCACACTGGGGTGATCCGACTTGCCGGGGCGACCTCATAGGTCACGTCGCGCTGCTCACACCGTGACCTCGGAGCGGCCGGCGCGGACTTCATAACATTGAAGTCTATGCAGGTCGCTCCGGGTCGCCCCAAAGAAGCTCCAGACCCTTTTTCTAAGTCGGAGCGACTTGTGTCGCTCCTATTAGAACGGGTCCGCAGCTTCTGAAAGGTCACCCCAGTGTGAACGGGGACTAAAGCGGTTGTATACTCATTAAAAAAACAAACAAACCCTGCAGGACAAAGGCATAATGAGCTAGTATGCATCGCATACTAGCTCATTATGAAATACTTACCTTAGAACAAAGCCCTAGCACAGTCGTCTCGACAACGCTGAGGGCGCGGACATGCTCCCTCAGCGTCTCTTCCTGGTTCGGCGGCTCCGTCGCTGTGAGTGGCCAGGGCCGCGATGACGGATTCTCATAAGGGAGTTTCACTTTCCAGCAAGATCCGGCAAGGAGCTCTGAAGGTCCGCCGGACCATCAGAATGCATGCGCTGCAGACGTCAGCGGCTGCATGCAGGTTTAATATCTCCTAAACCTGTACGGGGTATAGGCTTACCTGTAGGTAAGTCATATAGCGGAGTATACTACCGCTTTAAAATCTGGCCTGTTGGTGGGTCCTGAGGACCGGTATTGAGAACCACTGTTTTAAAAGTTAAAGTGAAATGCCATAAAGCTTAAAGCAGAAGTACAGCCTAATACCTTAAATTCTCCCCTGCAATAATTAATTTGAGCGGAGTTCAGCCATATGTGTCAAAATGAAAAAAAAATCCCAGTTTTTCTACCTTTATTTCTTTTGCGGTATTTAATTCCTCTTCCTGCTGAGTCCAAGAGCAGCAGAAAGTGGGTGTGGTTACTGAAAGCTAATGACATCACTTTCAGGGAGGGGCACTGTTCCTGTGTATCCAGTGGGGGTATACAAAATGGGAGGAGCGGATCATAGGTTCCTACCCAGTGTTCTCTCATCAGTAAGGATGCATTGTACATCCTAATTCATGAGAAAATGAATAAATCATTTTCACAGTTCACGGGGGGGCGGGTGCACACATACACAGTTGAGCTCATCATAGTACAGTACTACAGGCAACACACAAGTCTACTTCAACTAGTGCGACTAGACAATAGCACCCGTTCCCATCTATGCAACTTTTAAAAGGTACCTGCAGTACTTTGATGCACCTTTTTGATGCAACTTTGATCCAGAGAGTGTAAAGTCTGATCAAAGCTGCACTCCAAAGTCGCACTCTAGCCTAGTGGCTACGTTTCCACTAGTGCGACTCTTAAGTTGTGCAATTTAGAGTGCGACTTTAAGTGCAGCTTTAAAGCGGTTGTAAACCCTAAAAAAAAAAAAAAAAAAAAAAAAAAAAAAACCTGCAAGACAAAGGCATAATGAGCTAGTATGCATCGCATACTAGCCCATTATGTGTAATTTACCTTAGAACGAAGCCCCGACACGGACCCCCGGACATCGCTGCGGGCGCTGCCATGATCCCTCGCCGTCTCTTCCGGGTTCGGCGGCTCCGGCGCGGTGATTGGCCGGAAGAGACGGCTCCGTCGCGAGTGATTTTCCCCGCAAGCTCCCGGCAAATAAATTGAAGGTCCCCCCGGACCTTCAGAGCGCGCATGCGGCTGCATGCACTGTAAATATCTCCTAAACCATGCCGGTTAAGGAGATATTATTTGTACCTACAGGTAAGCCTTATTATAGGCTTACCTGTAGGTAAAAGTGTCAAAAAGCGGGATACTACCGCTTTAATCAAACTTTACACTCTCTGGATCAAAGTCGCACCAAATTAGTGCAGGCACCTTTTTTAAAGTCGCTGATTTTTAAAGTGGCCTAGATGGGAGCGGGTGTGACTTGTCATGCGATTTTGTGTCCAAAGTCGCACTAGTGGAAACGGAGCCTAAAACTACTTGCATGTAATGAGTAATAGAAATCGACCTGTATCCTTCTAAACTTTCAAAAATGTTCCTTTGTACCTTATTTCTTTCATATATTACGCCGGTCACGAGATCTCTCTCTCAATCTCGAGGAGCTGCTAACCTAAACGAGGCAATGAAAACAGGAGATCTTTGAAGGATAGGAGGGATAGGGGTGTCGCTGTGCAGGTCTAGGCATGACTGTCTAAGACAGACTGACAACCTTTTCAGGAAGTGAAAGACAGCTTAGCAAATTCTGATAAAGGGAGATAGTGTTGTCTGTCGAGAACAGGAAGAAGCTGTTTGTGTAGCTTAGAAAGTCTTATCTAAGCTGGACAAGCAGCTAGTCAGAAAATGAATAATTTCAAAGATAAAGATATTTAACATACTATTAATAGGGAAAATTTTATTATTAACTGGCATTTTTCTCTTTTAATATATCCAGCTAACGAAAGCTGACGCTGTGTGGCTAGAATTACAAGGCTCCTTGCTAAAATCGAATATAGCCTGGGTAAGAACTCGTTCTTTGTAGGGATGGTGTGGTACCTTTGCCCACTGGAGTTATTAGGGCAAGTTTCAGATTAGTATCTGAATTTAATTTGACTAGCAGGAATACCAATTGTAGGTGTTGGAAGCACCCATGAGGTGCACAAACTTAGGACTGCTCTGAAATGTTGATGGAGACAACACACACGAGTGCATTGTTTTTAAATTGCATAGCTATGTGGGACTAAAACAGCCTATAGACACTCTACATGGAGGCTGTTGGTGAATGTGCAGTTTGGTTTTCGAAGGTCTGTCTAATGGAATATCGCATTACAAACATGCTTGTACATGTTGGGTGGATGTGTATGCCTTTGCCTGTTGAAGAGGGCACAAAATCAGTTGGCCGTTGCTGTTCTCTCATGATGTGTGGCGGCCATTGGATGTGCAAGTGACTAATCAACGACAAAACTTAGATGAAGTGAACCCCTTTTTTGTTCTTTCTTTCTGACCTGCAAAAGTAAAGCCATAATGTGGTAGCATGCATCAAATACTAGCACATTATGTGAAACTTACCTGCAAACGAAGCCCTTGTTGTCACCGTTGGAGGCCACATCCATCTTCACCCATCTTCATTCCAGGCTTGCAGACTCAGGCTGTGTGACTGGCCGGAGCTGTGGGACATCACTCCCGCGCATGCACGCGGAAGCCGCTGGTCATGGCACGGTGCACATTTAGGAGATATTTACAGTACCTTTAGGTAAACCTTATTATAGGCTTACCTTTAGGTACAAACAATAGAAGTTTAATTCCACTTCAAAGAGAGGATGTCTGTTGTGGGCAAATAAGGTGTAAAGATGTTGGAACATTCCCTTGACTGATTGTCTGCAGACCTGTAAACATTCTCCCAATCAGTCAGCCTCCACTTGTATATGGGAATATGACACTCCATTGAAACGTGACATGTGAACTTCAGTTCATGAGTTGGCAGATCTTGCTGACATTTTCTTGTACTTAGATGCTTCAGCTATAACCCCTGCACTATTTTATTTAGTAAATAATCCATTTGTGTATTTACTGACTGTAAAGGGGGCAGTCAAGGATAAGTATTATTCCTATTTAATGTATGTTTGGTAAGCTGGCCATGCATTTTACAATTTTCTTATTCAATGTCCTTTAGATTTACCTTCTACTATGCAGTGCAATTGTCTGCCTGATTGCATACAAATTGAAAGTGCTTAGGTTTGACCTCATATTATATGGTTTTGGTAGATCTAAAGGAAAATTGTTGCGTGTATGGCCAGCCTTGCGCTCCATTCACACCTATGCAGATGCGATGCATGTTTTTGCACATTGCATTTGGAGTAATCTATTGATTTCAGTGGTCTGCCCTATGTATGAAAATTACACACAAGAAGTGCATGACCCTTTGTGTTCCAGCAGGGTGCATTAGGGTGCCATTAGGAATCAATGATACCATTGTATGTCTGAAAAAGGATGTGCGTTTTTTTTTTTTTTTGTGAGTTTCGGTAATGTGCTTGATTTTTGTGCGCGCTCCTGCAATGCAGAAATATGTATCTAGCTTTAAAGTGTTAAGCTTCTAGTTTCCTGCTGCTACGTGAGCAGTGGCTTGCCAGATTAATTTTGCTTGGATACGTTCAGTAATCTCCTGTGTGCCAGGAATCCACTATGGCTGTATATAAAGGCACACATCTCTGCAGATGTTTCAGATGTTTTTCTATCTAGCCTCCTTTTATCATTGAGGCTTTACCTCTTCATCAATTGCTTGCTTTTACTTTTCGGCGTGGATCAGTTTCACAAACATGCATTCAAATTGAGGTAATAGATTTGGACTGGTTTCTCTTGAAGTGTACCTTCCCAGAGAATTCACAGTTAAAGCGTTTGTTACCCTAAAAAAAACAAAACAAAACCGATCCTGTTCCCTTAAAGCATGTTATACAGGACAGTGCTTGTGCTGTGTCATTTGAACCCCCCCGTATCGCCTAAAAAAAAAAAAAAAAAAAAAAAAACCTGGCTGATCCTGCCAGTTTCTACCCTACCCTCTGTACATTGACCACGGTGTATCATGGCTGCTGAGCCCTGACACCATGGTCAGATGTGTACTTGCCTCCGTCTGCAGCCCTGCTCTGTCTCCTGTGTCAGTGCCTGCCCCTCCACTCCTGCTTCCCTCCATATTATAAATTAATCCTATCCCCTGTATTATAATACTACGTGCTCCTGTGCCCATCTTATAGAAAAAATATGCGATCTGTACCTATATCCTGTCCTGTATCTTGGCCTAGGCCAACAAGGCCCAGGCCTTGGGCGGCACTTTGCAGGGGGGGGGGGCAGCAAAAAAGCTGCTCCTTGCACTAAAAAAAACAGCCTTCTCCCGGCTCCTGCTCAAAAAGGGTTCCCGCCGGCTTGCACTACACTTTTAGTATAGTGCCAGTCTTATGTGTTGAATTGGGTCGGCGGGCAGGGTCCAGGAGGGGAATCAGTCTGACAGTCCCATAAAGCGGCACACTGCTACCTGCCGGTATGGTAATACTGGCCAGTGAGGATATTCAGACAGACCGCAGGTTGACGACCACACCTAATACAACTGGCCCAATGGCCGCCAATGCTAAAAAGTGGGGCACTACAACCTAATGCTCCACCTACCCTCCTCCGCCTCCAGGTATGGCAGGCATCACGTCAATAATATAATTTCATTTCTTTAAACATCCTTGCCCTTGAGCGAGCATATTGAATTGCATCTATACAATTAAGACTTAATTGTATATGATGGCAATAATATTTTGGACCTGCTCACCTCATATGTGCTATCGCAATATGTGACTGGGTTAGTAAGATTACTCCAATCTTATAAGATGTTTGGACTTGTGTTTGCTGCCACTGATTGTAATCATAGGATTATCTCACTTATTTGTATAATGACTATGGACTTCCTAGTCATTATACAAATAAGTGAGATAATCTTATGATTACAATCAGTGGCAGCAAACACAAATCAAAATATCTTAAAAGAAAGGAGTAATTTTACTAATCCGTTGGGGCTGCACTTATCGGCGCTGCACTTATCGGCGCTGATATGCTGCATTGATTGGCGCTGATATGCTGCATTGATGGCCACTGAGAAGGCGGCAATGGTGGGTTCTGATAAACTGCACCAATATGCTGCACTAATGGGCACTGATGGGCGGCACTGATGGGTGGCACTGATAGACTGTGGTTGGTTGTGGTGTGTGGTTTACAGATGACAGGGTGGGTCATAAACAGGGGTGGGTCATATTTAAATTAGGGGATGCCCAAGTTTAGTCAGTCCTAGGGCAGCACAAAACCTTAATACACCACTGCCTGTCATGTGACCGCTTGGCCATCATGTGACCGCTTGGCTTTCTCTCTCCTCTTCCCCTCCTCCCCGGCTGATGTCGGCTGCAGCGCACCGGCCTGCCCACTGGAGCGGTCAGTCGGGCAGAGAAGAAAGCCGAGGGATCAGCTGATCGCTGGGAGGCGCTGTGATATAGTTACAGATTGGCATATTTTTTCTATAAGACAGGCACAGGAGCACTTAGTGTTATTACAGAGGGGATTCGATTTTTTTTACAGTAGTGGTTTGACAACCACTTTGAGGCAGGATAGTGACAGAATCAGCGTGGTGTTGTAATACTATCAAAGTAGTATATTGTAAAATAATAATAATTTGTGTAGCACTGCAGTGAACGTATCAACAAACTCTAAATTTCATTGTGTATGAATTCTTAGAAAAATGTTCTCCATTTATCCTTTGTACTGCCATGTTGTTGCATTGACTCTAGAAAACTGTGGAGGACTGGCTTGAATTTGTGCCTCAATTCATCCAATCACTCAAAAGATTATCCACTATTTTCTAAAGCATCTTATTTTTTTTTTTTTTTTTTGTCATTGTCATCTGAACCTTTTAGGAAACCTCTGTCAAGGAAGAAGATTGCATTTCTCAGTTATCTGTGAATAGTTAACCCAACTATTTTATTGCTACACTATAAATACTTGTAACAAGGGGAAAAAAGCATGAAGCACTATTTACAGTATTTGTGTTGTCATAATATAAACCTGCCATTGCCTCCCTCCCTTGCCTTGTAAGTTTTGCAAACATAACCTAATGACATTAAATGACAGTTTCCAAAGCTGGCTTGTGAATGAGCCTGTCTACAGACCTAGAGAATGTGCATGCAGGCTGTATTCTCCTAATGCGTATCCCAGGAAAAGAGTGATTTAGAAGAATTGTGCACATGTAAGGCGTGTGATTTCTTCCCAGAGATGGTATCTGACCTGTTGTCCTGCCGCATGCTTGCAGGTTTAAGCTAGCTACAGTAAAACACAATGAACTCAGTTTGTGGTACTCAGCTTTCCTTGAAAATGGGTAATGTTTCTTTCTGTTTTCCTTTCTGAAAACCTACTGTGGTAAATGCTGCTAGTTCTAATAAAACTAGTGCAGAGTAAAATGGTATATAGCAACAAAGGAGGCTGGATGACATCAACAATAATACCATTTCATTGTTTCTTTTTTTCTTTTATATTGTTCCAACATGATTACAAAGGAAAAAAAAAAATACTGTGAAATGAAACGTCATGAAAAATATGTAAACTACAGTTGACCACCTTCTGGAAATTCTATTGGCCTGGCTTCAAAACCTTAACTTGCGCACACACACACACACACACACGGCAAACAAACAAAAAAAAAAAAAAACCTTATAGCTATTTTTCCAGTGAAATTGTTACATTCTTTCTGTGTGAATAGGGCAAAGTTAAATTTTTTGCTTCTCTTTCACCTACAGGTCAAATGTTCCTTCATAAAAAAATAAATAAATAAAAAAAGCAGTGGTTCAGGACAACACCTTATTGTAACTACATGGAGGTGAAGATCGTTGGAAGTAAATACTGATTTGTTATGATCGTTAGCTGCCTCCAATGCCAAAATGTGTTTTTTTCCTGTACCACTCCTCCTTCTTTCTTTGTTTTTTTTTTTCATTTTTTTTTTTTTTTTTATAAATACGCCCCTATGTGTTGCACCTTTTTAATTTTATTTGCATTAAAGTGGAGTTCCACCCATTTTAGTGACTTTAGATGTATGTAATCCCCTTTAAAACAACTTTTACCAATGGAAAGTTTTTTTTTTTTGCTAGTAAATACCTTATTTTCTGCTTTATTTATCCTCTTCTCACTTCCGGTTGGCGATTACGTCATTCGGCGATTTGCAGTGTGTGCTGGGATGTATCTCAGGGCATGAAATCTCGCATTATTACACAGGAGATGAGCTGTACTGCGTGTTCTGCCCCGCATCCTCTCAGTGAGCTGTACTGTATGTATTGTATTGAGGCCGTGCTCCGCCCCGCCTCCGCCCTGCCTCCTCTCAGTGAGCGAGGACAGAAAGCATTATATCCTCACTGAGCTCACTGAGAGGAGGTGGGGCGGAGCATGGCCTCAATACAAAACATACAGTACAGCTCACTGAGAGGAGGTGGGGCGGAGGCGGGGAGGAGCACAGCCTCAATACAATACATACAGTACACCTCACTGAGAGGGGGCGGAGGCGGGGCAGAGCACGCAGTGCAGCTCATCTCCTGTGTAATAATGCAAGATTTCATGCCCTGAGATACATCCCAGCACCTGCGAATCGCCAAATGACGTAATCGCCGACCGGACCCGGAAGTGAGAAGAGGATAAATAAAGCAGAAAATAAGGTATTTACTAGCAAAAAAAAAAAAAAAAAACTTTCCATTGGTAAAAGTCGTTTTAAAGGGGATTACATACATCTATGTAATCCAATTTATTAAAAATGGGTGGAACTCCACTTTAAGGTGCGCTGAAAAGGAAAGCTGCAGCTGTGCACCTTTTTATTGTACACACAAAAAAAAAAAAAAAAAAAAAAAACACCATTCTTAACATATCTCTGTTACATACAGTACATTTTATCGGGTGGCAATGTGAGGTAAAATATGTACTTCTAACGCTACTGTACTCTATTCAAGGCTAAAAGGTTCTGGCTGGTGATTGGCATTAAAGCATATTTAAAAAACAAAATATAATAGAAGAGCAAAAATGTATTCAATTGCAATTTACAAATCTATAGATGTGGGTGCATTAGCCTTCTTTTTTCATCAAGTACAGAAAATACTTGTTCTTGCAAGAAATGTAGTAGTGTTGTAAGCTGAAAAGACAACCAAAATGTGTTCTTTTGTAAACTACTACCCCCTCCCTCCCCATATAATTGAGATGAACAAAGACAGATGTATGCCACCAAGGGATTACAAAAAGTGGCGTTTTCAAGATTACAAGGTGAAAAGTCTTGTCCTCTGTGCAGAACCACTTTTTGTGGTGCCTGCTTCCATCTTGGAGCTGCATGCAGGCCAACACTGTGCATTCACATCAGTGCATCCAATCCTGACCGCATGTAAAATTTTGACATGGAACTGTGTCCGTGCAACCACTGTCTGCATCCCCCTTTATGGACTCTCTGTACGCAGCTCCGAGGTGGAAGCAGGCGAACAAAAAATTCCCTGCTCGCAGCATGGGACTCTGCACTCTTCTGAATGAACCTTTAACGGTCACCCACTTGGAAAACATAGGCAGCAAGTAAAGTCAAACAAATTGTAGCTCCTTTTTTTTTCTTTCTTTTCATCTGTTTCTTGTGTACAAAGTACAATCATCTACCTTATCAGTCATTTTTTATTTTCTACAGAGTTGGCAGTGATACGGGATGGTTGCTGTGGATTATAGCACCCTGTTCTTGACCTTATTATTCAGCCTTGTGTGTGTTTTTAAAGCATGCAGGTTCACTAGAGGCAAGCCTTTCTGTGCTGTGAAGTTGTTTATGATGGCCCTCTATATGGTCATTGGCAACTATTCAGTGTGTTAAAGTAACATGGAACTCTGCTTTAAAAAAAAAAAAAAATTCAGAAGCTCACAGAGGATGTTTTAACGAAGCAGGAAAACAAACAATTTAATGAAAAATAGACTGCTAGTGGATGGCTACATGTTTTTTCTGGAGAATACATGCATTGTTAAGTTTTTAATATTTTTGCCAAATGGTTTTCCTGCAATTTGAATTATAACAAAAAAAAGGCTTAAATAAGTTGTGTGTGCCAATGCATATATGTGTGCAAGCGTCTGTATATTTTAGGTCAATCTTTCCATTTATTTATTTTAGAATGTAATATAACTGTTTGTTCTGCCTTTGTATTATCTTATCAAAGTTCTCTGCACAGCAGAAACCAGTTAATCAGGTTTCATTGAGCTAAAAGAATACTATTAATAACTTGGAGCATCATTTAAAAAGTTGCAATTCCAGGAGGAGAGCCTGGTCACTTGACTTGCAAAAGTCTTGGAACTTGAGGTAAAACGGCATTTGGCAAACCAGAAGGGTTTTAATGCAGGAGAGGCATACTATGTCTCTTCTACAATAAAGCTCTATTACCGGCCTGTTTGCCTGCATACTGAGCTGCGCATGCACAGCTCAGTATAGAAATGTCAGGAATGCTGGGATGGAGGAACTCCACCGCATGCATGGGAGTGCATGCTGGGCCAATGAAAATGGCCAGCGATCGGTACCTGGAAGTCGCTTTGGCCATGGCAGCTGGCAGGGGCTCCAGGAGAAGGCGACTATAGTTTTGCTTGTTCTCTGCATGTTATGACTGCATTATTCTACTTTCTGCCTAGTAGATTTCATGGGCATTTTATTGGAAAAAATTTCGATGCACAAGAGAAGGAGCTTGCCAACAAAAGGAAGTAAAGGGTGGAAATTTTTTTTTTTTTTTTTAGTTACCTACAAAGTAAATGCATAATGTTCCCGTATGCAACGCATACAGGAACATTGTGACCCTTTCCTGCAAACTAAGCCCCCGTCGACCTCACTGGAGGCCGCATTCATCTTGGCCCGTCTTCCTTCCAAGACTGCGAACTCCAGCTGTGTTACTGGCCAGGGCCGCGTGATGTCGGACCCCCCCCCGGTTATGGACAGGGCTCTGAAGAGAAGGCACGGCGGCCAGTCCTTCATAACACATGCGCTGATGACGTCATCGGCTGCATGTAGGGATGCACCGAAATGACATTCTTGGCGGAAGCCGAATAATAATGAAATGCTTGGCCGAAGGCCGAATACCGAACGCGGTGTTTCGGATTTTTTCCATTTATTTTGCCAATTTTTTGTCCTCTCTCGTCCTCTCGTGTCTCTCTCTCTCTTGTCCTCTCACTCTCTCTCTTGTCCTCTCATGTGTCTCTCTCTCTCTCTCTCTTGTCCTCTCATGTCTCTCTCTCTCTCTCTCCCTAAATGTTACTGTAGGGAATGGGATTCAGTGCACACTGCAGCCTTGTACCATAGGGTTAATGTTAGTGACACTGTAGGGATTGGGAAGGATGCTGGGAATGGAAATCAGGAAGCATGCAGGCAGCCTTGTAAATTTTAATTGCAGATACAGGGCACTGGGCAGGTCAGGGTTAATGTGGTAACATCAATTACTCAGTGACAGTCAGTCAGTGTCAGTGTGGACTCGATCAGATTATACAGTGACAGACAGTCTCTCATAGTGGTGGTAGTAGGAGGCTGGAGGTGGACTAGTAGGAGCCTGGAAAGGAGCACAGCCGCATACATACATTACTCACTCGTGCACTGCAGCCCGCCCCACACATTCAGTGAGTCTTACTCTCCTCCCTAGTTTTTTCAATGGCACATTCAGGAAGCCAATCACGCCGTGAGTAGCGGCACAGCGGAACCAATCAGGTGTGCAGGCACGCGTGATTGGTTCGCTGTGCAGCTAATCACGGCGTGATTGGCTCCCTGAATGTGCCATTGAAAAAACTAGGGGAGGAGAGTAAGACTCACTGAATGTGTGGGGCGGGCTGCAGTGCACGAGTGAGTAATGTAATGTATGCTCACCGCTGAAGTGTCCCGGCTTCACGGAAGTCTGTGAGTCCTCCTCCGAGTCCCTTCCCCCTGCCTATGTAAATATCGTGACCTCGGCGATATGAATATCGCCTACGGCCACAGAACGATAGTCGATATCATATCGACTATCGTTCAGCCCTATTGTTCGGCACAAAATTATTCGGCCTTTTGACTTATTCGGCCGAACACCGAAAGTGCTATTTTTTTCTATTTTCGGCCGAATAATGTTCGGCCGCCGAACATTCGGTGCATCCCTAGCTGCATGCAATGTAAATATCTCCTAAACAGTGCAAGTTTAGGAGATAATTACAGTACCTACATGTAAGCCTTATTATATGCTTACGTATAGGTACAAACATTACAGGGGGGTTTACAACCACTTTAACCCCCCCCCCCCCCACCCCCCCAGGGCTAGGCTACAGCCAGTCACTGTACAGATTTCAGTTGAAGCTTGCAACATATAAACCTTTAGCCAGGGAAGTTTAAATTGATCCAGGGGCATCACATTATGTGTTGGCACCCTAAGAAGAACGGTTTGTGATAAAACAAGTTCCTATTACCACGCACCCCTTTTTTTCTAATGAAATTCATGAACGAATATGTATTTGATTTGAAAATACAATTAACTTAACCACTTGCTGACCGCCCTATCACCTTTTTACTGCTACAGGTTGGCAGCTGTGCGCCGGTTCGTGTGTGTGTGTATGTATATATATATATATATATATATATATATATATATATATATATATATATATATATATATATATATATATATTGTGTGTGTGTGTGTATGTAAATGTATATGTGTGTGTGTATGTATGTATGTATATATATATATATATATATATATATATATATATATATGGGGTGCTGTGATTATTCACAGCAGAGACACAGAACAAAGTTTTAAACAAGGCTGAGATGAGGGAGGAATTGATTCTGTGTTCCTGTGATGCAGGAAATCATCTCTTCCCTTAGTAACAGCAGCACACATGGTAAACAAACACTGGCTAGGCACACAGTTAACCCTTTGATCGCCTTATGTTTAACCCCTTCCCAGCCAGTGTGATTAGTACAGTGGCCCTGCATATTTTTAGCGTCACTGGTTCACTCAATATTGCAGTCCAGTTATAAGTTGCTGCTCGCTGCCATTGCTAGTATAAATTAATAAAAATCCCAGTATATATCCCATAGTTTGTAGATGCTATAATGCTCATGTAAACCAATCAATATACACTTATTGGGAGTTTTTTTTTTTTTTATATCACTAACATATATCAGAATAAATATATTGCCCTAAATTTTTAAGAAATTAGATTTTTTTTTTTTTTGTGTACAGCATGGCATAACCGCACAGTTGTCAATTAAATTAATGCAGTACTGTTTTGCAAAAAGGGCCTGGTTATAAAGGGGGGTAAATCTTCTGGAGGTCAAGTGGGTAAAGTAGCTGTAAACCCGATAAATCTAAGCAGTAGACGTCCCTTGTCTCCTGTCTGGCCAGGAAAGGAGCAGCATGTCCTCTGCAATCCCCCATAGTTCTCTCCTTTTGACTGACAGTCCTAGATAGGAGACTCGTGCTCGAGAGAAGGGGCCGTGCACAGCACATCCACAAAGATCCTTCCATCTAACTCCGGCTCCCCCTGCTATGAGCACTACTATGCAGAGACAGGGAGATTTGTGGGGGCGTGTACAGCTGGGAGGGGAGTGCGGTGCCATCGCGACTCTGCCTCCCAGGCTCTGGGCCATTGACATGCCCACAGAACCAGAGATATTTAACCACCTGTAATGGGAATACATGATGAAATACAGAGGTATAAATATTGCAATTTACTTATGGTACTGACTGTTAGTCTTTCATATTTATGGCATGTAGAGTTTAAAACCACTTTAAAGCGGTAATAAACCCAAAACTAAAAATGTAATTTATTGCAGCTTACCAATCCGTATATGTAGTGGATGTATTAGTTTTCTTTTTTTAGGCATTTTCCCCTGGGGATCTGGCCAGTAACGCACCCTCTGTATTATATAGACACCACTCTGGATGAAGGAGCACAGGGGGGCACATTATGACAGCAGCTTTGTCAGTCTAGGGGGAGGGGCATATTAGAAGTACTAGCAGGTTTAAATACAGTTACAAATTGAAGCTGAACCCTAGCTGATACTTTATAATCGGTTATCCTTTTTGGAATAAAGGTTTTACATAAATGAAAGCTGATCATTTTAAGCACCCGTGCCAGTGTTAAATGTTTTTTCTCATCCCTGTAACTGCAAGAGAAGTTACCTGTTGACAAACAGACTTACTGGCTGGATCACCAGTTGAAAATAGAAGGAAGAAAGCCTAAAAGAGAAAAGTAATGCATCTCTTACATCTGAGAAATGGAAAGCTGCAATGTTTGCTCTTGAGTTTATCACTGCTGTAACACAGAACTCTAGTCAACAGCAAAATAGGAGCAGGTATTGAGGGCTGCATACAGAACAATGGTACTTTGTCCATAAATGCAGAACAAGACTAATACACTTTGAATACAGATAATAGAAGAAGTACTTTGCAATGTCCATATAACAGACAAAAACCATACTAATGCATACGAACAGAAGTGATGCTATGAAACCCTGTACATGATTAAGACCAAATGCTCCAAAATAGGGCTGAAACAACTAATCGATTATCAAAATGGTTGTCAACTATTTTCATAATCTATTAATCGGTCAGCTGATTAGTTGTCCTGCATATAGAATGCATTATTTGTTTACAGATCAGAAAATACAGGGCAACGCACATACAGCTCAGTTCACCACCATCCATACATGTATGTAGATGACAGAGAACTTGTGAATGTGTGAGGAGCAATGCCTCATGGGAAATGTAGTCCTGGGCAAGAGAAGGAACCAAGTGATTCTAAAAGCAGAGGTTTTTTTAACCTTGCTATAGGGACACTCTGTACAGTACTATACTTTGCTGCTTCCTATAGGAGCACTTTGAAGGCAGGAGGGGCCAGAAGTGCCATGGGGAGGAGAATCAGTGCTGCTCTGTGCAAAATCATTACACAGAGAGGATAAGGCCCCGTTCACACTGGGGCGACGCTACTTCCCGGGGCGACCTCCGAGGTCGCGGCGCGCTGCTCGCACCGCGACCTTGGAGCGGCCGGCACGGACTTCATAACATTGAAGTCTATGCAGGTCGCTCCGGGTCGCCCCAAAGAAGCTCCGGACCCTTTTTCTAAGTTGGAGCGACTTCTGTCGCTCCTATTAGAACGGGTCCATAGCTTCTCAATGCAAGGCGACCTGTCAGGCGACCATTTACAATCACTTTAAGCGCTCTGTGCTGAGAAGATCAACATCTGAACCCAGAGAAGGTGGAAGCCGATAGACTAGAGGAGATATAAGGCATTACAACATTTAAAGTAAAAGTTTACTAGTATTGTGCATTATATTTAAAATTATTATATCCATGAAAAAAAAAAGTCTCAGCTTTTAGTACTACTTTAATATATTAATGTTATTTCTCCCCCCCCCCCCCCACCCTTAATATAGCTTCTTGTCTGACTCCAAGTTGAAATATCCTGCATATCCGACTTCTGGGCATATTTTTTATATACATACACATGATACAAGATATAATACTTTCACTGTTTCACAGTAGAAATTATAATTATATATTATAGTAGTAATATTTGCTGTTTTTTTACTATAAAGGGCTATTTTTTTTTTTTTTAACCCCATCATGACAGGTGATAAAAAAAAGCATTCTCCTGCTACTGTCTTCTGCTTTTTCTTTTTGAACATAAATATTTGCATCTATATTTATTTGTTTAAAAATTATTTGTATATTTGTTGAATGGACGAGTGTTTGAAAATTCCACTTGCTTTTAACATTCAATTTTAAAATGAATATAACTTCTGAGCAAAAACCACATCCACTATTTGAAGATTTGTTTGATTGAGAAGTTTTATACTCTGCTTCTTCAAATTTTCCTGTCACTGTGGTGGTTAGAAAAATCTGATGAATGTTTTTTTTTTAAATGTTTCTAAAAAAATGTAGTATGTGTATGGCCAGCATAAGTGACAGCAGGTGCAGGGAGCTTGTATCAAACTACCTGCCTATTAATAAGAGAGTCTATCATGAATATTATATACCAATCTGGTCTGAAAATTTGCAAAACAGTGTTTTAGGTCTTTTTTAAAAATATTGATCTCTGAGTCGGATATGTACCACATTTAAACCTCTAATTCATATATCTGTCTGAGTGGATTAAATATCCAACTATATAGCTGGATATTTATATTTACCACTGCATATAGATATTCAAGAATATTAACTAAATTATACACTTCTTTTTTTGTTTTTTTTTAGGTTTTTATCCAATTAGTTGATTAATCAAAACAATAATCGGCCAACTAATCGATTATGAAAATAATCGTTAGTTGCAGCCCTACTCCAAAACAGACTTAGCACACGGCACAAGAGCAGTGAAACTGATACTGAGAATACATTTCAGCAAACATAAGAGAAGTGACAGTGCAAGCCTATCTATAACAAATAATGAACACTACAAATTGCTTTAGGGCTCTTTCACACGGTCCGCATTCCGTTGCAGACCGTGCTCTGCTCAGCGGGGATTGATCCGCCGATCCCCGCTGAGCCGGCGGATGACGGCTCAGTCTCCGCACTGTGTGCGGAGAGGGAGGTGTCACAGCCCCCGCTGCTCTCTATGGGGAATCGGATGAGAGCGGACCGCCTGTCCGCTCTCATCCGATCCGATCCCCAGGACGGATGGAAAATAGGGTTTCCATCCGTCCGGATTTCACGGATAGGATCGGATGCGGATGGCAGCGGACATGTCACCGCTGACATCCGCTGCTCCATAGGGCTGAATGGGGGATCCGATCAGATCCGCCTAAAAAACTGACAGGCGGATCTGATCGGAACGCCCGTGTGAAAGAGCCCTTAGGCAGCTTTAAAATCGAGAGGTGCTACTTTGCTCCATCCACCCACCCATTCATATATACAAAGCAAAGACAGACAGACTAATGCTAGGTACATGGGGAGTTCTTTTTTTTTATTTATTCGCTGTACTAACTAAGCAATGGGAGTGTGGCTATGTGCCCCATTGAACTATTGTCCCCCCCCCCCTCCCCCACCCACCAAAACCACTAATCTTCGCTGGCAGCCTGATCGAATGTTGGTTTTCCAGCATCCCCATTCAATAAAAGCTGGTCCTTAGACCAGCTTCTGTCGGGCAGGCTGCTGTACACACTGGCTGAATGCCAGCCAGTTTCTGTTGAACTGGCTGATATTCAACCTGCATATACCAGCCTTGACACCCAATGCACTGATCAAGAGACGTGGTACTGATCTGGATCTATATACAGATCAGATAGGGAATTAAATGTGCATGTGTACAGTCTGTACAAGGAGAACAAGAACAGATACTGAACAAGAGACTTTGTACTGTGCAGAATCTTGAATACTGAGAACTTGCATAGCATACATACAGTAAAAAGGAAGTAATAAATTTCATGCACAGACAAAAATGGATGAACAGTGTGAATTACAACCAGCATAACAAAACAAGGTACTGTGCAAAAATCATACAGATTCTGCAAGACATCAAGAACAACTTTTTATAATAAGGAATAAGAGAAATAGACAGACTGATCAGAAATCCATGCAAGAACAGAAACTGAAAAGTACATTGCACATGTACAGACAATAAATATGGGGAGCGAAAAGAATCCATGCACAAAGAATACATAAAATGGCAGATTGGGTCAGATTAAACCAGATGAAATCCATGTGTACAGAAAATATGCTGTAAAGTATCTTCCCTGTTCATATGATGCATTGTGTGTCAGGCTGGTGACTGGTCTTTCTGTAACTCTATGGCTGTTGTACCCAGGAATGTAGGGCAGGCAGGGGGTGGTTCATTCTGAGAGACCTTTTTGAGAGTATTGATAGCTGGTAACTGAGTACCAAACCTAGGTTAATCAATTTCATGTTAATTTTATACATATATTACAAACACAAACGCACACACCAGGTGTTGTGTGAGGTACTCCGAACCAAGTCATCCGTCCATGTCTTCATGCTTTATATTGCAATCTGTTAAAATCATCCTCTAACATTTCTGGCCATGCCATCATGAGTTGACTAGTGTAGCATTTACTTCCTTGAATCCAGCTGCACTTAGCTCAGGCAAGCAGGAAGCTGTGGTTGGGTAAATAAAACCCTTCCCCCCCCCCCCCCTGAAGATTCTTGGGATGTATAACCTCACTTGCCTAGACATGGAAACCAGGAAGTAACTGAAAGAAATGTTAAAAAAAAAAAAAAAGCAAACAAGTAAATGTCGTATACTTTCCTATCTAATTACTAATGCCAGCAGAATAAGGTTTTAAAATAGTTGCACTTTGTCAGTTGAGCACACAGTTGCTGAAAAAGCTTGATTAATAAGAGCAAAGCAGGATTGTCCGCTTTAGTGATGCACAGTAATGTGGAGTAGGTTTGCACAATCTTTATCTCAATCCATGGGCAGGAATTGTGAAACATTTGCCAGTGTAGTTTGTCCTGAAATGTGTAGCAGACTTGTTAATAGTTCTTGCATGGTAGGGTATTGTGAGAAAGGCACCAGAACCATTTTTGTGTTTGAGCATTGCTCCTAAAATGTCATGTGGCTATTGATCTCAGAGGAAACTTTCACTTGGATGTTTAAAAACAGATTGCCAGAAGCAAGGTGACTTTAACCTTGCCAGGCTTGAAGCTTCCTGGCGTTTTAGCAAAAAAAGGATTTTTGTTTTTGTGATGGCAGATTTAATTACTTTCTGTGCAGTTGAGTCACTAGCTGATTTTTTTTTTCTTAAGTATTTATTTATTCTATCTCTAATGGCAGTGCAAGTTCTAGGTGAACTTTTAAATATTATGGTCATAATAGTTTACATTGTTTTAAAATTTCTTTTCTTTCAGGGTCAACTCTCAATATTACAAGACAAAATTGATCACTTGGAGCGTCTCCTAGCAGAGAATAATGAGATAATTTCGAATATAAGAGACTCTGTAATAAACCTAAGTGAGTCTGTAAAAGATGGTCAGAAAAACCCAGAAGCCATAAACTTTAGTCGTGGATCCCTTTCTCGGCTTTTGCCTTCCGCACCTGTATTGCTTCCAATCAACAAAGACGACTGTCAGTTTGCTTCTGCAATTAGTAGCAAAAAATCCCAAGTCCAGGCAAGTCATTTGTGTTTTTTTTTTTTTTTTTTTACGTAAAATGTATATCATTTTGTGTTATTTAGTTTTCTCTATGTGAAGAGAATGCCCATTCTGCCACCCAATTTTCTTATATTGGTCTTTATTACCAAAACTAGTACTGTTTCTGTTTTTGGTAGATGTTGGCAAGGTTAATCATATCATCTAAGAAAATCCCCTTTTCGCAGGTGTGTGCCATCACTGCTGGGGGCCAGTCTCTGTTGGGATTCCTTGTTTATTTTCCTTTTGGGAAGAAAACAGCAGATTGCCTCCACTGTAAAAAGGTATAAAAGTTAGAATGTCCAAGTGCTGAGAGGGACAATATAAACCATTTTTACAGCATTTATTACATCTATTGTGAAGAAGTCAGTGGGATATATTGGGTAGCAAGTAAATATGTTGTCCTTGAAATTAATCTGTTGAAAGGAAAACATGGGAACCACAATTCGTTGTATACGGGGCTGCATAGCTGCAGACCAGACCAGTCAGGGTGTGCCCATGCTGACCCATGTCCACAGCCAAAAGCACCTACAATGGGCATACGAGCAACAGAACTGGACCATGTAGCACTGGAACAAAGTGGCCTGGGGCGATAAATCAGGTTTTCCTTTACATCATGTGGATGGCCGGGTGCGTGTGCATCACTTAGTTTTACTAAACCCAGGACCCTGCATTCACTGTATCTGGTCTCCCACAGTACACAGAACATGTAAATGCCCCATTTTTTAGTAAATGTAAACTACTGAATAACTTTTCTCGTCAGCAGTATAAAAGTCTATCGATGTCCAGTTAAAGCTTGTAGGAGGAGTATTCATACTGCACTGGCTGTCCTATTAGGATTGAGGACCTCTGACCCTCTGTCTGGACAGGGCTGATTGGGCCTGTGCTGATCACATGCACTTCCCAAAAAAAAAAAAAAAAACTCTAGCATTACACAGCAAACTAAGCACGTGCAGCCTGATTCCAGTAACTGTCTTATCTGGACATGTTATGGGGACAATTCAAGAGGAGGAGGATCTGTGCATAGAGGTTCAAACAGCCTTCTTACACAATGCAGCGGATTAGAGTTCCACAGTGAGTATAACCAGCATGCTTTTCTGCAAATACAGACTGATTTCCCACATGGAAGAAAAATATATTTAAAATATATTTAAAAAAAAAAACATTTTTATTTTTCCCAAATATATTGGAAATATATTTGAAATGCTACAATTTTGGCCATATTCAATATATTTCTATTTTTTTTCCCCTAAATATATTGGAAATATTTTTTCTCTTACGTCCTCCGACAGTCGCCGCCACTTCATATTCGTCACTATGGGGTTAATGACCTTTTCTCCGTAGGAGTAGCTAGGCAACATAATATGTCAATATTAAAACTTTTAACATATCCCACCCCCAGGGGGTGGTCCCCTCAGTCAATACCCTCCTACTTCCTGTATCCATACCTCAGTTTCAATGTCTAGCTTGTCAGGAGTAGCTGGATGTCTCTATGCTGGGGCATTTTGTCTCAGCCTTTCTCTTCTTTTTTGATTTTGAGTTTTTTTCTCTCTCTTTGCTTAGCTGTTACTTTTGTCAGCGTTAGTTAGTTCTTCTGATGAAGAGGATCGTGCGGGCTGGGTCTCGGGCTGATTCCCCTGCTCGCAGGTTGTGGGTCAGTGGCTTCCCAGCCTGCCATCGAGCGTTCAGTCAGGTACTTTTCCTGGCACTCTGAACGACCCATCCCTGTTCGATGCAGGGATGCTATGGTGAGGTGGCTACCTCACTGGACGCCATGCGGTTTCGCACCGCAATTCTCCTGCGTCCTGACTGCGACTCTCCCTGTCCCATGTGCAGTGGCTTGTTCGCTTGTGCGGGTTCCCCACGCCATTTAGAAGGTAAGTGTATCTGTGTGGGGACCTGTCTGTTTGGGGGGTGTCAGTCTGGGACTGTGAAACCCTGCCTCTGTTCACACTGTTTGGTCTCCCTGTCTGCTTGGCTGCATTCTGTGGGCTGCAAGGAGGGGGGCTATGCTGCACTGTTCTATGTCAGATTATGTGCTGTGTTTTACTGTGTGACAGGCTGTGTGCTGCGGGGCATGATTGTATCGGGTTATGCACATTTGCGGCGACCGCTGCGGCGGTCCGCCATTATTTTACTTTACTGCATGTGTTTTTGGCGGTTTCACTGTGTGTGGAGGAGCGGCGTTTTGGCGCCAAACGCCGCCATTTTGGCGGCGCTCGCTCCGGCCGCATGTTAGCACTGCGGGCGGCCATTTTTTTTGTAGCCTTCCATAGGCTTTAATAGAGCGCCCTGCGTGACATCACTTCCTCTGCCCTGGGCACACCGATCAAGGCAGCAGCAGCAGCGGTCTCTCCAGGTTTTTACCTCTCTATCCCTGTATCCTTGCCTGAGTTGTACTTTTTCCCTGTGGGGGTCGGCTTGTGCTGGTGTGTGTGTGTGTGGTGGGCTGCGCTCGCTGCGCTTTTTAAAGGGACAGTTAACCCTTTATTCTTCCACATACTTGGGGGCATGGATTCTCGGGAAAGCAAATTCCCTGCCACCTTGGTGGGAGGCCAAGGGACTGCTGTGTCCCCCCCAGGGGGTGATTTGGCTACGGTTGTGGCTAACCTTGCTGCTCAGGTGCAAATGCTTGTGGCTGCTCAATCCACTAAAAGGCCCAGAGTTTCAATTTCCTCTGATTCAGAGGGTGAAGGTGATGGGGCTGCCATGGCTGGGGTCTCCTTATCGGGGTCCCGTTCCTCCCTGGATCTTGTGGGGTTTGAAGGGGTTGATAATTCTCCCCCTGGCTCGTCTGAAGAGCTTGCACTCATGGATGAATTGGTTGCTTCTATCAAACAGACACTGCGCTTACAGGATGAACCATGTCCTCCTGCTGCCCTGGCCGCTTATGGGACGCAGAAAAGACGCAAGACATCGCAGATTTTTCCCTGCACTGATGATTTTCAGCGCGCTGTTAAGGAACAATGGCGCAATATACGCAAGCCTTTTGCATTGCCGAGTAGGTTCAAGCTGCATTATCCTTTCACGCCCGCTACTGATGAGCGTTGGTGTGTGCCACCTCCGGTGGATCACGCGATAGCGGTTTTGAATAAGGCTACTGCGGTTCCTGCAGAGGATACCCCGGTGTTCCGGGATGCCACGGACAGGAGGCTGGAGTCTCTTGCTCGTCATACTTATTCTATTACTGGCTCTATGCTAAAAGCTCTGTTTGCTTCACTTATGGCAGCCCAGGCTGTCGCGAGTTGGACGCAGGTGCTTAGACGCGTCCTGGTGGCTGATTCTGCCCCACCGGCGACGTTGGCCATGGTGGATCAAATCCATCAGGGTGTCATGTATTTGTGTGATGCGGACTTGGATATAGTACCGGTGGCTGCACGTGTGCACAGTGTGGCGGTGTTGTCTCGCCGCCTGGTTTGGTTGAAGTGTTGGTCTGTGGACCAATCTTCGCGCAAGACCTTATCCAATCTGCCCTATGATGGATCTTGCCTTTTTGGCGAGTCCTTGGATACACTGATAAAGGGGATCACGGGTGGTAAGAGCACGCTCTTGCCCCAATCCCACAAGGCTAAGGGCGCTCAAGGTAAGAAGCATGCCTCTTTTCGGCCCTCTCAGGGGTCCTTTTGTGCCTTTCGGTTGCACTATAAGGGCAAGCCATTCAAAGGTCAAGGCTCCCAAAAGAAGCCGTGGACAGGTAAGCAGAAGTCCGGCCAGTCCGGATCCGCTGCCCATAACAATGCGGCCTGAAGGGGCGCCCTCACCCAGTTCTGGGGTGGGGGGACGCTTGCTCGGTTTTCTTCAACCTTGGCTGGCCCGTGTTCGGGACAGGTGGGTTCAGGAAATCGTTCGGTCTGGCTACAAGATCGAGTTTCTCTCTCGGCCGGAGAGCAGATTTTTTCCCTCAAATCTTCAACTGTCTCCGGAGCGTTTGCGGGATCTGCACCTGGCAGTGCGGGACCTGCGGGCTCAGGGAGTGGTGGTTCCGGTGCCTTATCGGGACAGATTTCGGGGGTTCTATTCCAATCTGTTCACCGTGCCCAGGAAGGAGGGCAAGGTACGTCCAATTCTGGACTTGAAAGCTCTGAACCGCTTTGTGCGGGTTCGCAAGTTCCGCATGGAATCCCTGCGGTCGGTGGTGGCTGCCCTGGTTCCGGGGGAATTCATGGCCTCCATCGACTTGAAGGATGCGTACCTTCACATCCCGATTTTCGAGGGTCACCAGAGGTACCTTCGATTCGCCATTGCGGAGGATCACTACCAATTCGTGGCGTTACCTTTTGGTCTCACTTCGGCTCCACGGGTATTCACCAAGGTGCTTGCACCGGTTCTGGCTTTGTTGAGAGCCCAGGGCATCTCTGTTCTGGGGTATCTGGACGACATTCTGGTTCGGTCTGCGACCAGCCAGGGTCTGGTGAAGGACCTGTCCGTCACGACGCAGACTCTTCAGGAGTTTGGTTGGACGATACATTTTCCAAAATCGACGCTGTGTCCGTCGGTTCGTCTTCCCTACCTGGGAATGATCCTGGACTCGGTCCAGGCGAAGGTCTTCCTACCGGACGACAAACTCAGGACTCTTCAGGAGGAAGTCAGGTCCCTCCAGGACGTTCCGTGCTCGTCCCTCCGGACGTGCATGCGGAGCCTGGGATTGATGGTCTCGGCCTTCGAGGCGATTCCCTTCACCCAGTTTCACACGCGGGATCTCCAAGGGGAGATCCTGTCCAGGTGGGACGGGCGACCGCGATCTCTGGAACTCCAGATTTCATTGAGTCATCGCACCAGAAGGGATCTTCTGTGGGGGCTCCAGTCCCCGACTGTGTCGGGGGGCAAGTCTTTTCGTCCTCTCTCATGGACGGTGATCACCACGGATGCCAGCTTGTCGGGCTGGGGTAGTGTTCTGGGCGTTCTGTCCGCCCAGGGAACTTGGTCGGAGGAGGAATCCTCCCTCCCGATCAACATTCTGGAATTGCGAGCGATAAATCTCTGCCTTCAACGTTGGACGGACAGGCTGCGGGGCCGTCCGGTTCGGGTGCAGACGGACAATGCCTAAGCGGTGGCCTACATCAACCACCAAGGGGGCACCAGGAGTGCCCGAGCGGCTCGGGAGGTGGCCGACATTCTGTCTTGGGCCGAGACGCATGTCCCGGCAATAACAGCGGTTCACATTCCGGGGGTGGAGAACTGGCAGGCGGATTATCTGAGTCACCAGACCCTGGACCAGGGGGAATGGTCCCTTCACCCGGATGTCTTCCAGATGTTGTGCGCGAAGTGGGGTCTTCCGGAGGTGGACCTGTTTGCGTCTCGTCTGAACAACAAGGTGGGAAGGTTCGAGGCAAGGACGCGCGATCCTCGGGCAGACGCGTTGGTAGCTCCGTGGTATCAGTACCGACTGATGTACGCATTTCCACCGATTCAACTGCTGTCCAGGTTCCTTCGCAGGTTAAACTCGGAACCGCACGCGGTGATTCTTGTGGCACCGGACTGGCCTCGCCGGTCCTGGTAAGCGGACCTCGTAAATCTGGCGATCGACGCGCCGTGGCGTCTGCCTCTTCGAGAGGATCTCCTGTCTCAAGGACCGATATTCCATCCTGCTTTACAGTCGCTGGCTTTGACGGCCTGGCTTTTGAAACCAAGGTCCTGAAGGATAGGGGTCTCTCCCCTGAGGTCATTCACACTTTGATCAACGCGAGGGAAGGTCTATTACCGTACTTGGAAGGCCTATTTTGCCTGGTGTGAGTCCAGGGGGTATTCACCTCGCACGTACTCGGTGTCTAGGGTGTTGTCCTTCCTTCAAACGGTGTTGACCAGCGTTTGGCGCTGGCTACGATCAAGGGTCAGGTATCTGCATTGGCCGTTCTTTTTCAACGTCCTGTGGCGTCTAACTCCTTGGTTAGCACTTTTGTTCAAGGGGTGCGACATCTGGTCCCTCCTAGGAGGGAACCTCTGCCTCCTTGGGACTTGAATCTTGTTCTGTCCATGTTACAACATGCTCCTTTTGAACAGATCAGGAGGATCTCGTTGCCTATGTTGTCCAAAAAGGTCGCCTTTTTGGTGGCGATCACTTCGGCTCGCAGGGTGTCGGAGCTGGCAGCCTTGTCCTGCAGGTCTCCGTATCTGGTCGTTCACTTGGATAAGGTGGTCTTGCGACCTAACCCTTCTTTTCTTCCGAAGAGGGTTTCGGAATTTCACCTCAATGAGGACATTGTCTTGCCTTCGCTCTGCGCGAAGCCCAAACATCCGAAGGAGGTGGATTTGCACTCCCTGGATGTTGTTCGGGCGATCAGGGTTTACCTGAAATCGACTGAATCTTTTCGCAAGTCAGATTCCTTATTTGTTCTTCCAGAGGGTCCTCGGAAGGGCATGGCGGCGTCGGCTTCTACCATCGCCAAATGGATCAGACAGACCATTGAACAGGCATATGCTTTGAAGGGAAAAGTTCCTCCTATGCCTGTGAAGGCGCACTCTACCAGATCTCTGAGTACGTCTTGGGCCTGTCATCATTGGGCTTCTGTGGCCCAGGTGTGTAAGGCGGCGACTTGGTCGTCCGTTCACACCTTCTCAAAGTTCTACAAGGTGGATGTTCAGGCATCGGCAGATGCTTCCTTTGGCCGCAAGGTTCTTAGTGCGGCAGCTCTTTAGGGTCCCTTGTTTTGGGCCCTTGGCTGTTTGGGATATATTTTTATCCCTAGGTTATTTGTTTTTTTCCTGGGTTGTTGCTCCTGTTGAGCAAGTTTTTTTTTTCATGCTACCCAGCTGGTTTCCTTCCTTTGGTAAGGTTCCTTTCTCTGATGTGGAGATGGCGTTGCCTTAGGCGCAGCTGCGTTTCCCACCCCTCATGTTTGCACTGCTTTGGGACGTCCCCATAGTGACGAATATGAAGTGGCGGCAACTGTCGGAGGACATAAGAGAAAACGGAATTTTTGTAAAATCTTACCTGTAAAATTCCTTTCTCTGAGTCCTCCGACAGTCGCCGCCCCCGCCCCTCTTTTGGGGTTTGGTTGTATACTCTACTGCTATTCCACTGAAACTGAGGTATGGATACAGGAAGTAGGAGGGTATTGACTGAGGGGACCACCCCCTGGGGGTGGGATATGTTAAAAGCTTTAATATTGACATATTCTGTTGCCTAGCTACTCCTACGGAGCAAAGGTCATTAACCCCATAGTGACGAATATGAAGTGGCGGCGACTGTCGGAGGACTCAGAGAAAGGAATTTTACAGGTAAGATTTTACAAAAATTCAGTTTTTCTTCCATATGGGTTTACTTTTGTGGGTTTAGTAACACTTTAACTTGGGAAGATATGGCACCAGGATACACTATAGAAGGAATCCAGTATGATGCATTGGGCAATGCTTTGCTGGAAAACCTTGGGTCTTGCCATTCATGTGGATGTTACTTGACATGTACCGCCTACCTGAACGTTGTTCCTGACCAAGTACACCCCTTCATAGAAATGGTTTTCCCTGATGGCAGTTGATAATGTGCCCTGCCACATTGCAAAAATGGTTCACGAGGGGTTGACTTGCTTCCAAATTCTCCAGATCTTAGTCCAATCTTTAGGATGTGCTGTAAAAACAAGTCTGATCCATAGAGGACCCATCTCACAACTTACAGGAATTAAAGGATCTACTGCAGACTGGTGCCAGATGAAAAAGCATTCAGAGGTCTAGTGGAGTCCATGCCTCAACGGGTCAGGGCTCTTTTGGTGGCAAAAGGTGGGCCTACTAAATATTGGGTAGATGGTCATAATGTTATGGCTAGTGTGTGTTTGGCCTCAGCTACAGAGAAGTTGTGCCACCTGCCCTCTTCTGTAGGT
This sequence comes from Pelophylax lessonae, assembly GCF_965119305.1. Taxonomy (NCBI): domain Eukaryota; kingdom Metazoa; phylum Chordata; class Amphibia; order Anura; family Ranidae; genus Pelophylax; species Pelophylax lessonae. The sequence continues at coordinate 176,787,477 of NC_138768.1, forward strand.
GCAGGAGCAGTAGAATGACAATTATCCCCTGTTCATTTACAGAACCTAATGCATTGGGAGATTGTTCTAAAACAAGTTCTGTAAATAGCAAAGGGAGCAGAAGGGATGAGCTGACAGCACAACTTTCCTCTGTAGCAGGGGCTACAGCTGCATACGGCATTTGGCCATCGACCTAGGCCTCAGAGAAAACCTTTGACAGGAATACCAGGGCTGCTGTTCCTTACCTTTTTAATACTGCTTGCTGGCTAAAAGGTACAGATTTTGGGGCTTCCTGGTTAGAAATGCAAAGCCCAATTTGGTCTCCGTGACATTTCTATACAAGTCTCCCCCTTAGAATGACTGTTGACTGACCCTTCTCATTCCAAACTAATCTCTACATACTATGCATCTCTTTTACATTCCATAACTGACAGACTTAATCGCACGGAACTTAAATGGCGCTCAGATATATCGGATCTCAGAGGAAATCTGGCAGGAAATTCTCCCGTTACAGGTCTCTGCGGTTATTTCAGCTAGGGATAAAGTTATACGGACCAAATTTTTATATAGATCTGACTAAACTCCATGTTTCCTTTTCCGTCTGCACAGAACACCCTCCGCCATATGTTCTAGATGCTCCCTAGCAGAGGGCACGTTTTATCATATGATGTGGGAATGTCAGCCAGTAAGAATGTTTTGGTCACCACTTTTATTAGTTCTGTTACCCAATATCTGTAATCCTTTAAGGTGTCTCTTTGGATATATTGATGATGAATCTTTCAAAAAACACACAACTTGTATACAAATAGGTCTAGTTATGTTCTATGCCAAAAAATCTATTATGCAGTGGAAATCCACAACTCCCTCACTACTTCCTCTCTCTGCTATAGGTCTGCCTAGTCAGGAGTAAGGACCAAGTTCCTTGCTGGGATCTCTGGTCCTGGCAATTTTTTCTTTTTAGATAGAAAATTTTCTCCTGTTTTTTTTTTTTTTTCTGAGAGATCCAAATCAACTGCCAGACTGGGCGACGGGCTGGATATTCTAGATCCAGTGGTCCACCCCAGTCTGGCCAGTGAGCGCACGCAGACCTCCGCTCTGCCCTAGGTCGGCCACAGCGTAGCCCCACCGGAGAGGGGCTGACCTGCGAGTTAAATGCCTCGTGAGGTCGCATACCTCTGGAGCGGATGCCTGCCTGGTTCCTAGAATTGTGAGTAGCTGTCTCCCTCTCCTCCTGGAGGGTTTTGGGGTGGACGTGGGCTCCTCCTTCCCGTCAGGCACCCCCCCTTCATCTGTCATCTGTGGTGGGAGCCTCTACATCCCCTGGTACTGACTCCTGGATCTTTTCACTTCCTGATCGCCGCACGTGGAGTGCAGATTATCCTAGTGGCTGCAGGTGCCTGTTTCTGTTAGTTGGTGAGTCTGGTGGTGGTGCTGAGGATTGCTTGGTGCTTTGTGGTGGTGCTGCCAGTGCTGTGGGGGGGGGGGGCGGTTGTCCCTTTTTGTGGGGTCTCCCTGGTGACTTATGGAGTCTTTGGAGCACATCTCGCCTGATCTAATCTGAGGCTGCAGGGCCCTCCGGGTCCCAACCATCCATCGATGCACTAATGGCAGTCCTGGAGTCCTTTGTGTCCCAGGTGGAGGTGGCTTTCAGGCAACAGGCTAGCAAAAAGCGCCCCCCTCCTTCCCTTGCCTCATCTGTCTCATCCAGATTCTGAATCTGATTCAGTCGCTGTGGACGTGGGTCTCCCTGCTGGGTCTGCGACCATGTGCCCAGAATCCTTGGATATTGAGGATGATTGTTCCACATCTGCAACCACGCATGATAAGGTGCTGGTGGAAGCACTGATTGTATCTATGTGTGAGACCTTAAAAATGGAGGATGAAGCTGCGGCGGAGCTCAGATTCCCTTTGGAACTGACAAGCCATCCAGAGCGGCAAAGGAGTTTCCTTTCCCTGCCTATGTTGACAGAATTGTCGCTAAAGAGTGGGGATGACCAAAGTGTCCCCTTGGGGTCCCTAATCTATACCCCTATGAGGAGTCCCTTAAGAAATAGACTGTTTCCACCGGTGGTGGACCCTCCGGTTTCCAGATTTAAACAAGGCAATCATGATTCCGGTTGAAGAGTCCCTGGCCTTTAAGGATCTGGCTAGGGCTGCAACTAATGATTATTTTCATAATTGATTTTTAGCTGCCCGATTGTTTTGATCGTATAAAATAACCTTAAAGTGTGGTGTATAATTTAGTTATGTAAAGTTTAAAAAAAGACAATGAATTCTTAAATATTCAGTGGTAAATACAAATACCCAGCTATATGATGAGAAGATATATCTGTGCTCAAATCCCAATCGCTTGTACGTGTATTTAAACTATCGGGTTCTAAAGTGGTGTGACCACATATTAACGCTACAAATTCTGTATGGACTATATGTGAACTAAATATCCCGGTTTTTCATTGCATAGTTTGCTGGAAAGGGTTTAGCAGTGTGCAGTGGGTCCATCCAGAATTTGTAGCTATATGGTGAGGGAACAAAATATCGAATCTACTCTAATAACAGACAGAAGGTGTGTACGTATGTGTGTGTGTATGTGTATATATATATATATATATATATATATATATATATATATATATATATATATATATATATATATATAATATATATGTATGTGTAAGTGTAAGTGTTGCGCTGATACTAAGTATTCGTACTCGTGCAAATACACCGATACTATTTTGCGATTCCATTGACTTGCATTAAGTTCTGTTAAATGAAGTCGCAAGCCGCAGAGAAATCAGAGGCCCAAATTGCTAATCGGCGGCTTAGAAATCACGCTGAAGTAGCGCAATTTCAATGCCACAGAAGAACTGTTCTTCATAATATATCAATCAATAAAGAAAGGTAATAATTTTGACATTGAAATAGGTATTGGTAATTGATATCAGGGAGTAATTGAGAAAAAGTACCAGTACTCCTACTTTCCCCTTTAGCCAGGTAAAAAAAAAAAAAAAAAGCCTTTATAATCACTTTGAATTACTTCTCCTTGCCAGGACTGCATGTTCCATGAGGCATCGCTCCTCACACATTCACAAGCTTACTGACAGGTATGGAGGGTGTGCTGCACTGTGTATACTGACATGTATGGGGGGTTGTGCTGAGCTGTATGTGTCCTGCACTGTGTATACTGACATGTATGGAGGGTGTACTGAACTGTGTATATTGACATGTATAAGGGGGGGGGCTTGGGTTGTGTGGAGCTGTATGTGTGGTGCACTGTGTATACTGATATGTATGGAGGGTGTACTGAGCTGTATGTGTGCTGCACTATATTTCCTACAATGTAAAAAAATAATGCATTCTGTATGCAGGCCAACAATTCGGCTACCCAACTAATCAATTATGAAAATAGTTGACAACTATTTTTCAAAATCGATTAGTTGGCGATTAATCGATTAGTTGTTTCAGCCCTAGTTTCGGCTGACAGGTAGGCGAAGTCTGCGGCCCGCAATATGTACACTCTGGCTGGTTCGGCACTTAGGCCGGTATTCACCATTGCCCTAGTGTGGCAAACTCTGACTGAGTTGGTTAAGCTTTTATGCCGTGACCTGGAGGGAGAACAGCTCCCCCCTGCCTTTGCACATCTGGCGGTCCAGCTGGTCCAGGGGCTGCAGTTCATCTGTGATGCCTTTTCGGATGTGGCTCCCCTAGTGGCTCGGCTCTCTGTTTTGGCAGTGGTCCTTGGGCGTGTCTTGACCTCCCCTTTCAAGGAGATTGATGGTTTGGAGCTACCCTGGATGACCATGACCTCATTAAAAGTCTTGCAGAGGGAAAGAGTACCTTTCTTCTGTAGGCTGCTAAGGGCAAGGACCCTTGTAGATGTGGGCCCTCCTTCTCGCCTCCATAAGAAGCTTTTTTTGTCCCTCTGGGTTGACTGACAAGGGCTTGAAGCCTTTCAGGGCCTCCTCTGGAGGATCCAAATGAACCTGGTCTGACAAGCCGAGAGCATGCTTCTCCAGACCCGTGGACATGCATGAAGGTGCGTCCCTATTGGGGGTGGAGGGCGTCTTTGCTGGTTTCCGGACCCGTGGACTTCCCTGGTACAAAACAAGTGGGTCTACAAAGTCATTCAGTCCGGCTACAAGATCGAGTTTCACTCTGGTCTCCCGGCAAGGTTCTTTCCTTCCAACTTGCGCCTGTCCTCAGACCGCTTACAGGGTCTTTTTGGGGCGGTACATGACCTGTTCAAGGGGTGATGTCCCAGTTCTAACTTTAGAACGTTTTCAGGGTTTTTGCTCAAACCCATTTACAGTTCCCAGGAAAAAAGGCAGGGTGCGTCCAAATTCTGGACCTCAAGGCGCTAAACTGTTTAGTGCGGATGTTTGTGAAGTTTAGGATGGAGTCCATTCGCATGGTGGTGGCATCAGGGGGATTTTCTTGTATTGATCGACATCAAGGATGCTTATCTTCACATTCCAATATGTGCCGGTCACCAGCACTTCCTCCACTTTGCCGTGGGAGAGGAGCATTATCAGTTTGTGGCGTTTAACCTTTGGTCTCGCCTCTACTCCTCGGGTCTTCACAAAAGTGTTAGCCCCTGTGCTAGCATTGTTACGCCAACGAGGGATCACGGTACTGGGCTACTTGGATGAACTCCTTCTGCGAGTGGAGTCTCCTACAGCTCTGGTGGAAGACCTGGAAATCACTATACAAACTCTGTGGGAGCTCGGCTGGATTCAGAATTTTCAGAAGTCTGCTCTTTTGTTCACAAAGCTGGACTATCTGGGTCTGACTCTGAACTCGGCCTTAACCAGAGTGCTCCTTCCTCTGAACAAACTGCAGAAATCGCAGGCTGAAATTCGTCTCCTGCTGTCCAACAAATGGTCATCCCTCTGGACTTGCATGCGGGTGCTTGGCCTGATGGTGTCTACCTTCGAGGCGGTTCTGTTTGCACAGCTCTATACGTGGTGCCTGCAAAGGGAGATTCTGGCCAAATGGGACAAGACTCCACAGTCTCTGGACAATCGGATCTGGCTAAGCTGGGGAACGAAGGTGTCCCTGATATGGTGGCTTCGCTCTCCAGTGCTTTGGCTGGGCAAATCCTTTCTCCCCTTGTATTGGACAGTGGTCACCACGGATGCCAGCCTGTCTGGCTGGGGAGGCATCCTCAGCAAAAATTCTTCAGGGGCTCTGGACAGTGGAAGAGTCCAGACTACCGATCATTGTCTTGGAACTCCGAGCAATCAGTCTGTGCCTGGACCATTGGACGGATCGTCTTCAGGGATGTCCAGTGCGCATTCAATCGGACAATGCCACGGCCCTGGCTTATGTCAATTACCAGGGTGGGCCACACGAAGTGTCCTGGAGATGGCCGGCATTCTAAGGTGGGCAGAACGGTTCATTCCAGCCTTCTCCGCTGTACACATTCCTAGGGTGGAAAACTTGCAGGCAGATTACCTCAGTTGGCAGGCGTTTGGACCGAGGGGGAGTGGTCTCTTCATCTGGAGGTGTTTCATTATTTGTGTCTGGTGGAGCATCCCCGAGGTGGATCTGTTGGAGTCTCTGCTCGACCGGTGCAGAGGTTTGTGGCTCGGTCACGGGATCCTTTGGCGGACGCCATAGACGCGCTGGTGGCCCTGTGGGGTGAGTATTGTCTGATTTTACTCCTTCCCTCCTCTCAAGCTTCTACCAAGACTTCTATGCACGATCAGGGCAGAAGGGATTCTTATTGGCTTCGGGCTTGATACGTCGATCTGGTGCGGCTGGTTGCCGACGTCCCTTGGAAGCTTCCTCTCAGGTAGGATCTGCTGTCCCAAGGACCAATCTTCCACCCTGCTTTACAGTCGCTAGCTTTGACGGCTTTCCGTTTAAAAGCTAGGAAATCTACCTCTAGGAAGATCTACCATTGTATGTTGAAATCGTACATTGCGTGGTGTGAATCTCTTGGGTTTCATCCTCGTTCTTTCTCGGTGGCTCAGATCTTGACCTTCCTTCAATGGAGGGTTGAGCAGACACTGGTCTTGAGTACTATCAAGGGTCAGATGTCAGCCCTAGTGATCTTCTTTCAAAAGCTCTTGGCCACATACTCCCTGGTGCGTACTTTTCTTCAGGGAGTGCGGTCTCCGTTGCAGCCTTGGGACCTCAGTTTGGTGCTCAGTCCTCCAGAAGCCTCCTTTTTGAGAATCTTCAGGAGATTCCCCTGCTTACGCTGTCCCAGAAGGTGGCTGCCTTGGTGGCTGTCACCTCTGCGTGTAGGGTATCAGAATTGGCGGCTTTATCTAATCCATTCACCTTGGTGGTTCACAGAGATAAGGTAGTTCTTCACCCCTGTCCGTCGTTCCTTCCAAAGGTTGTCTGATTTTTATTTGAATGAAGATGTGTTTCCTTCTCTGTGTCCCAGGCCAAAACATCTGAAGTAAATTGCCTTTTATGCTTTCGATGTGGTCCAGGAAATTAGGGTGCATCTGGCAGCTGCAGAGTCTTTTAGGAAGTCAGACCCACTAGTTGTGCTCACTAATGGACCTCGGAAAGGGTTGTCCACTTCCTCTGCAACCATTCCCTGATGGATCAGACATACGGTGGTTCAGGCCTATTCCATCAGGGGTCAGGTTCCTCCTTTCCCTGTCGAGTCACACTCTACTCAGGCGCTCCGTTTCTCCTGGGCCTCTCATCTTTAGGCGTCTGTGCACACTTACCCAAAGTTCTATAAAGTAGATGTGTTGGCATCTGCGGCTGCTTCCTTTGGCCGCAAGGTTTTGCAGGTTGATGTTTAGAGGACCTGGTCCTCTTGAGGGTGTATTGTTTTTTCAGGTGAGCTCCAGTTGTTTTTGTTGAGCTGCTGTTTACCTGGTTGGCTATAGTTAGCCTTGGGAATTTATTTTTTTCTGTTTCCACCCCTCACGTTTTAACACTGCTTTGGGACGCCCCAATGGTTAAGAAGATCAGGAACTGTGTCCGTCAATGAACGAAAGCGAAAATGGGATTTCTCTATCTTTCATGAACGGACACAATTCTCTGATCCATATCAGTAGGGTTATACTGCCCCCTACAGGAGTAGGACACTAGGCAGAAAAAAGTTCTGGCTACGCCTATGGGCAGTCCCGGAGGGTACACCCTCTCTCTCTTCCTGCATAGGATGTCAGTTTTAATCTGCCTAGTCAGGAGTAAGGACCTAGTTCCTTGCTGGGATCTTTGGTCCTGGCATAAGTATTTTTTTATGTAGATTTTTTTCTCTATCGCTCATTGACAGACGTAGTCCTCGGTGATACAGCACCTTCGGGTTATGTTGCCTCCACAGGAGCAGGACTAGACAGGAAATTAAAATGCTCTGGCCACACCCTAGGGGCAGTCCCAGAGGGTATATCCTCTCTCTCTCTGCCTCAGCAAATCAGTTATTTTCTGTCTAGTTAGGAGTAAGGACCTAGATACCTTGCTGGGATCTTCGGTCCTGGCAAGATTTTTTTTTTCTTAAAAAGATTTTTTAGACAGCTTTTTTCTCCAGTGTTCCTGTGAGATCTTCAAGCAAGAAAGCTGAACTGGGCGACGGGCTGGATGTTGAGATCCGGTGGTCACCCCAGTTCAGCCTACGAGCGCGTGCAGGCCATAGCTCCGCGCTGGGTCGGCCGCAACAAAGTCCCATTAAGGGACTGACCCCGCGAGTTAAACGTCTCGCTGAGACGCCAAAGACCATGAGTCACGGCGTCCGTATTGGTCGACAGCTCTCCCGCCCCGGTGGAGAGGGGTACTGTCAGGAGTTGGTGCCCGCCTGGTTCCGGTATGGTGAGTAGTATGTTCCCCCTTTTCCCCCTGACGGGTCTTGTGGTGAACGCGGGCCCCTCTCTGTATGGTAAGATAGAGTCCCCCTCTATCCTATAACATGGCACAGATCCCCCTACTTTGAGTGTGATTTTATGTGCAAAAAGCCAGGAGGCTTGGTTTGGGAGCTAACAATCTAATTGTATACATGTTTAAAAGATTGTAATCAGTGGCAGTCTGGGAATCTTACTGTGATAAGAAAAAGGTACCTACCAGTCAGAAGCCACGGACATGTAGACTGCCTTCCTAGTCAAATCTCCAGCTATAGCAGGCCTTCCGAAGGCCATGAGGTCCGCCAGGGCCGGTACCGCCAACCACGCCAAAAATCCCCATGCAGAGATAGTGTTGTGCGCCCTGCAGCACACCGCCGCCATTTTTTTTGCTGGATTGCACGAGCCGCTATTTTGGCGTAGCCTCGTGTCTCCAGCATGGGGGCGGCCATGTTTGAGGTGATCCAAACACCTCGTGGAGCTAGGGGAGGCGCCGGAAGGCGTGCAGAGGGGTGGAGCCGCCTCCTTTCTTCTTGGGCAGCCAGCCAAAAGACTTCCTGTTTGTCAAGACAGCGCTGTAACCTGTTGCAGTTAAACTCTGAGCATCAAGTGGTGAGCCTGGGAGTCTATCTCTCTCTCTCTCTCGATCGATAGGGATCCCTAGCAGGTAACACTAAGGGGCTTTTGTGGCGCTGGGGGTCTGTGGGAAAAAAAAAAAAAAAGTTTTTTATTTTTGAATTATATTATCCGGGAAGTTACTGGAATAATCATGGACCCTGCCACACAAATTCCCCCACCTGTTTCCCTCGAGGGGGCCACGGGACCCGCCGGTGCACAGAGTGTAGAGGCATTTACAGCAATTTTGGAGTCTATGGTGGCTCGGGTGGAGGCGGCCTGTCAGGGACGAGGGTCAAGGAAGCGACCCCCGCCTACCCCTATATTATCTGACACCTCTGACTCAGATTCAGAGATGGTCACTGCAGTTGCAGGTCCCTCTGCAAGGGCTGTTACCTCAGGTAAAGCTCCCTCAGACAGTGAGGAGGACGTTTCTTCTCCCGCTATAATTCAGGAAGAAGCATTGGTGGACGCACTAGTTGTGGCAGTGCAGGAAACCTTAAAACTTGAGGTTTTACCAGCAGAAGCAACTGATACAGAGATTCCTTTTGGTACTAACAAGCCCATCAAAACGGTGAAGGTTTTTCCTGTACCCAAGTATTTTGGTAATAAGATTAAAGGAGAATGGGAGCATTCTAAACGTACCTTTACTATTTCCAAGCGTATTGCTAGACGCTATCCGTTTGAGGAATCCATCATTAAGAAATGGACGGTACCACCAGTGGTGGATCCACCTATTTCCAGGCTGAATAAAGCCACGGTTATCCCAGTGGAGGACACTTCGTCCTTTAAGGATCCGGTGGATCGAAAGATGGAAGCAGAGTCCCGCACCATCTTCTCTCTGATAGGGTCAGCATTTAGACCAGTAATTGTTATTGGTCTAGTTTCCCAGACACTTACGGAATGGGCGAGATTGGTACGCCAAGACCTTAGGGGAAAAGATATTCCCCAGGAAACATCTGATTTGATGGAACAGATTATACAAGGGCTACAGTTTATCTGTGACGCAGCCTTGGACACTACTCCCCTATTACGGCATGCATCTATGTCAGCGGTAATCCTCAGACGTGTGCTGTGGTTAAAATGCTGGTCAGCTGACCTAGGTTCCAAAAAGACCTTGACGAATCTCCCCTTTCAGGGGAATCGTCTATTTGGGGCCACCCTAGATGAAATCATTAAGGATGCCATTGGGGGCAAGGGCACTTTTTTGCCACAGGCTGCTAAAGCTAAGGGACCTCGCAACAAGCGAGGACCTTTCTTTACCGCCCATAAAGGGTTCGCACGCCCGGCTGGAACAAGCGGGAAAGGCAAGACTCCTCCAGGAGGGTTCAAGAAAGGCTGGTCGGACAAACAGAGGACCAACTCAGCCAAACCCGAAGCAAAGGAGTACACAGCCTGAAGGTGCGCCCCCACCCGGTTTGAGGGTGGGGGGACGTTTTCACCGGTATTCAGGACATTAGATCGAGCATCAACTACTACTACCGGTGCGATTCTTCCCTTCCAACATTTAAGTACTACAGGGAGCGGTAGTCACCGTTCCCTGAATAGATCTTTTCCTTTACCTTTTCCTTAGATTAGTCTCAATTCCCCACAGGAATCGGATCTGGTTGACCAGACAGGCCAAGAAGCCTCTAGCCGGGTGACTTCGGTCCCTGAGGTTCAACCAGAAAAGATCACCATTCCTGATAGCAATCAGGTATCTGATAAATGTGTGGGAACAGAAAACGACCAGACTTTCTCGGATGGTCGGGGCCAGATAGCTCTAGGGACGCCTGGTTCAGATCCAGTCAGCACCAGTGGTCCTAGAAATTCTAGGCTGGCCTCGTCAAGCCGGCCTGGCCGACTTGGACAGGCTAGTCGCAGACGTTCCGTGGGAACTTCGTCTCAGGGAGTGTCTGTGGTCTCAAGGACCAATTTACCATCGTGTTTTACAGTCACTGGTTTTAATGGCCTGGCCATTGAGACCCAAGTACTGAAGGACAGAGGTTTGTCAGCTTCAGTCATTCCTACCCTTATTAAAGCAAGGAAAGCGACTTCCAGCAAGGTCTATTATCACACATGGAAGACTTATATTGCGTGGTGCGAATCTTTAGGATTTCCTCCACGTACCTATTCGGTGACTCGAATATTGGCTTTTTTGCAACAAGGGGTTGAGCAGAAGCTAGCCTTGAGCACCATCAAGGGTCAAGTTTCAGCATTAGCAATCTTCTTTCAGAAACCTTTAGCTACCAAGTCCTTGGTGCGGAATTTCATCCAGGGGGTGCGGCACCTGGCTCCACCAGTCTGCGCGCCCTTACCACCCTGGGATCTTAATTTAGTTTTCTCGGTTCTACAGAAACCTCCCTTTGAAAACATCAGGGAGATTCCCTTGTTTACTTTATCCCAGAAGGTGGCCTTCTTGGTGGCTATCACTTCTGCTCGCAGGGTGTCAGAACTGGCTGCATTATCATGCCAGTCCCCATACCTAGTGATTCATAGGGATAAGGTAGTACTTCATCCTAAGCCATCCTTTCTTCCTAAGGTGGTTTCAGATTTTCATCTGAATGAAGATATTGTACTACCTTCCTTGTGTCCTCAGCCCAAGCATCATCGGGAACATGCGTTGCATTCCTTGGATGTGGTTCGGGCAATCAGGGTATACCTGAAGGCTACGGAATCGTTCCGTAAGACGGATTCACTTTTTGTGATCACGGATGGCCCCAGAAAGGGTTTGCCTGCATCTGCCGCGACCATTGCCAAATGGATTAGACAGACGGTGGTACAGGCTTATTCTATTAAGGGTCAGAGTCCTCCGTTCCCTGTTAGGGCGCACTCCACTCGAGCGCTCAGTACTTCCTGGGCCTTTCGCCATCAGGCGTCAGTGGTCCAGGTATGTAAGGCGGCCACCTGGTCGTCGGTACATACATCTACAAAATTCTATAAAATTCATGTGACGGCATCGGCGGATGCCTCATTTGGCCGCAAGGTTTTGCAGGCCGCAATTTGAGGAGAACGGTGGTCTACCTCGAGAGTTTTTTTCTGTTTGAAAAATTTCTTTTTTGTTGAGTCTCATCATTAAGGATGAGCATTGTAAACTTCTAGTTGGCACCGGTTGGGCCTTCTAGATTGGGATTTGATTTCCATTTTCCCACCCCTCATTTGTGATACTGCTCTGGGACGTCCCGAAGGTGCTGTATCACCGAGGACTACCTCTGTCAATGAGCGATAGAGAAAAATGGATTTTTGTAAAATCTTACCGTAAAATCCTTTTCTCTTAGCTCATTGACAGACGTAGTCCCCGCCCCTCTGTTTTGGAGTTGGGTTGGGTTAAAATCTCTAAAGACTGCTTTTTGACATAACTGATTTGCTGAGGCAGAGAGAGAGAGGATATACCCTCTGGGACTGCCCCTAGGGTGTGGCCAGAGCATTTTTAATTTCCTGTCTAGTCCTGCTCCTGTGGAGGCAACATAACCCGAAGGTGCTGTATCACCGAGGACTACGTCTGTCAATGAGCTAAGAGAAAAGGATTTTACGGTAAGATTTTACAAAAATCCATTTTTTTTTTTTTTTTTTTTTTTTTAGCTAGCTCCTAAGGAATGTGCGTTGCCTTCTCTGGATAGAGTTTGGGCACTCAAGGTGTACTTGGCGACTACTGAGTCTTTTCGAAAGTCAGGTTCGCTCTCTGTACTCACGGATGGCCCAAGACGAGGGCTGCCTGTGTCTGCTGCGTCGGTTTCCAGATGGATCGGACATTCGGTGGGGCAGGCTTATTCAATTAAGGGTCAGGTCCCACCTTCCCTGTTTCGGCGCATTTTATTTTGGCACCTAGTGCATACTGGGCTTTTTACCATACTGGCATCTGTGCTTCAGGTTACCTGGTCGTCTGTCCACACCTTTACCAAATTTTATGAGGTGGATGTGCTGGCATCTGCAGATGCCTCTTTTTGGCAGCAAACTTTTTGCTGGCTGCTGTCTGGAGGGCTTTTGGCCTTCCTTGAGGGTGTTTACTGTTTGTTTCAGGTGGGCCTCAGCTTTTGTTCTGCTGAGTCCTATGTTGCCTGGTTGGCTATGTTTAGCCTTGGGGACTTGTTCTTTTCTGCTGTTTCCAACTTCCCATCCCTCATTTTATGGTACTGTTTTGGGACATCCCTACTGATATGGATCAGAGAGAACTGGATTTTTGACTTGCTGTGAAATCCTTTTCTCCGAAGTTCATTGACTGACGCAGTACCCGCCCCTCTATTTTGAGATGGGTTGGTGTTACTTTCTGACACTGCTTTGATACAAAACTGACATCCTATGCAGGAAGAGAGAGTGTGTATTTTCCGGGACTGCCCATAGACGTAGCCAGAACTTTTTTTCTGCCTAGTGTCCAACTCCTGTAGGGGGCAGTATAACCCTACTGATATGGATCAGAGAACTGCGTCCGTCAATGAACTTAAGAGAAAAGGATTTAACAGTAAGTCAAAAATCCAGTTTTTTGACTTACCGTAAAATCCATTTCTCTGATGTTCTTTGATGGAACTAGCACCCACCCTCTGTGGAGTGGTGATTCTTCTGTCCCTGCTTGTAACAAAACTGAATTCCTATAGCAGAGAGAGGGAGTATACCCCCTAGGACTTTCCATAGGCATAGCCAGACTTTTTTTTTTTCTGCCTATTGTTCTATTCCTGTAGGGGGCAGTATGACCCAATGGTTAATAAAATCAGGAGCTGTGTTTGTAAATGAACATCACAGAAATGGGTTTTATGGCAAGTCAAAAACTGTTTAACTGAGCACTTTGTTTTGTGCCCTTAGATGAAGGGTAGCAGAGCCTTGAGCTAACTTCACAATTCAGCATTTTTAGCTGTCTTTTACCTTTGCAGTTTCTCTACTGTATTTTCATTCTTTCACTCAGTTCTGAAAGTAAATATATTAAACTGTTATTGTAAGAAAAAAAAAAAAGACCGAGTTTCCAGTGTTCAAGTTGAAAGTCACAGGCAGTTTGTGACATTTCAGTGGGCTGTTTTTAACACATGATCTATCAAAGTTTTGTCTTCGATAGTTCAGCATAATATTTTAATTAACACAAAGGAAAATGGTGTTTACTAAAATAATGGGTCCCTTAGGCCCCTTTCACACTATCCGTCTGTCGGACGGATTCCGTTTTTCTCAGCGGGGGATCGAGCTGCCGATCCCCCGCTGAGCAGCAGGATGACAGCTGTGTCTCCGCGCTGTGTGCGGAGACACAGCTTTAATTTCCCCATGCATCTCTATGGGGGAAATTGGATGGGAACGGACCGTCGATCCATTCTCATCTGATCCGCTGGACGGATGGAAAATAGGGTTTCCATCCGTCCAGATTTGACGGATCGGGTCGGATGTCAGTGGACATGTCTCCGCTGCCATCCGATGCCCCATAGGAATGCATGGGGGACCGTTCAGATCCGCCAAAAAAACGAACAGGCGGATCTGAACGGTCCGCCTGTGTGAAAGGGGCCTAAACCTAATACTTCCCTAAATACTTTTTTTTTTTTTTAACAATATCCACCTTTTTGCAACTGGGCCTCTGCAAGAGCTAAAGGCTTATGTCTAGAGATGCATGAATAAGATGTAAAGACTTAAGGCCCGTACACACGATAAAATCTGAAGGGAAATTTCATCCGACGGCCGATCTGCCGATTTTTGGATTGTTAGTATGGTGCTTTTGACAGCCGACTCAGACTTTTCGGCCGAAAAAATCCTGATGTGCAGGCTATAAAATTTTTATCATCCATCAACACAACGTCCGATTTTCGTCTCATTAGTAGAGTTTTCGAAGGCAAAAAAATCTAGACTAGACTAGGCATGCTCAGAGACGAAAGAACACATACAAAACAATCCAACACATGACATCACTTCTGAAGTAGAATTGTCGTATGGGAAAATTCGTATGAAAATAACTTCTTCACTCCGCAGTTGTTGGGCCACGGGGAGTGGTCCCTTCATCTGGATGGGTTTCATTAGCTGTGTCTCCGGTGGGGCACCCCCGAGGTGGATCTGTTTGGGTCTCGGCTTAACAGAAAAAGGTGCAGAGATTTGTGGCTTGTTCAAGGGACCCTCTGGCCGTATGGGGTCAGTATCGTCCAGATTTACGCCTTCCCTCCGGTCAAGTTTCTCTCCAGACTTCTGCTCAGGATCGAGGCAGAAGGAATTCTGGTCATCTTAGTGGCTCCGGACTCTCCTCGCCCTGCTTGGTACACAGAATCTAGTGCAGCTGGTCGCCGACGTTCATTGGAAACTTCCCTTCAAGGAGGATCTTCTGTCCCAAGGATCGATCTTCCATCCTGCTTTACAGTTGCTGGCTTTGACGGCTTGGCTGTTGAATGCCAGGTGCTGGATAGGGGTTTATCGGAGTCGTGATTCCTACACTGTTGAAAGCTAGGAAATCTACTTCTAGGAAGATCTACCATTCTATGTGCAAGATGTATATTGCGTGGTGTAAAAAAAAAAAAAAAAAAGTAGGGGGTGATATGCGCGCTGTCACTTCGGTATACGGTTACGAGGGATAATTCTGATCAGTTGTAGCAAATATCTAATAAACGTAGATTGCAGATGATCAAACTATATGAGATTAGGATCCAATCCTACCCCACATGCAGCCAACTCTAGTATGTTCACTCCATACCAATATAAATGTAAAATTATAGGGTGAGTCGGCGCAAATTAAGGAACAATCAAAGGGGGCTTCAACTTGGGCTCCCTAATATCTCTGATAGGCTATGATGGGAAACACCATGTAAAAAATCCGTATAATTGTAGTCACGTATGAGGAGAAAAAATATATATTAAAATCCGAATCTTAAAAAATCTGAATCTTAAAAATAATCAAATAGTGTCTCTCTTCCAATAGGTCTAAAATGTCAGTTAAAAATATAAAACCACCTTCTAATTCTCAGGTAAAAACAGATCAATAATAGATTAAGGGAAAATGCCGGATAGCAGCAGCACACTGTTAAAATCACATAATCACACATTCGCTAAAAAGCTACTACAAAATAATCCAATTTCATGTTAATCCTAAATCATATAAAGCCACAGATGTAATGAGATCAATCGGATATATAAGGGAACAGAGGTGAATCCGAATCCAAAAAATCCGACTCTTACAAGTGATCCAAGACCTAAAACCAATCCGGTGTCTATCTTCCAGTAAGTCTAGATGACGGTTTGCAAATATATAAAGAATGGGATCTTTGAGGTGAATGCCAGATAACAGCATCAAGCTGTTAAAATCGCTAAAACACTAATTCAAAATAATCCAATTCCATAATAATCCCAAATATACATGTAAGCTAATGTGATAATAAAACTCTTCTAAGTGAATATAAATAGTGCTCATAAATCACAATACATCATGATCATATAAAATGTGCAAAACATATCATAATTAAAACAGTCCAAAAGTGATCGATAAATATCAAAAAATATATTTCTCTTACGTCCTCCGACAGTCGCCGCCTCTTCATATTCGTCACATATGGGGTATTAGACTTTGCTCCGAAGGAGTAGCTAGGCAACAGAATATGTTAACAATAAAGCTTTAACATATCCCACCCTCAAGGGGTGGTCCCCTCAGTCAATACCCTCCTACTTCCTGCAACCATATCTCAGTTTTAATGTCTAGCTTGTCAGGAGTGGCTGGCTCTCTCTGTGCTGGGACTTTTTGTCCCAGACTCTTTCTTCTTTTTGATATTTTGTTTGAGTTTTCTCTCTACCTTTACTTAGCTGTTATTTTTGTCAGCATTAGTTAGTTCTTCGGACGAAGAGGATCATGCGGACTGGGTCTCGGGCTGATCCCCCTGGTCGCAGGTCGTGGGTCAGTGGCTTCCCAGTCTGCCATCGAGCGTTCAGCCAGGTAACGCTCCTGGCACAGTGAACGACCCATCCCTGTTCGGTGCAGGGATGATTGGTGAGGTGGCTACCTCACCGGACGCTGTGCGGTTTCTGAACCGCCATTGTGTGCGTCTTGAATTGCGACTCTCCCTGCCTCATGTGCAGCGGCTTGTTCGCCTGTGCGGGTTCCCCACGCCATGTGAGGTAAGTGTATCTATGTGGGGACCTGTCTGTCTGGGGGGGGTCTCAGTCTGGGACTGTGTAACCTGCCTTTAATCACACTGCTTGTCTCCCTATCTCTCGGCTGCATGCTGTGGGCTGCAAGGGGGGGGGGAGCTGTATGACACTGAGTATGTCAGGCTGGGCAGTGTGAGGAGCTGTGTGCTGTGGGGCATGTTTTTAATGGCATGTTGGGGCATATACAGCGATCGCTGCGGCGATCTAACATGTATCCATATAATGGGATAATATTGTGTGTGATTTTATGCACTGTGGAGCGGCGATTTCGGCGCCAAATGACGCCATTTTACCGGCGCCCGCTCCGGCCGCATGGTTTACATGCACGGCGGCCATTTTCTTGTAGCCTCCATAGGCTTACATAGAGCGCCCTGGCAGCATCACTTCCTCTCTCCTGGAAGCACCGATCGAGGCAGCAGCAGCAACGGAGTCTCCTCAGGTTTTATCCTTCTATTCCTGTGTTCCATTGCCTGTATTCAGTCTGTATATTCCCTGTGGGGGTCTCATTGTGCCTGAGTGTGGTGCGGTGGGCTGCGCTTGCCGCGCTTGCTGTAAGGGGGCAGTTAACCCTTGGTTGTCTGGCATACAGGGGCAATGGATTCTCAGGAGGGCAAGTTTCCCACAGTATTGGTGGAAAGCCAGGGGACCGCTGTTTCCCCCCCAGGGGGGGATTTAGCCACTATTGTGGCTGGCCTTGCTGCACAGGTGCAAATGCTGGTGGCTGCTCAATCTACTAAACGGCCCAGAGTTGCTCTGTCCTCTGAATCTGAGGGTGAAGGTGATGGGGCTGTTCTGGCGGGGACCCCCCTATCGGGGTCCCGCTCCTCTCTTGATCTAGTGGGGTCTGAGGTAGAGGCTGAAGTTGAGGGGGTTGATAATTCTCCCCCTGGCTCGCCTGAAGAGCTTGCAATCATGGATGAGTTGATTGCTTCCATTAAGCAGACGCTACTTTGCAGGACGAGGTGTGTCCCCCAGCTGCCTTGGCGGCTTATGGGACGCAGAGAAAACGCAGGACGCCGCAGGTTTTTCCCTGCAATGCTGATTTTCAGCGCGCTGTTAAGGACCAATGGCGCGATTTGCGCAAGCCTTTTGCGGTACCAAGTAAATTTAAGCTGCGTTATCCTTTCTCGCCTGCCACTGATGAACGGTGGTGTGTGCCTCCGCCAGTGGATCATGCTATTGCGGTTTTGAACAAAGCCACTGCGATCCCTGCAGAGGGATCCCCTGTTTTCCGTGATGCCACGGTTAGGAGACTGGAGTCTCTTGCCCGTCAAACTTATTCTGTTACGGGTTCTATGCTTAAGGCTCTGTTTGCTTCTCTCATGGCGGCCCAGGCGATCGCAAGTTGGACGCAGATGCTTAGGCGCGTCCTAGTGGCCGATTCGGCCTCGGCGGCGACCCTGGATATGGTGGATCAGATCCACCAGGGTGTCATGTATCTGTGTGATGCGGACCTGGACCTGATTCCGTTGGCCGCGCGTGTGCACAGCGTGGCGGTGTTGTCTCGCCGCCTGGTTTGGTTGAAATGTTGGTCGGTGGACCAATCTTCACGTAAAACCTTAGCCAATCTGCCTTATGATGGGTCTCGCCTTTTTGGGGAGTCCCTGGATGTGTTGGTTAAGGGGATTACCGGGGGTAAGAGCACTCTCTTGCCCCATTTCCCCAAGGCTAAGGGGGCTTCTGGGAAGAAGCATGCTCATTTTCGGCCCCCTCAGGGGTCCTTTCGTGCCTTTCGGCCGCACTACAAGGGCAAACCGTTCAAGGGCCAAGGCTCTCAGAAGAAGCCCTGGTCTGGGAAACAGAAGTCCGGTCAATCCGGACCTGCGGCCCATAACAGTTCGGCCTGAAGGGGCGCCCTCACCCAGTTTTGGGGTGGGGGGACGCTTGCTCGGTTTTCTTCAGCCCTGGTTGGCCCGTGTGAGGGACAGATGGGTTCTGGAAATCGTTCGATCTGGTTACAAGATCGAGTTTCTCTCTCGGCCGGAGAGCAGATTTTTTCCCTCAAATCTTCAACTGTCTCCAGAGCGCCTGCGGGATCTGCACCTGGCGGTGCGGGACCTGAGGGCTCAGGGAGTGGTGGTTCCGGTGCCTCATCGGGACAGATTTCGGGGGTTTTATTCCAATCTGTTCACCGTGCCCAGGAAGGAGGGCAAGGTTCGTCCGATTCTGGACTTGAAAGCTCTGAACCGCTCTGTGCGAGTTCGCAAGTTCCGCATGGAATCCCTGCGCTCGGTGGTGGCTGCCCTGGTTCCGGGGGAATTCATGGCCTCCATCGATTTGAAGGGTGCGTACCTTCACATCCCCATATTCGAGGGTCATCAGAAGTACCTTCGATTTGCCATTGCGGAGGATCACTACCAGTTTGTGGCGTTGCCCTTTGGGCTCGCCTCGGCTCCGCGGGTCTTCACCAAGGTGCTTGCACCGGTTCTGGCATTATTGAGAGCCCAGGGCATTTCTGTCCTGGGGTATCTGGACGACATTCTGGTTCGGTCTGCGACCAGACAGGGTCTGGAGAAGGACCTGTCTGTCACAATGCAAACTCTGCAGGAGTTCGGTTGGACGATAAATGTTCCAAAGTCGACACTGAGTCCGTCGGTTCGTCTCCCCTATCTGGGAATGATACTGGACTCGGTGCAGGCGAAGGTCTTCCTGCCGGAAGACAAACTCAGGACTCTTCAGGAGGAAGTCAGGTCCTTCAGGGACGTTCCACACTCGTCTCTGCGGACGGGTATGAGATGTCTGGGATTGATGGTCTCGGCCTTCGAGGCGATTCCTTTCGCGCAGTTTCACACGCGGGGTCTCCAAGCGGAGATCCTGTCCAGGTGGGACGGGCGACCTCAATCTCTGGATCTTCAGATCTCGTTGAGTCATCGCACCAGGGAAAACCTTCTGTGGTGGCTCCAGTCCCCGTTGGTGTCCGGGGGCAAGTCGTTTCGTCCGATCTCGTGGACGATAATCACCACGGATGCCAGCCTGTCGGGCTGGGGTGGTGTTCTGGGCGTTCTGTCCGCCCAGGGGACCTGGTCGGAGGGGGAGTCTTCCCTTCCGATCAACATTCTGGAATTGCGTGCGATAAGGCTCTGTCTTCATCGCTGGACGGACCGGCTGCAGGGCTGCCCGGTTCGGGTGCAGACGGACAATGCCACGGCGGTGGCCTACATCAACCACCAAGGGGGCACCAGGAGTGCCCGAGCGGCTCGAGAAGTGGCCGACATTCTGTCTTGGGTCGAGACTCATGTCCCGGCGATAACGGCGGTTCACATTCCGGGAGTGGAGAACTGGCAGGCGGACTATCTAAGTTGCCAGACCCTGGATCAGGGGGAATGGTCTCTCCACCCGGCTGTCTTCCAGATGTTGTGCGCGAAGTGGGGTCTTCCAGATGTGGACCTGTTCGCGTCTCGCCTCAACTACAAGGTGAAGAGGTTCGTGGCAAGGACGCGCGACCCTCGGGCAGACGCGTCGGACGCGTTAGTGGCCCCGTGGCATCAGTACAGGCTGATGTACGCGTTTCCACCGATTCAGTTGCTGTCCAGGTTCCTTCGCAGGTTGCACTCGGAACGCAGCACGGTGATTCTTGTGGCACCGGACTGGCCTCGCCGGTCCTGGTACGCAGACCTCGTGAATCTGGCGGTCGACGCTCCTTGGCGTCTGCCTCTTCGAGACGATCTACTGTCTCAAGGACCGATTTACCATCCTGCTTTACAGTCGCTGGCTTTGACGGCCTGGCTGTTGAGACCGAGGTCCTGAAGGAGAAGGGTCTCTCTCCAGAGGTCGTTCATACTTTGATCAACGCGAGGAAGTCTTCCTCGGGGAAGGTTTATTACCGTACTTGGAAGGCCTATTTTGCCTGGTGTGAGTCCAGGGGGTTTTCACCCCGCACGTACTCGGTTTCCCGTGTGCTGTCTTTCCTTCAGACGGGTGTCGATCAGCGTTTGGCGCTGGCTACGATTAAGGGTCAGGTGTCGGCGCTGGCCGTTCTGTTTCAACGTCCCGTGGCTTCCAACTCCTTGGTTGGCACTTTTATTCAGGGTGTGCGGCATCTGGTTCCTCCTAGGAGGGATCCTTTGCCCCCTTGGGACTTGAATCTAGTTCTATCTGTGTTACAACGTGCTCCTTTTGAACAGATCAGGGAGATCTCGTTGTCTATGTTGTCCAAAAAGGTCGCCTTTTTGGTGGCGATCACTTCGGCTCGCAGAGTGTCGGAACTGGCGGCTTTGTCCTGCAAGTCTCCGTACCTGGTTGTTCATTTGGATAAGGTGGTCTTGCGACCTAATCCTTCTTTTCTACCGAAACGAGTTTCGGAATTCCATCTTAACGAGGATATTGTTTTGCCTTCGTTGTGCACGAAGCCTAAACATCCGAAGGAGGTGAGATTGCACTCTCTGGATGTTGTTCGGGCGATAAGGGTTTACCTTAAATCGACTGAGTCTTTTCGTAAGACTGACTCCTTGTTTGTTCTTCCAGAGGGTCCTCGGAAGGGCATGGCGGCTTCCGCCTCTACCATTGCCAAATGGATCAGGCAGACCATTGAACAGGCCTATGCCTTGCAGGGGAAGGTTCCCCCTGTGCCTGTGAAGGCGCACTCTACTAGATCACTGAGTACGTCTTGGGCCTGCCGTCATGGGGCTTCTGTAGCCCAGGTGTGTAAGGCGGCGACTTGGTCGACCGTACACACTTTCACAAATTCTACAAAGTAGATGTTCAGGCATCGGCGGATGCTTCCTTTGGCCGCAAGGTTCTTAGTGCGGCTGTTCCATAGGGTCCCTTGTTGGGGACTCCTGGCTGTTGGGATAGTTTTTTGTATCCCCTGGTTTTTTTGTCTTTTCCTGGGTTGTTGCTCCTGTTGAGCACTTATTTTTGCTGTTGCCCAGCTGGTTTCCTTCCTTTGGTAAGGTTCCTTCCTTTGATGTGGAGACTGCGTTGCCTTTCGGCGCGGATGCGTTTCCCACCCCTCATGTTTGCACTGCTTTGGGACGTCCCCATATGTGACGAATATGAAGAGGCGGCGACTGTCGGAGGACGTAAGAGAAAACGGAATTTTTGTAAAATCTTACCTGTAAAATTCCTTTCTCTGAGTCCTCCGACAGTCGCCGCCCCCGCCCCTCTTTTGGGGTTTGAATGTATACTCTACTGCTATTCCACTAAAACTGAGATATGGTTGCAGGAAGTAGGAGGGTATTGACTGAGGGGACCACCCCTTGAGGGTGGGATATGTTAAAGCTTTATTGTTAACATATTCTGTTGCCTAGCTACTCCTTCGGAGCAAAGTCTAATACCCCATATGTGACGAATATGAAGAGGCGGCGACTGTCGGAGGACTCAGAGAAAGGAATTTTACAGGTAAGATTTTACAAAAATTCCGTTATCTCAAAAATGCATGAATAGATACATAGATGATTCAATAATTCTTTTGCCAAAGAAAAAAAATTAATCTTATGCCGAAAGAATTCAGTCCATGTGCAGTGAAGAAAAAAAATCGGTGCAATCAAAAATAGTAAAGTGAAGAAAGTGCCGTGATACAAAAGTTCAACAAAAGTTCATCGGTGCATATAAAGTGACAGACAGTGCATCTCTGGGGAAAACTTGTGACAATCCAATAGTGCGATCCGCGGTGAGCCATATAGACATGGAAGCAGTGGTTGCTCACCTCGCTGCACCTTTTTGGTGCTTTTAGCTGATATCCAGCCTCTGATAGTGGGCTTCTCCGGTGGCTCCGATCTGAACTTGTTGCTCTATAGCTGGCGATCCTGAATTGGCTGGCTGCTTCTTCACCAGTTCACTTGGCTGCTTCTTCACCAGTCTACCCAACTAACACACTGAAGATCTCCTTGCCCTCCTGTTGGCAGCCATCATGGCTGCCAACAGCCGTTTGTCGTTTATATCGCAAAAAAAAAAAAAAACCCAGTGATGATCAAATAGCACCAAAAGACAGCTCTATTTGTGTGAGAAATTGTATAAATTTCATGACCGTGCAATTACCAGTTAAAGCAGCACAGTGCTAAGTAGCAAAAAATGTCCTGGTCTTTAAAG
The DNA here is from genome assembly GCF_965119305.1 of Pelophylax lessonae. Taxonomy (NCBI): domain Eukaryota; kingdom Metazoa; phylum Chordata; class Amphibia; order Anura; family Ranidae; genus Pelophylax; species Pelophylax lessonae. The sequence continues at coordinate 176,809,970 of NC_138768.1, forward strand.
GGGGTAAAATCCTCCAGTGCTCAAGTGGTAATCGATCTGTCCCTTTTTTTGGATTTCTTATGTTTTTTTTTTTGTGTTTTTTATTTTTTTATTTTATATAATGATGTTCTATGTTACTGTTTTTCCTCTGTATTACCTCGTTGATCCTGCCAGTTCTCAATATTCATGAGTGAAAACTGACCACGCTAGGCATCTGTGTTGGCATGGTCTGTTTGCATCCTGTTATGATCTAAGATGCATACAAGCTGTGCAAGCACGCAGCATATCTTCTGTGGTCAGTGTTGCCACTTCTCTCTTGCTAGACAGCGACTTCCCGAGTCAGCCTTGCAGTGAAGCTGCAGTCTTCATTCATGTGTAATTTGAGGAGGACACGCCTACCCATAGAGCAGGGAAGCGTGATCGCTTGACCTGAATTTTACAGAATCGGAAAAGGCATAATACACATTCTGGATCTACCGATTATTGGAGGGGCTGATAATCGGGGGCTGATCTTCACTTTTGAAGTATCGGTATCAGCCACAAAGGTGCCGATATGACCAATATCTCTTCAAGTTGTTGTACCGGAGTGATACCTGCAGCTAGAGGCATCACCCCGGTACCGTTGATCAGAACCGACAGTCGGCTTTCTTGAAATGACAACTGATGCGGCTGATCTGCCACCCGATTGTCATTTACAATGAACAGGAGGGGAGGTTCCTCCCCTTCTGCCGCTCGCCTGGGTCTCCCTTCCCACAGGGATGCCCGAGCAACCAGCCAGCACATCCGCCGGCTTGCCAAAGACCTGAACAAAGCCGCATTGGGCTCTGATAGGGTCTCCCATGTAGAAACCCAAAAGCGATGTCATGATATCACTTACGGGTACTGAAGCCTTAAAGTCACCAGATTTAAAAAAAAAAAAAAAAAAAACATTCAAAACGGCCGAACTTTGCGTTTTGAATGCTTTTAAGTGCGGAGGAAGCGTTTGGGGTCTTTTAGACCCCCAGATCCCTTTTATAAAGAGTAGCTGTCACTGCCATTTACTTTGACAAGGGATGTTTACATTCTTTGTGACAGCAATAAAAGTGATCAGAATTTTTTTTTTTTTTTTTTACAAAGGACAGTGTAAAAAAATAAAAACTTTAAACGTGCAGAATATCGGCCTGAAGGGTGGCCGGAAAATCAATACCAGTCAATCACTAATACACATTATTTGTAAACTGTACACATTTAACTATTTAAAAAGGCATCTAGACTGACTGACTTGCATTTACAACTACTTTAAAGAAATCATTCTAATGTGTAACATGCCCATTTGGTCAGCCTACGTTTGCTTTAGGTTACAGTGCAGAAGGGGAGAGGTCACAGGTGTTAATCTCCTCATATTTGAAATTTCAACAATAAGGTGTATGTATAACAAATTTAGAACTGCAACTAACGATTCTTTTCATAATCGATTAGTTGGCCAATTATTGTTTCGATTCATCGGATAAAACCTTAAAGTGTGTTTGTATAATTTAGTTAATATGGAAAGTTTAAAAAAAGTAAAAAAAAAGTAAATGCAGTTTATTCTTCAATATCTATATACAGTGGTAAATGTAAATAAACTTTTATGGTTAGGGAGCAAAATCTCTAATCCACTCTGAGAATAACATGAAGAAGAGCTATTCTGTATATACTATTAGAGGTTTAATCTGGTAAATATCAGACTCAGATCAAATTTTTTATTTAAAGAAATACAAAATTAGACTGTTTTGCTGATTTCCAGGAAGAACTGTAATATATTATGTATGATGGACTCCCTTGTCATAAGCAGGTGGCTTTATAAAAGCTCCCTGCGCCTGTTGTCACTTATGCTGACCATACAAACAGTGTCTTCCTTCCAAAAATTTTTATTGTGAGAAAATTTTTGAATAGTGGGGTCAAATTGACATCTGTTTTCGACCACAGTGACAGGAAAATTCGAAGGAGCAGAATAGAAAACCTTGATTTGATCAAAGGAATTTTCAGACAGTGTATGAACTACATTCATTTTTAACCTGAATGTTAAAAGCAAGTGAAATTTTCAAATGACTTTCTTTCAGCGAATGTACAAAGATTTTTAGTATGAATATTTTCACCTGAAAATAGATACGTGTATTGCCAGCATATGGCTCCTTTCACACGCTGCGTTGCTTACGAGCTCCGTTCTCTGCTTAGTGGGGGATCGATCCGCCGATGCCCGCTGAGCAGGCGGGTGACAGCTCCGTCTCCGCTCTGTGTGCGGAGAGGGAGGTGTCGGAGCCCCGCTGCTCTCTATGGGGGAATCGGATGAGAACGGACCACCTGGATGGATGGAAAATAGGGTTTCCATCCGTCCGGATTTCACGGACAGGATCGGAATCAGATGGATTGTAATTAGGAGTCAGACATTAAGTTAAATGAAGGGTGGAAGGGAGATATACAACTTTTATATTATAGTAGTACTAAAAGCTAAAACTTTTTTTTTTTTTTTTCATGAATATGATCCTTTTGATATGATATGATATGCATAATACTGGTAAAGGTAGAAGAATGTTTTAATAACTAAAGTAATAGCACTCATCCTGACACGTGGGGAGGTGGGGGGTCAACCCTCCTTCGACCTGGAGACATTGCTCCCTTAGGGGTTTCCGGTCGGAGGGGGAGTGGCACTCTTCCTACTATTACAGATTAATGATGTGACTTTATATTAAGTGTAATTTACCTGATCCTAATAATCCTTGTATTGCTGGACATAAACTGGAAACTCTGTTGATTATCACTGTTAATATTGTTGTACTTATGTTTTTCACTCCATGTTGGAGTGTTGCTGTTGTTTATACCTAGAAATTCAATAAAAAATTATTGATGGAAAAAAAAATACTAGTAAAGGTTACAAATTTGCTCCCTCTTGACCTGTTAATCAAGCCATTGAAAGCATTTTATTACATCTTTTCAACAAGTGCAAAAGCATACCTCCCAACTTTTTGAGATGGGAATGAGGAGCACCTATTAGCAAAAGTATGTAGGCCTAGGACACACGTCCTACAATGCCCCCTTTAAAGGAGAATTATATCAAAATATTTAGTTAAATCCACAAGTGCCTTTTTTTACCACTACTTTTTCCTTTTATACTGGCTTTTGAAATTTGCAAATGCTGCAATTTAGAAATTGGATGAAAGGGTTAGCACTGGGAAACCCTTTTTGAAAGAGAGAAAATTTATTTTATATACAACTATATGGAGTTGACCAAAATGAAGGACAAATTAGGAGGAACGAGGGACAGTGGGACCAAATCATGGACAGTTCCTCAAAATCAGGAACAGTTGGGAGCTGTATAGAAGAAATAGCTGTTCATCAAGCCATAATCTTGTGGGCTGTTAACTTCCTGTACTCTCTACCTCTAGACCAGGGATATGCAAGCTGTGGCCCTCCAGCTGTTGCAAAACTACAAGTCCCATCATGCCTCTGCCTCTAGGTGTCTTGCTTGTGGCTGTCAGTCTTGCTGTGCATCATGGTACTTGTAGTTCTGCAACATCTGGAGGGCCACAGTTTGCAGATCCCTGCTCTAGACGGTTATCTGCATTTTCCCTGCTTTCTCCAAGGACTACATCTTCTAAGAGCCGGTTCACACTGGGGCGACTTGTCAGGCGACCTGGTCGCCTGACAAGTCGCCTGCCCATAGATTAGCACAGGACCTGTTCTAATATGAGCGACACAAGTCGCTCCGACTTAGAAAAAAGGTCCTGAGCTTCTTTGGGGCGACCTGGAGCGACCTGCATTGACTTCACAGGTCGCCCCGGCAAGTCGGGTCGCTGCTATGTGAACCGGCTCTAAGAGCCTTGTCTGGGAGGTACACTCTCAAATGTCAAGGCAGCAGCTGTGTTGTTTTTTTGAGAAGCAAATAAAAGCATGTTTGTGTGGAGGGACACAGATGGACAGGGATAAGTAGAGTTCTGTAGTCTAGCAGAGGAAAACTGAAGCAGGTCTGACTATAGTTACAGGGGATTACTCTGCAGCAGAGGCTGCATTGTTGGCCTACCAGACGTTATGAGCTTACTGGATTTCTGGCAGAATCTCCAAACAATTTTTTTGTGCTTGCAGCATTCTAAAGAGATCAAACCTGTATATGTATATGAGATATATGTATTTCAGAGATGGACTGTCCTTTTTTTTTTTTTTCTTGGCCACACATTCTTAAGTATATATTTTTATATTTCAGATGCTGGATGTGTATGACATTCTTCCATTTGATAATCCAGATGGTGGGGTTTGGAAGCAAGGTTTTGACATAACCTATGATGAACATGAATGGGATAATGAGATTCTTCAGGTTTTTCTTGTGCCTCACTCCCACAATGACCCAGGTATAGTATTAATGTAGACGTATTCTGAAGTAGAACAGGCACTCAGAAATTGAATTGTACACAAAGGGGGGGTCTAACAGTTTTCTCCTTTTTGGATGCATGTTTAGCCCATAAAGCAAGGAAGAAAGTAATCTAAATGACAGCAACCTCAAATATACAGTATGTGTTGGAATTTTTCTTTCTTGTTGTGCTATTTTCAGTGAAAAGTAGATTGATAGCAGAAACTCATTTCTGCTTGTAGATGCAATTGTTACTGCTTTTCTTATAATAAAAAGGATTTACAAACATTCCATTTCCTGGTTTACCTGATCTCGTAATATGTCAATCTTTGCACCATGAATCTGAATTTGGTTTGATTTTTAAATACTCCGCCATTGTTTAGAAAGATTTTTATATTGGCTAGGTTATCAACTGTATTGACCTTTAAAGGTTTTGCTGGCTTCACGTTCTATGTCTTTATATTCAAAATATGAACTTTGAATGTCAATTGCAATGGTTGAGAAGTGAAAGCAATACATTTTGGAAAACACCAGTAGCTTTGGTCAAAAAAATGTAAAGCTGATCTCCAGGCAAATAGCCTAATATACAGATGAAATATATTTTGGCAGCTGTTTTACCTGCCAAAAGGCTTGTGTTTTCCTGATACTTAAACCGTTCTGCTACGCAGCACAGCCATGTCTAGCAGGGCACTAAACTTTTTTGTGTTTAAAATGGTCTTAATCCAGCATACAGTACTACTACCCTGGAGAAGTTTATTAAAATGCAGAAAAAGACTTCCGCATACTTTTTTTTTTTCTCTCAAGTATTCTCTCCGTGTGCATTTTGCCCTCAGACTTCAGCTTCGTGTGTGTGCAAGTAGTGCATGTCTATTGGGGGGACATGTGCCAACCCAGTTGTCCTGTCACCCCTATTATATCCTTTGGATGTAAACATCCCCAGCCTCAGGGTCTCCTAAGCAAATACAACTTGGGGTGGTGACTGGATCTGCTAAAGCTAGACAGAGGACATAGATGTAAGAGAGTAGGAATGTCCAGGCACTATTGAATTCTTAAACCGACGCTGCTGTCTGTATGCTTACACAAGCTTCAAAGTGACAGCTGGAACACATACCTCCTGGCTCCCCTGCACATTACCAGCAAGTCGGATTCTTCGCACCCTTGCATGCTTCTTCCCAGACTTCCTGCTGCACAGGATAGATACGGGTAGTTGGGAGGTATGTGTGTACAAGTGGCTCCCTGCAAAGCCCCGAGATGGGGCTGCTGTCTTTGTGGTCTCTGATGCTTGAGCTGCCAGTATCTCAGCTGTGGCAGTGTGAGAAAGCGCTCCAATCCAGCAGGCAAATATAAGGGACCAGTGTAGTGGTAGCCCCTCATCACAGAAGTCTGGTTGCCAAGGCAGCCACTCTGAAGCCTATGGGAGCTTCTGTGTGATTTGCGCGATGGGCGGTTTACTATGCCTGTCCTGTTGTCCATGTCAGGATCACGCTGAGGAGGGTAGCTACTTTCCTGCATACAGGAAGGACATGTAGACCAAGTGTAGTCATCCTCCTAGAGGAATTTAGAGCAGGTGTGGTTTCAAAAGCATATTTCTGGTTATGCTGTCAGACGTCATCATTAGAAGTTGCACAGATGGATCCAATTGAAGGCATTGAATATGTATTTTTTTTTATTTATTTATTTTTTAATATTGGGTTTAATGTCACTTTAAGTGACACTTGGCAGGACTTGTTGCTCCCCCAAAATGTGACTGGACAGTAAAAAGAGAAGCAGTCGATCAATTACCTTATTTCTCTGGTACTTTAATCTCTACATCCATCAGCATGTTCCTTGCTGCTTCATGAACACTGCAGATCAGTGGATTGGCTACTTGTGCTGCTGCTTCTTCCTCAATCCAAGTTCTGCTGTACATGGGATTGCAGGAGGCTATTACCAAGTCAGATTCTGGCACCTATAATGCTGTGTTTAAATATACCAATCAGCCACAACCTTATGACCACCCACTTAGTAGGACCCCCTTTTACCTCCAAAACACCCCTGACCCATCAAGGCATGGACTCCAAATTAACATCCACCTGCATGACCGGACCCAAGGTTTCTCAGCAGAACATTGCCCAAATGATCACATTACCTTTGCTGGCTTGGTTTAGTGATGAATAATGTAGATAAAGGGTGACCAAGATGTTACTACTTCACACCCAAAAGGAGTATCACCAGAATTCAATGACCACTAAGCTATAGGTGGTCTAATCAGGCACAGGGAAGTAGGTCTCCCTCAAACCATGTACACTGGATTCACTCCAAAGACTCAATCCACTCTCTCAAATGTCAAAAGCGCTACCATAGTGCAGTATCCAAAGAATGCTTTATTGAAAAAATACAAGATCCAGTAGTGCATGTCATCATAAAACTGTGTAAGTGAACATTTGAAGTGTGCGGCTTTCCTTTTGGGCTCCAGGCTTAAGCAAAGAACTGACCAATCAGGTAGAAGTTGCGTGAGGACTTCACCGTCGTAGGCCCCACCCTACGTGTTTCATCATAAATAGTGTCTGGGTATAGGTCTAGATGGTGCATCATTATGTCAGCTATTTATAGGGCGGCAGCGCCATTTTAACTGCTGGCCGCGACCCGCCCGTATTATAGAGCAATAAGGGAAAAAAAAAAAGAGGGCCTACACAGGAACAAAAGAAAAGGAAAGATACTGCTATCTAGTGAATTAGCATAAATGGACATGCACAATAAAATTTGTATATGGTTTAAAAACACAGAGAGGAACCAAAACACAGGAACACCTATAGTCTCTCAAAGAAGTACAGATAAGAGATCAAGCATTATTAATAAAATGTCCCAATCGACATTCAGGCCGAAAGGGACAAAAGATTTCATATAAAAAATAAAGCGAGTTTCTAATTGGGATATAACTCTGATAATGTTGGTACCTCTCCAGTGGGGCACAAGCTTATCCAGGGCATAAAAATAAGTGCCCAATAAATTCTTGTCAAGATGTTTTGGGTAATGTTTGGACAGGTTGTGTCCCTTGAAACCACGTTTAACATTACCAACATGTTCAGAAAGACGTACATGTAATTCTCTTTTGATAAGACCTATATATTGTTTAGAACATGGACACTGAATCATATAGACGACAAATTTTGAAGTACACGTAATAAAACCACTATCAAACTTTATTCGTTTGTGACTGAAAGGATGTCGTGAGGGAATTAATTTGGCAAATGCTACACTTCTACATGGGGGAAAAAAATGGTAATCGATTTGAAAAAAAGGAAACTGTTTTGGGAGGGTCTATGACATTAGGTGCGACTTTATGTCGCAACGCTGAAACCCCTTTATATATTACGACAGGGTGATCTGGAAGAGCAGGACCAAGTACTCGGTCATTCTTTAGTATACCCCGATGTTTTTTTGAGTATTTTCCGAATGGAATAATGTTGACTAGAAGAACTGGTAGTTAAAGAAAATCCAAATTTATTGTGAACCGGCTTTACACTGGTCTCCAACTTCCTACGCAGCATGGTCCCTCTATCCATATTAGCTACCTGTATGATAGTGTTATCAGTGTCCTCTCCCGAGTAACCCCCCTCTAGAAATCTGGCTTTCAAAACATTGACTTGTAGTTGTAGATAGAAATCTGTGATACTCATGCAATTATGCCTAATATGTTGGAATTGGTCTTTGGGAACTGCATTCAACCAGGACCTATGATGACAACTTGTCAGAGGGATACAAGCATTGCACTCTGTCTCCTTAACGTATGTGGTAGTGAGAAGTTGTCCCTCCTGAACCTGAATATTCAAATCCAGGAAGTGTATCTGAGAGTCACTCACCTCCTCTCAGGAAATGCCCCTGTCATTCCGGTTCAAATTTTTAAAGAATTAGTCTTTGAGAATTTGAGTTTGAGTTTGTTTTCATTGTGTTTATTTTATACTGTAGCGCTGCACTATATTTTTGTATAACATTTTATTGAAACCAGCATTTCCTTTTTCATCAATTAAAGTATTTCTACAGGCAAAACCTTTTTTTTTTGGATAGAATGCGGAGGAATTAGAATACTTATCAGTTTTATTGCTGTCTGTACCCCCATTAGGGCGATTCATCCTCTATTAGTCCTTTTTTTACCACTACATTGAAAGTGAAAGATAATTACAAATTCTGGGTTGTTCCCAGAAAAGTAATAGATGGGAAATCTTCCAATTGGGACACCTGGGGGTCCCCAAGGAATTTCCTTTTTTATTTGCAGGGATTTCCTCCCACTTCCTGTTTAGCTTTGGGACAGCAAATGAAGGGAAATCTCTGCAATGGGACACAGATGGCAAAAAAAATCTTGCAACGTTAACACCCTCCCTTACTCTATCCAAATTGAAAACAAAACATTTTGCTTTTATTTCTACTTTAGGCTACAGTAGCTCTTCTAATGGGTTGGACTACATGGGCCAGCATTTACTCCCCATGTGCGTCAATGAGCTTTTGCCGTCAAAGACCCGGTAGCCCGTTTTCCTTCCGCTTTTAGTAGCACTTGACCACTGCAGACTGGAAACAGAACAGAAGAGCTGCCATTTTAGAAATGCTCTGACAGTCATCTAGCCACTACCATGTGGCCCTTGTCGGTTGCTCTTATCCTTATGCTTGCTCATTTTTTGTGCTTTCAACACATCAACTTCAGGGACAACATGTTCACTTGCTGCTTAATATATCCCACCAATTTTTCGGATGCCATTGTAATGAGATAATCAATGCTTTTTGCTTTACCTGTCAGTGGCTGTAAAGTTATGGCTAATCAGTGCATATGTGCGGCATCTATACTCTGGTTTTCTCTTATCCCCTCTGAAAAGTCTCACAAATACCTGTTGAGCCCACAAATGCCAGTCCACCTAATGCTGCTTACTGTGATAGTAATGATGCTTCACTACTAGTGAATTAAGAGCGTTTTACGCTTAGGTAGACTGTGCCTGCTTGCATTGCAGTGTGTGAAGATGTTGCAGAGGATATGGCTAATCTACATTATCACGGCTGGTTCACAAGCTTATTAGTGAGCACTGGGTCACAGCTAGCCTGCCCAATGCTTTCTGTATTGGCAGCACGGTATGTCCATTTTTGTGGGTGTGTTGGTATTCCTTTCAAATAAATTGGGGGTGGGTGGTATTAATGCAGGCACCAGAATAGAGAGATGTGAATGGGTCCCTTAATGTTCCTTACAATTCTATTCCTAACTGTAATCCTTTTGTATCATACGATATGATTCATACATGTGGAAATGTTACACAGGTTTGTGATTCATGAATTAGTTTCTGGCAAGCACAGGTCACCCTTTCAAGTTGTCAGATTTTCTTATAAACTTATTTTACAGTAAGTGGTATTAACATCAAAAGGTACACACGCTTCTGCACTATGTATTGCATAGTTTTTTTTATTATTATTGGCATACTAATATTGTACCTTTTTTTAATTTAAAGTTTAAGAATCTAATTCAGGGGTCAACAACCTTTTTCCAGGGCCTGATTTAATTTATGTGAATGCATGAAGGGCCGCATTCACCTGTTAATACAATGTTAGGATTATTATCTTCATTTATTAACAGTACAGGTTTACCCCACTTTAAAGCAGGGTTCCTCTCAAAAGTAGAACTTCCGCTTATCTGTCCCCCCCCCCCCCCCCCCCCTCCTCAGGTGCCACATCTGGCACCTTTCTGTGGGGAGTGGGTACCTGTTTTTGTATGGTTTGTCCCCACTTCCGCCGGACCTCGCTGCCACGAGGTACGTCGGAAGTTCGACCCCCCCCCCCTCCTTCCTCTGTTTCTAGTCCAGTAAAAGTGCACAGCGCGCTTTGCACATGTGCATTATGGACCCAGTCATGAAGCCGCAAGGCTTCACTGCCGGGTTTCCTTACCAGAAATGGCGGCGGCAGTATCAAACAGCCGATGAAAACATTGGCTACTGTGCCGACATCGCTGGACTCCAGGACAGGAAACTGTCCTAATATTAAAAGTCAGCAACTACAGTATGTGTAGCTGCTGACTTTTTTAATTTTTGGAGGAAGGGCGGAACACCGCTTTTAAGGTGCTTCACTAATACAAAGCCAGTAAACTCTGAAGGAGCATGCAGGTTCGCTCCCTCGAAGCTCTGGCATCCATGCAGGGTCTCCTCCCCCTCCCTTCCCTGCAGCGATTCGTTTGTTTAACTTAAGCTCACCCTCTTCCTTGGTCTCATGCAGCTCCAGCATGTCTCTGGACCCTTACCTTGTGATACCCGGCCACTGATGCTGGCATTATAAAGTGAAAACTGCCTTGCTGCACATTAAGATGGTTTTTAATTTATAGCAGTGCCCCTGGTCCTTATCCTGCTGTATGATGATGATCAAAGTTTCTTGTATTTTGTTTAACATTTATTTTTAAATATCTAATAACAGAATGGTAATTATAACAGTAATACAGTGACACTGATGGCATTTGGGACACTGATAGCACGGTGGGCACTGTTTTGACAAGGACAAAACACTCACTCTGCTCTGATATCACTCTCCCTCCTCACAAGTTGTCTGTTTACACTTGAGATCTCTAATTGGACGAGGCGATCACATGGTAAATGGCCACTGTGGCCATTTACCACGACCTGTGACTGGCTGTGTCCAAGGGACACTGCCATCGCCAATTTTCCCCGATGCCTGCCTGCGGGGAGCGTGTTTCCGGGAGGACTTGCATGGACGCCCTCCCGGCAGGTAAGTCCCGCACTGTAGCGCTCCTTGGGCTAAAGCGGGGACGTGAGGTGGTAAAACGTCTGCAGGCCGGGTGCACATGAATTCATCACATGCACTAATGGGCCAGACATTTAGTGACGGCGGCCCTGGTGCAGGCTGTAGGCTGCCAACCCCTGATCTAAACCATTGTAGCAGGATTGATGGGTCTGCAAGCACTACAGAGATGGAAAGCTCAGAGTGATGAGTGCTAGCAAGAATGGAAGTTGGTTGGACATAACCTTTGCCATCTGGCATTGTAATTAGCACTCAAAGGAAATAACTGAAAGCTTGGCATAAACATTTTCATTAAGTAAACTCCCTTAAAAAATATTTCTGCAAGTTTAATAAGATTGTGTTTTAAAAAAAAGAAAAGAAATTAGATTTACAACTTTCGGGATCGGTCGAAAAATGGGCTAATCCCTGATGAAGCCATGCGGGCTGTGACACAACTAGTCAGCAAGGAGTTTGGTACATCACTTCAGGTTTTCGACCAATCCCAGAAGTTCATGGTTTCTGATGCTGTTGTAATCAATTTTAAATGTGAGTTACTACCTTTTTTTTTTTTTTTTTTTTTTTTTTTTTTTTTTTTTTTAAATAATACATTTTAATTGGAATACTACACAATGAGGATTTGCTTTTATGTATAACCATATCACCCACTGGAGGAGGGGAGAGTGTGAAAGAGTGTGGACAGACCTATAAACCATTGCATTGTTGATTGGAAGAAATGATATAGCCACCCATAGACAGGAATTGCTTGCATCCTAAATGTTTTTAAGCCCCTGCATAACTTTGGGACGATTTTATTGCGTCTTGAGGTCCAAAGACATCGATGATGCTTCAAGTCCAGGTAAAATCTCAGTAAAATAACGCAACTTTCTCTATCGCTCATTGACAGACGTAGTCTTCTTGATTCTCAAGAGCTGGGTTATGTTGTCTCCGCAGGAGTAGGACTAGGCAGAATGACAAAACGTTCTGGCTCCACCCTAGGGGGCAGTCCCTGAGGGTATATCCTCCCTCTCTCTGCTACAGGGAATCGGTTTTTTTCTGTCTAGTCAGGAGTAAGGACCTAAGCTCCTTGCTGGGATCTTTTGGTCCTGGCAAGACTTTTTTTCTTTAAGAAAAAGACATTTTTTAGGTAGTTTTCTCCAGTGTTTTTTCCTGTGAGATCTTCAAGCAGGGCACACCGGATGTGGATGTGTTGGCATCACGATTCAACAGGAAAGTTCAGAGATTCGTGGCTCGCTCCCGCGATCCTCTGGCAGAAACCGCAGACGCACTGATCGCCCCGTGGGGGCAATACCAGCTAATATGCCTTCCCTCCTCTCGCGTTACTGCCAAGAGGATCTACTGTCTCAGGGACCGATCTTCCATCCTGCTTTACGATCGCTGGCTTTAACGGCCTGGCTATTGAGACCCAGGTGCTGAAGGACAAAGGTTTGTCAGCTTCAGTTATTCCTACTCTAGTTGAAGCAAGGAAAGCGACTTCCAGAAAGATTTATCATCGCACATGGAAGTCCTACATTGCATGGTGTGAACCTTTGGGGTTCCGTCCTCGGTCTTATTCGATTAGTCGAATATTGGCTTTTCTGCAACAAGGGGTTGAGCAGAAACTGGCCTTGAGTACTATCAAGGGTCAGGTCTCAGCATTAGCCATCTTCTTTCAGAAGCCTTTGGCTACTCATTCCTTGGTGCGGAATTTCATCCAGGGGGTGCGACATCTGGCTCCGCCAGTACACGCGCCGTTACCCCCCTGGGATCTTAATTTAGTGTTGTCGGTTCTTCAGAAACCTCCCTTTGAAGATATTAGGGAGATTCCTCTACCCACGTTGTCCCAGAAGGTGGCCTTCTTGGTGGCTATTACTTCTGCACGAAGGGTGTCAGAACTGGCCGCATTATCTTGTCGTTCACCATATCTGGTGGTTCATAGAGATAAGGTGGTTCTTCGTCCGAATCCATCCTTCCTACCAAAAGTAGTTTCAGAATTTCATCTGAATGAAGAAATTGTATTACCTTCCCTGTGTCCTAAGCCCAGTCATCCTCGGGAATTTGCTTTGCACTCCTTGGATGTGGTCCGGGCGATCAGTGTATACTTGAAAACGACAGACTCGTTTCGCAAGACGGATTCACTTTTTGTGATCCCAGATGGACCCAAAAAGGGGTTGCCTGCATCTGCCGCGACCATTTCCAAATGGATCAGACAGACGGTAGTACAGGCTTATTCTATTAAGGGTCGGGAGCCCCCGTTCCCTGTTAAGGCGCACTCCACTCGGGCACTTAGTGCGTCATGGGCCTTTCGCCATCAGGCGTCAGTGGTCCAGGTGTGCAAGGCGGCTACCTGGTCGTCGGTGCATACCTTCTCTAAACATTATAAAGTTGATGTAATGGTATCGTCTGATGCCTCATTTGGCCGCAAGGTTTTGCAGGCCGCAATTTGAGGAGACCAGTGGTCTACCTCGAGGGTTTTTTTCCGTTGGAAAATTTTTTCTTTTAGTCTCATTCTTTGTTTATAATGAGCCTTTAAAACTTCTAGTTTGGCACCGGTTGGGCCTACTAGATTGGATTTGATTTTGTCAATCCCACCCCTCATTTGTGGCACTGCTTCTGGATGTCCCAGCTCTTGAGAATCAAGAAGACTACGTCTGTCAATGAGCGATAGAGAAAAATGGATTTTTGTAAGAACTTACCGTAAAATCCTTTTCTCTTAAGCTCATTGACAGACGTAGTACCCGCCCCTCTATCATTGAGTTGGGTTGGGTTAATTTCTCTGTACTGCTTTAAACAGAACTGATTCCCTGTAGCAGAGAGAGGGAGGATATACCCTCAGGGACTGCCCCCTAGGGTGGAGCCAGAACGTTTTGTCATTCTGCCTAGTCCTACTCCTGCGGAGACAACATAACCCAGCTCTTGAGAATCAAGAAGACTACGTCTGTCAATGAGCTTAAGAGAAAAGGATTTTACGGTAAGTTCTTACAAAAATCCATTTTTTAGGTTGCATAAGTGTGAATGGGGCCTTAGACCTACTGGTCCAGGGAATGGGGTGAGCTGCTAGCGCACATTGTGTGGATTGCAGTGATCGCATCACTGAGGAATTTGATATTTTCAGAACAGAAATCAGTGGACACTTTTTTGTTCTGTAATGGACACTATTATGAAAATCAGATCACTAAATTGTATTTTTTTTCATTTTATCTCTGTATTGATTATTGTTAAATCTGATTTTGCTTGTTTGCACAATTTAACATTTGCAGCACTTGTGTTTTTTTTTGTTTTTGGTTACAATACCAAGTAGGGGTATTTTAATGTTGGATTGTGAGAAGACATAGGAATATTTTTATTTGCGTTATTTTGCACTGGCACTTTGGAGTATAAACTCAGTAGATTATTTTTTTTATTCACATTATTTATCTACATTGAGAAATCAGACACATGTAGTAATATTACGGTTTGCAATTCTTTGTGTAGTTTTAATCTTTTAGTTTTTGAAGCATAGCGCCACTTCATGATTGTAAACCTCTGGATTGATGGTGTGTCCTACTATTTTGTTTTCGTTAATCTAAAGGAAATTGAACAATCAGTTTGTATAGTGTTTGGCCACATTTATACACCTAAAATTAACTAGTTGCCCTTTCAGTGTTCTTAATTGTTAATGACACACCAAACAGAGAAGCAAACACACATTTTGCCACATGAAAAAACAAGCGACAGATGCAGTAGAAAAACTTGAAGAAATGTCCCACTAGCTACTTTGGCAGGTGTGGCACAGCCCATTGAAATCAACGTGCTGCCCTTTGTGTGTCACCGGAAAATGAGCCAAAAAAATGCGCTCCCACTACTCTAGGGGTGAATGGGGCCTGAAAGTGAAATTGGTGCATTTCCACAAGAACAATAAGAGCTCCATTCACATCTGTGTGTTTCTGAACAAATGGCAAACTGCACAGAAAATGTTTGCTTTGCTGTGTGTTTCAGAAATGCTGCAAATTTGTATAATGTTTGTGTTGGGGTGCCTTCAACATGTAACAAGTGCAGCAAATGCACCAAAAACTGCAGTAATGCACCATGATCCACTCAAAAAAGAAAAAGTGCTGGGGCGATTTTGTCGTGCGTAGGGCAGCCCATTCAGGTGAATAGGCTGCCTTTGTGTGACAGGTGAAATCGTTCCAAAATACCAAAAAGAAACACATGCGGGAAAGTGAGTTTTCACTATGTGGAGATGTGAACGAGGACTGAAACTGAGTGTTTGTCTACTCCTATTTACTTGTATAAAGATGGCCATACACTATACAATCTCTGTACAATTTCCTTTTGATTTACCGGAACTACCTGACCAATCCAATCAGACAAGTCCTTGTACTACATAGCTGATGGGAGATCCTAGGGTCCTTTCACACGGGCAACGCGGAACGCTCAGCAGGGGGATTACAGGCCCATCTCTGCTCACTGTGCTGAGACATACCTGCCAGAGCACCGCTCTCCTCTATTGAGAGAGCAGATGAAAATAGGCCGCCGGTCCATTTTCATCCAATCCCATGGATGGATGGAAAATAGGGTTACCATCTGTCTGGATTTCACGGACAGGATCGGATAGCAGTGGGTGTCAGCGGACATGTCATCGCTGACAACTGCTGCCCCATAGGGGTGAATGGAGCATCCGATCAGGCCTGCCTGAAAAACTGTCAGGCGGACCTGATTGGAACGCCCGTGTGAAAGGACCCTAAAGGAGATTGTACAATTGGATTATATAGGGAGTAGGTGGAAGGTAGTATTGTATATTGGGAGGTGTGGTCCAGAGTGATGAACACACCCTATAGTGCCCCCTTCTGTGATGCAGTAAGGAAGTGAGGGCTTCACCAGTAACACTAATACAGTCATCAGTGCTAATAATCCTATCACTTTACTAATGACGCTGCCTGGGAAGGGGTTAATATTTAGGGGCAATCACAGGGGTTAACTGTGTGCCTAACAATGTTTTTACCTTGTGCACACTGTGCTGTTTTTACTGAGCGATGTGAAGAAAAGACACGTTGCTGCTGTCTGTAGAGCTCTTTGTTTACTAACACAGGGCTCTCTTCTGTCATTTGCTCAGCCGATCAGCGAGTTCCCACCTTAAATCATTCACCAGGACCTGCTGATCAGCTTGTGCTGTAGCGAATGACAGCACAGCCGGGACAGCGGGTGTACACCCCTACCCAGAAGTGCTGGATCACTCTGCTTCAGTAAATGTGGTTTGCAAGCTGTTAAACCAAGCTAGCTCAAACAAATTATTTCCTTCACTAAGAAATGTGGCTGGTGTCAGACTGTTAGTGATGTATAAAATATGTAGTATCAGCTGCATACATTATACCGCTTTGTGTTCCAGCAGCAATATGGGGGATTCTGACTTCTGCCTGAACAAAATCGAATCAGGCTAAGCGCTTCTCAAACAATTTACAGAAAGCCTTGTAATTTTTTGAATGAATACAAGGTTTCCTCTAATTTGCTGGGTGGAGAGGGGGCAGATGTCAGAAGAGTGAGCTTTGTATTCATTCAAAAAATGACAAGGCTTCCTGTGAATGTCCGAGAAGCTCTTAGCCCAACTCGATTTTGTTCTAGTAGCAGAAAGGAAGTCCCCATACTGCTGCCAGAGCACGGAACACTGTGTATAGCTGATGCTACATGCAGTTTATAGCGCTGACAGCAGCCACATTTCTTTGTGAAGGAAATGGTTTGTTTGGGCCAGCTTGGCCCAAATTAACTATTTAAGGTAACACAAAATATGTTAGCCTTCAACAGCCTTGGAGAGAGAGTGGAAACGGAAGCTGTGCCGGAAGCTGTGCTGTGCTGTGCTGTGTGTGTGTGTGTGTGTGTGTGTGTGTGTGTGTGTGTGTGCGGACGAGCGGCATGCGGCGAGGGAGCCGTGTGCTGTGCTGAGCCGGGTGCTGTGTGGGTGCGAGGAGGAAGAGGAGCTGCGGGAGACAAGAGCGGGAGCGGGGGACCGGTATCTTGTGACTGAGCAGCGGCGGCGGACGGCCAGAAGGAGGGAGCGACAGCAGCAGGGACGTGAGTAGGATACCGGAAGCCGGGCGCGGGTGCAGAGGACCCCAGGGACCGGGACAGAGGGCAGAGAGCGGTGGTTGCGACGGCGGACGGACACCGCACAATACTGAGGAGAGCGTTCCCGAGAGGAGGAGGAGACCGTCCCCAGTGTGTGAGGCAGCAGCAGCTGCAAGCAAGGCAGGGGAGAGAGCTGTGTGACTGGGCTCGGTGAATCAATAGCCGTGTGACTGTGCACTGCGACAGACCGTGACTGACGGTGCCCTGCGACTGACGTTGCCCTGTGACTGACTGAGTGTGCTCTTCAACTGAGTACCTGGGAAGACTGGTAAGTATCTTAGCGACTGGTGAGTACCCCAGGTTTAGTACGTACCAGGGGAGATGGAGGTAGTGTAGGTAAGGAAAAGCAGGTCGTTACCATTATCCCCATAGGGTAGTGGGTAATGTCCGACAGGATTGCGGATGCCACTCGAGGGCGAATACTGCTGTGCAGGATGTGTGCGACTTGTTTCTCTGGAAGCTCAGATCCTGGATCTAGAAAACATAGTGGCAACACTGCGTTGCATCAACAACCTGGAAAGGAGCTTGGACATTGCCCATCAGGCGCTGGCAGGGGCCAGCATAGAGGAGGGAGGAGTAGAGGAGACGCAGGCATCAGAGGTATGCAGTTGGGTGACAGTTAGGAAGGGTAGTGGGAAGAGTGTCAGGGAGGCCAGTCCTGAGTTGGTTCACCCTAACAAATTTGCCATGTTGCAGGTTGAGGGGGATATCCGCTCAGGGGTGGCAGTGCTGGAGCAGGCGCCCTCCCAAAGCTGCCAGGGGAGCGGCGGCTCCAGGAAGAAGGGGGGGGGGCCGTGACCCAGGAAAGGTTAGAC
This sequence comes from Pelophylax lessonae, assembly GCF_965119305.1. NCBI lineage: Eukaryota > Metazoa > Chordata > Amphibia > Anura > Ranidae > Pelophylax > Pelophylax lessonae. The sequence continues at coordinate 176,827,967 of NC_138768.1, forward strand.
AGGTTGTGGTAGTTGGAGACTCAATTATCAGGAGGACAGAGAGGGCAATCTGTCGAAAAGATTGCGGTAGCCGAACAGTATGTTGTTTACCCGGCGCTCGAGTTCGGCACATCGCGGATCTGGTAGACAGATTATTGTGCGGGGCTGGGGATGACCCAGCGGTCATGGTGCATGTGGGCACTAATGACAAAGTAAAAGGAAGGTGGAGGATCCTAAAGAACGATTTCAGGGACTTGGGTAATAGATTGAGGAATAGGACCTCCAAGGTGGTTTTCTCTGAAATACTGCCTGTACCTCGAGCCACACAAGAGAGGCAGAAGATTAGGGAACTTAACAAGTGGCTGAGGGATTGGGTTGGGAAGGAGGGGTTTGGGTTCCTGGAGAACTGGGCTGACTTCTCAGTCGGCTACCGGCTCTTTAGTAAGGATGGGCTGCACCTTAATGGGGACGGTACAGCTCTTTTGGGGAGAAAGATGGCCACCAAGTTGGAGGGGCTTTTAAACTAGGAGACGGGGGGGGGGGGGGGGGTGGGCTCAGATATAGAGTCAGTGAGGAGGGAGCAAAGGACAGAACGCAGTAATAGTCAGCAGCGACACTAGTTCCTTAACGTCAAATAGGGGTCTGTGCGGGAAAACATCAGACCAAACAGGAATAAACATAATCACCATTCACGATCAACTTCCACAAAACTAAGAGGGGTATATGCTAATGCCAGGAGCCTAGCTAATAAAATGGATGAGTTGGAAATGTTAGTACGTGAGGAAGACCTAGACCTTGTGGGAATAACGGAAACTTGGTTCGACCCCCTCACATGACTGGCTTGCCAATATCCAATGGTATTCGGTGTACAGGGTATTCGGTGTTCGGAAGAACAGGGTAGGAAAAAGAGGGGGAGGGGTATGTCTCTATGTCAAGGATAATGTAAGGGTGATAGAGAGGAATGATATTATGGAAGAGATGAGTATTGAGTTAGAATCTGTGTGGGTAGAACTCCATAGGGAAGAAGTAAAGGCAAAAGTAATTGTGGGGGTTTGCTGTAGGCCACCCAACCAAAGGGAGGAGGTACAGCTGGAATTTATATCACTGCTGGGTAAAGTGGCAAAACTGGGATCAGTCATATTGGGGGACTTCAATTATCCAGACATTGACTGGGAAGAGGGGACTACACACTCACAGAAGGCCCGTCTATTCATGGAAACCTTACAGGACAACTACATGTCACAGTTGATGGATTCTCCTACTAGAGAAAATGCAGTCCTGAATCTATTGCTTACTAATGACCCAGACCTAATCTCGGAGGTAGGAGTCCAGGACAACCTGGGCTCTAGCAATCACAGGATGATCACATTTAGCGTAAACAACAATATAACAAGTGGGGAACATAAGAACCCTAAACTTCAGAAGGGCAAACTTTCCAAAATGTTATGCTCATAGATGGAAAGGGTAAACTGGGACCAAACCCTGGGATCACTGACCACGGAGGAAAAATGGGAATGGTTTAGGAACATATTAAACAAATGCATCCTGCGGTGCATTCCTATGGGAAATAAATTTAGAAGAGACAAGGCCAAACCTGGCTGGCTAAACCGTAATGTTAAAAAACTTATTAGGGAGAAAAAAAATGGCCTTCAAGAAATATAAATCAAAGGGCACAGTATTGACTTTCGAGCAATACAAGGAGGCAAATAAGAAAAGTAAATACGAAATCAAAATGGCTAAAATCAACTTTGAGAGACAAATAGCGGAGGATGGTAAAAAGAACCCAAAAAAATTCTTTAACCACTTTACCACCGGAGGATTTTGCGGTCTTACGTCCAGGCCACTTTTTGCGATTCGGCGCTGTGCGACTTTAACTGACAATTGCGCGGTCGCGCGATGCCGCACCCAAACGTCCTTTTTTTCCCCACAAACAGACCTTTCTTTGGTGGTATTTGATCACCTGTGCGATTTTTGTACTTCTTGCGCTATAAACAAAAAGAGCGTTTATTTTGAAAAAATAACAATATTTTTAACATTTTTTTATATGAAATTCCCCCCCAAAAAAATGTAAAAATCTAAATTTTTTTAATTTTTGGCCAATTTGTTTTCTGCTACCTATGTTTGGTAAAAAAATCACAATAAGCGTATTTTGATTGGTTTGCGCAAAAGTTATTGTGTTTAACTAAGGGAAAGATTTCTGTCATTTTTGGTGTTTTTTTTTTTTTTTTTTTAACGAGTAATGACGGCGATCTGCGATTTCTTTTTTTGCGGGACTGCGACATTGCGACAGACAGATCGGACCCTTGACTGACATTTTTGACACTTTTGGGGGTACCAGTGACATTACTGCAGTAATCAATGCTATATATATGCACTTACTGTAAAAATGACACTGGCAGGAAAGGGGTTAATTTTATTGGAGTGAGTCAGGGACAGATCGCATGTTCAGCTATGCGGAACACTGCAATCTGGCACTCCTTGTCACTTAGGAGATCCGCCCGCTCTGTTTACACAAGCGGGTGGATCTCCAAACTCGATTCCCCGACGATCGGGGAAGAGCAGCGGCGATCGCCGCCGCTCCTCCCCTGGCCCGACTCCCGCTGTGACTGAAAACAGCGGCCGCCTACAGGGGGAGGAGTCCAACGACGTAGGTCTACGTTGCTGGATGATAACGAACCACTTTGCCGCAGTACAGTCAACGTGACTGGTCGGCAAGTGGTTAAATATATCGACAGCAAAAAAGCTAGGGCAGAGCATATTGCGCACATAATTAACGAAGATGGGGGGATGGTTACAGAGGACACTGAAAAGGCAACCGTGCTGAACGCCTTTTTCTCATCAGTCTTTACTCAGGAAAAGGAGGGGTACACCGACCATGACTGTATGGTCAGTAGTATTACACAGGACTTGCCGCTATGGCTAACAGAGGGTGAAATCAGGGAAAGGCTGGATAAAATAAACACAAATAAATCACCAGGCCCGGATGGCGTACATCTGAGAGTACTCAAAGAACTCAGTAAGGTTATATCTAGACCACTGTTCCTGATCTTTGCTGATATTATTAAGACCGGAAATGTACCAGGGGATTGGGGGAAATGTACCAGGGGATTGGGGGGTAACTTTAATTATCCAGATATAGACTGGGCAGAAGGAACCGCGCACTCAGCCAAGGCTAGGCAGTTCCTAAATGTTTTGCAGGACAATTTCATGGGTCAGATGGTGAATGCACCGACAAGAAACAATGCGGTACTTGACCTACTGATTACCAACCACATAACATAAACTAGCTCAGTCTATGAAAAAGGGGGATAAGACATTCTTCAGATATATAAATGAAAAAAGGAAATTAAAACAAGGAATAACTAAATTAAAAACAAAGGACGGAAGGTATGTAGAAGAGAATAAAGGGCTAGCCGACTGCCTTAATGAATACTTCTGTTCAGTTTTTACAGAAGAAAATGAAGAAGGACCTCCACTCGAAAGGATGACTAATGAATCATTTGATGCATGTGTCTTTACAGAGGAAGACGTTCTAAGATTGCTGTCTAAAGTGAAGACAAATAAGTCACAGGGTCCTGATGAGATACACCCAAAATTATTAAAAGAGCTTAGTGGTGAGCTGGCAAAACCATTAACAGATTTATTTAACCAATCATTAGTAACAGGAGTCGTCCCGGAAGATTGGAAATTGGCAAATGTCGTGCCCATTCACAAAAAGGTAGTAGGGAGGAATCGAGCAACTATAGACCAGTGAGTCTGACATCAATAGTAGGCAAATTAATGGAAACCCTATTAAAGGATAGGATTGTGGAACATCTTAAATCCCATGGATTGCAAGATGAAAAACAACATGGGTTTACTTCAGGGAGATCATGTCAAACAAATCTTATATATTTTTTTGACTGGGTGACTAAAATAATAGACGGTGGAGGTGCAGTAGACATTGCATATCTAGATTTTAGTAAGGCTTTTGACACTGTCCCACATAGAAGACTTATCAATAAACTGCAGTCATTGAGCATGGACTCCCATATTGTTGAGTGGATTAGGCAGTGGCTGAGTGACAGACAACAAAGGGTTGTAGTCAATGGAGAACATTCAGAACAAGGTCATGTTACCAGTGGGGTACCTCAGGGATCTGTACTGGGACCAATTTTGTTTAATATCTTCATAAGTGATATTGCAAAAGGCCTCGATGGTAAGGTTTGTCTTTTTGCTGATGACACCAAGATATGTAACAGGGTTGATGTTCCTGGAGGGAAACGCCAAATGGAAAAGGATTTAGGAAAACTAGAAGAATGGTCAGAACTCTGGGAACTGAAATTTAATGTGGATAAGTGCAAGATAATGCACCTGGGGCGTAAAAACCCAAGGGCAGAATATAGAATATTTGACACAGTCCTGACCTCAGTATCTGAGGAAAGGGATTTAGGAGTAATTATTTCAGAAGACTTAAAGGTGGGAAGACAATGTAATAGAGCAGCACGAAATGCCAGCAGAATGCTTGGATGTATAGGGAGAGGTATAAGCAGTAGAAAGAGAGAAGTGCTTATGCCGCTGTACAGAACACTGGTGAGACCTCACTTGGAGTATTGTGCGCAGTACTGGAGGCCATATCTCCAGAAGGATATAGATACTCTGGAGAGAGTTCAGAGAAGAGCTACTAAACTGGTACATGGATTGCAGGAAAAAAATTACCAGGAAAGGTTAAAGGACCTTAACATGTATAGCTTGGAAGAAAGAGACAGAGGGGATATGATAGAAACTTTTAAATACATAAAGGGAATCAACTCGGTAAAGGAGGAGAGCATATTTAAAAGAAGAAAAACTACCACAAGAGGACACAGTTTTAAATTAGAGGGGCAAAGGTTTAAAAGTAATATGAGGAAGTATTACTTTACTGAGAGAGTAGTGGATGCATGGAATAACCTTCCTGCAGAAGTGGTAGCTGCAAATACAGTGAAGGAGTTTAAGCATGCATGGGATAGGCGTAAGGCTATCCTTCATACAAGATAGGGCCAGGGACTATTCATAGGATTCAGATATATTGGGCAGACTAGATGGGCCAAATGGTTCTTATCTGCCGACACATTCTATGTTTCTATGTTTCTAACAATACAGACCTGATCATGGATATAGAAATATGGGACAACTTAGGAAACAGTGACCATAGGTCAATAAGTTTCATTATTAATTACAGTAATAGGAAGCAGAGGGGTAATATAAGGACACTGAATTTCAAAAGAGCCAATTTCCCTAAACTGCGCTTGCTGCTAGAAAATATCAATTGGGATAGAACCCTGGGAACAAAGAACACGGAGGAAAAATGGGAGTGCTTCAAGAGCATACTAAACAGGGGGATTGGCCAGTGCATTCCAAAGGGAAATAAATTTAAAAGAGCAAAAATAAACCCTGGGTGGCTAAACTCCAACATAAAAATGTATATTAGTGCTAAAGAAAAGGCCTTCGAAAAATACAAGACTGAGGGGTTATTGGCAGCATTTAAGCATTACAAAGAGTGTAATAAGAAATGTAAAGATGAAATCAGGGCGGCTAAAATAGAACACGAGAGACCTATAGCGGAGGAGAGTAAAAAGAACCCCAAGAAGTTCTTTAAGTATATAAACAGTAAGAAAGCGAGGCCAGAACACATTGGCCCCATAAAAGATGATAAAGGAAATATGGCCACTGAGGACAGAGAAAAGGCGGAAGTGTTAAATCATTTCTTCTCTTCAGTCTTCACAAAAGAATCGGGGGGCTACACGAACCCAGCTTGTAAGGCCGAACTAAATAATACACCTCAGGAAGTGCCGCCATGGTTAACAGAAGATCGACTTGGAGCTAAACTAGAGAAACTTAACATAAATAAATCCCCGGGACCGGATGGCTTGCACCCGAGGGTTCTTAATGAGCTCAGCCAGGTGATTGCCAGACCATTATTCTTGATCTTTAAGGATAGTTTACAGACGGGTATGGTGCCAGCTGATTGGAAAAAAGCGTGGTACCAATATTTAAGAAGGGGCCGAGATATATCCCGGGTAACTATAGGCCGGTCAGCCTAACATCTGTAGTCTGCAAAATATTGGAGGGGATGTTAAGGGACCACATACAAGACTTTAGTAATGAAAACGGTATTATAAGTAGTAATCAGCATGGATTCATGAAAAATCGTTCGTGCCAAACCAATCTATTAACCTTCTACGATGAAGTGAGCTGCCACCTAGATAAAGGTAAGCCTGTGGATGTGGTGTATCTGGACTTTGCAAAGGCCTTTGACACCGTTCCCCACAAACGATTACTGTACAAACTAAGGAAGGTAGGTATGGATCAGAAGGTGAGTACCTGGATAGAGAACTGGCTCCAGGGGAGAGTACAGAGGGTGGTGATTAATGGGGAGTACTCGGATTGGGCGGGTGTGGAAAGTGGGGTCCCCCAGGGTTCTGTCCTGGGACCAATCCTGTTTAATTTATTCATAAATGATCTAGAGGAGGGGATATCGAGTACAATCTCAGTATTTGCGGACGATACTAAACTAAGCATGCCAATATCTTCTATGCAGGATGTGGAAACCTTACAAGCGGACCTGAACAAAATAACGGGGTGGGCAACTACATGGCAGATGAGGTTTAATGTTGAAAAATGTAAAGTAATGCACTTGGGTGCCAGAAACCAGAAAGCAAGCTACTCACTAGGGGGGGAACCTCTGGGTGAGTCTAGGATGGAAAAGGACTTGGGGGTACTGGTAGACAACAAGCTTGGCAGTGGCATGCAATGCCAAGCCGCCGCAAGCAAAGCCAACAGAATACTGGGATGTATAAAAAAGGGGATTCACTCCAGAAATAAAGAGATTATTCTCCCACTCTACAAGAATCTGGTCTGGCCACATCTGGAGTATGCTGTCCAGTTCTGGGCACCGGTCCTCAGGAAGGATGTGCTGGTACTGGAGAAAGTCCAGAGAAGGGCAACAAAAATAATTAGGGGAATGGAGGACATCAGCTATGAGGAAAGACTACAAGCACTGAGCATTTTCTCTCTGGAGAAAAGACGATTGAGTGGGGATATGATATCAATGTACAAATACTGTACTGGTGACCCGAGCATAAGGAACAAACTATTCAGAGAAAGGAGATACAATAAGATACGTGGCCACTCACTAAAACTAGAGGAAAGGCGGTTTAACCTTAAAGTGCGTAAGGGGTTCTTTACTGTAAGAACGGTAAGGATGTGGAATTCTCTTCCACAAGCAGTCGTATCAGCAGGGAGCATTGATAGTTTCAAAAAACTATTAGATGGACACCTTAAAGACCACAACATACAGGGGTATACAATGTACGGTTAAAAGCAAACACACACACGCATCATAGGTTGAACTGGATGGACTGTCTTTTTTCAACCTTACTAACTATGTAACTATGTAAGCTAACGTGATACCGATATTCTAAAAAGGGCAGAGGCATGTCCCGGGTAATTATAGGCCTGTCAGTCTGACATCGACAGTATGTAAACTTCTGGAGGGGATGATAAGGGACTATATTGTAGATTTTGCTAAAGACAACAACCTCATCAGCAGTAATCAGCACGGGTTTACAAATGGGTGTTCTTGTCAAACCAATCTCTTAACATTCTACGAGGAGGTGAGCTAGATGGGGGCAGACCAGTGGATGTGGTGTACCTGGTTTTCGCCAAGGCGTTTGATACAGTTCCCCACAAGCGCCTAATTTATAAAATAAGGTCTGCAGGTATCGACCGCAGGGTTTGCTCTTGGATACGGAATTGGCTAAAAGGGCGTGTCCAAAGGGAGGTCATAAACAGCGCATACTCAGACTGGTCTGAGGTGGTAAGCGGGGTCCCCCAAGGCTCAGTCCTGGGACCAACCTTGTTTAATTTATTCATAAACAGCATTGAGGATGGGATCATTAGTTCTATATCAGTTTTTGCGGATGACACAAAATTGGGCAGGGCAATAACTGCACCGCATGAAGCAGATATCCTACAAAATGACCTGGACAAAATAACGGAGTGGGCAACGACATGGCAAATGAGGTTTAATGTGGAGAAGTTTAAGGTTTTGCACTTGGTGACTAAAAACATTAAAGCACAATACACGCTAGGGGGGGGAACCCTTGGGGGAATCAAAAATGGAGAAGGATCTGGGAGTCTTGGTAGAGGATAGACTAGGCAATAGCATGCAATGTCAAGCGGCAGCTGCCAAAGCCAGCAGAATATTAGCATGCATAAAGAAAGATGTATTCCAGAGAGAAGACTATAATCCTTCCACTTTATAAAACTCTGGTCCGACCACATCTGGAGTATTCTGTCCAGTTCTGGCTGCCAGTCCTCAGGAGGGATGTGTTGGAGCTGAAGAGGATCCAGAGAAAGGCAACTAAACTAATTAGGGGATCGGAGGACCTTAATTATGAAGAGCGTCTGCAATCGCTTGATTTATTCTCCCTGGAGAAGAGACGCCTGAGAGGGGACATGATAGCAATTTATAAATATCTCAATGGTGATCTCGACATAGAAAAAAATCGATTAAGTCGTAGAGGGTGCATGAGGACTCGAGGGCATACGTTGCAATTAGTGGAGAAGCGTTTTAACCCTCAGGCAACGTGGGGTGTTCTTTACTGTTAGAGCTACAAGATTGTGGAATTCGCTACCACAAGAGGTGGTTTCTGCGGGAAGTATGGTGGCTTTCAAAAAAGACTCTTAGACGTACATCTCAAGGATCAGAACATTCAGGGGTATGTGAGATGATTAGGGCCACACACACCTACACAGGTTGAACTGGATGGACTATTGTCTTTATTCAACCTCAACTACTAAGAAACATAACCTGTTGCTGTTTAATGATGGTTGTATTTCCTCTACAGTGTAGGGCTCATCAGTGCATCAAGGAATGCAGTGCATCAAGGAATGTGGTTATCTTTTCCTAAAGACCGCTAAGATATGTTTCGTTGACCATTTTAGAGAGCCCATTTATCTTATTGTACATTACAGGATACTGACTGGATATTCCTAGAACCTGCCCTGTAGTGTACTCTAAGATATGGGATTTAAAGGATTTTGAATCTATTTCTTTTTATAGTGTTTTTAAATGAAAATCTTAAGGTGATTACTTTAAAAATCCATGTCTTATATCTGAGTAATACAGTATGTAAAGCAAAAATGCGTAAATCTGTGGTCAGGTAAATCAAAGCTGCATGCCAGAATGGTAGGTATAACTCAAATTCTAGGCAAATATTTTCCATGCCACTAAGACGAGATCAGACTGCACAATCACATGTAAGGTTCTGGCTCAGCTTGTCTTCACCAAAGTAATCAATTGTACCAGCAACACGAATGCTGCACATTTGAGATACAAAATTATTTTCTTCCTTTATTCAAAAAGCCAACAGGAACAAGTTTTAGTCTGACATGTTTTGCACTAGGCACAGCACTTTCTCAAGAATCAAGTTAGAATTCTTTGAGAGAATAGAAATTCTAAATAGAATAGAATTCAGAATAGAACTTGCTCTTGCTGATTTTTTAATAAAGGAAGAATTGTATTTTGTATTTAGGTGTGTCGAAATTATGTTGAAGGTATAATGAAATCCTAGGAAAAGAAAAGCAAATTAAAATTGTTCTTGCATCTGTTCCCTCAAACTTAAGATTACCTTCCAAAACCAATGGGTAGCTAACCTAAATATTAGATTTTTTGTTTTTTAATCTTAAAAGGTTTATAAGAGGGGAGGCTTAAACCAGCCATTTACAGGAAAAGTCTAGATTTCAGGGTTATATGCTTTGTGCATCAGGGACGTGCGGTGAGGTCAGTGGGCTGGTGAGGCACTGGCTAGTATCCGAGCCAGATATACACCAGTTACATATTCACAAGTTGCATATTCGTTTCTCATTATGTAGGTGATTTGCAGTTTCTCTTATGTCCTCTGACAGTCGCCGCCCACTCATACAGTCTTCACTTATGGGTATTGACCTCGTATCCACAGGAGTAAGCTAGGCAGAAGATTTTGTTAGAAACATTCACAAAATTTTGCATAGACACACCTACAGGGGACTGTCCCTCTGGTCCAATACCCCTGGCTAGCCTCATTCCCAATTCCGTTTGTCTTTTGCCTAGTTCAGGAGTAGGCAGGCTTCCCTTAGCTGGGGCTACAGCCTTTTCTCTGTTTTCTTGATTTTTTGATTTTTATTTTCTGCTTAGTGTTTATTTTTTCTTTACACTAATAGCTTTTTATTTGTTCCTGCGCTTAGTTAGTCAGACTTCGGAAGACTACAGCGTAGCTGGGAATCGGACTGGTTGTACTAGAGCCTTGCGGAATCCCAGCCCGCCATCGAGCGTTAAGCAGGCTATGCGTACGCCCTGGCCTAGCAAACGACCTGTCCCGGTCCTCCGGGACAAAGCACGCGAAGTGGCCACTTCGCTAGGATGTCTCAACTGCGGTACGCCACGTGTTGCTAGAATCCTGTTTGGCTGAATGCACCCCCACCCGGGGTGGGAGGCTTCCCGTCGCAGAGAGGCACCCATTTTTCGCTGGATCAGTACCATGCTACCCCCTCTGTCTATGGCATTGTATGTCCGGGGGTGTATGTGGGGCCTCTGTCATGGGGATGGCAGTCTGTTTTGAGTCTGTGTTATTCCCCTCATGTCTGTCTGTGTGGTCCCCGTTTGTCCCTCACGGTCCCTGTGGGGGCGCTATTTGCGGTTATGCTGCGCTGTGTGGGGGTCCCTGAGCCCCTCGGTAATGTTTTGTGTAATGTTTGGGGGTGCAGGCATGCTTGTGGGGGCCGCTGCGGTGTGAAAATCGCGGGGCCGCCATTTTGGGTGTGGGCAGGCTGTTTTGGCTTCATGTGTGGGCATTGAGCAGCCATCTTCTCTGTAGTGTATTTGCGCCCTTTCGGGCTCCATCTTTAGTGTGGGCAATGTTTTTTGTTCATGTGCTCGGCGGCCATTTTCCCAGAGCCTCCCCATAGAATTACATTGACAACCATTTTTCCTTAGCTCAGTTCTATTTTGGCCTCTAGCGGCGCAACATCATTTCCTTTCTCCAGGCAGTCGGATCCAGCAACAAGCATGGTATTATACAGCTACACTTCTGGGGGGCTTTTATGCTGTTTTTATGCTGTTTTTTTGGGATAATACCTGGCTGGCAGTTATTTTATTCAGTATTTAGCAACACAGGCTAGTCCTCATTGCGGTGCATTGTGGTAGAATCCGCCGCTGTCGCCGATTTTAAAGGGCCAGCGCCATAAAATTTTTAAGTGTGTTTATGGAGTTCCAGGACAGCAAATTCCCCCCAGTTCTGGAGGGTTCAGGTACGCCTGAATCATCTGCGATAGGCTCCCTTACTGCTGCACTTGCGACTTTAAGCGTCTAAAGTGATCCTGTTGATGTCTGAGCAGGCTTCTAGCAAAAGGCCCAGGTTTTTTTCTTAATCTGATTCAGAGCTAGATTTGGTTGCCATGGACAGTGACCCCCCTGCGGAGTCTCAGTCCTCTCAGTCGGGGAGGAGGTGGAAGAGGGGGAGGTCTCCCCCTTTGGGTCAGCCAGTGAATGCACTGCAATGTCTGCGCTCATTAGCTCTCTTAAAGATACACTACATTTAGAGGATGAGCCCCACCCGCCGGGTAAGCGGTCTTCCTTTGAGACCCGCAGAACCCAGAAGCGACCCAGGTATTTCCCTGTTCCACTGAAGTTTCACGAAACAGTGAACGAGCAATGGCGCTATTTAACCACTTGCCGACCACTGCACGACTATTTACTGCGGCGGTCAGCCCCTCACAGGCAGAGCGACGTAGGTCTAAGTCGCTAGCCTGTGAGGCTTCTAGAGAGCAAGCGGGCCCCGCCGAAGGCGCGCTCCCGTGTGGTCACAGACCCCCCCCCCCCCCGGCGCGTGTGCCCGGCGGACCCGATGGCCGCCGGGCACTCATGGCGATCGTCTGTGACACCGGAAGAAAGGCAGGCGGCTGATGTAAACTAAGCCGCCTGTCATTCTTCCCTGTGTAAGAATGGAGATAGGCGGTTCTACTATGTAGGACCGTTGATCTCTGTTCTTACACCAGTAGCCATGTCCAATTACAGTTAGCACGCCCCTAGGACACACTTAACCACTCCAATACAGTTAACCCCTTCACTGCCAGTGTCATTTTTACAGTAACAGTGCATATGTATAGCACTGATTACTGCAGTAATGTCACTGGTAACCCCAAAAGTGTCAAAAATTTCAGTCAAGGGTCCGATCTGTCCGCCGCAATGTCGCAGTACCGCAAAAAAAATCGCAGATCGCCGCCATTACTCGTTAACTCGTTAAAAAAAGACAAATCTTTCCCTTTGTTAGTAAACGCGATAACTTTTGCGCAAACCAATCAAAATACGCTTTTTGCAATATTTTTTTTTTTTTTTTTTTTTTTTTTAACCAAACATATGTAGCATCAAACAAATTGGCTGAAAATGTTAAATTTATATTTTTACATTTTTTTTTGGGAATTTCATATAAAAAAAATGTGAAAAATATTGTTATTTTTGCAAAATTCACGCTCTTTTTTTGTTTACAGCGCATGATCAAAAAATCACACAAGTGATCAAATACCACCAAAAGAAAGCTCTGTTTGTAGGAAACAAAAGAACGTCAATTTCGTTTTTCGTACAGCGTTGCACGACCGCGTGATTGTCCATTAAAGTCACGCAGTGCCGAATTGCAAAATAGGCCCTGGTCAGGAAGGGGGTAAAATCTTCCGGGGCTTAAGTGGTTAAAGCGCAACCTTGTGGTACCTAAGCGGTTTCAGTGCCGTTATCCTTTTTTTGTCTCCGGTGGATTTGCGCTGGACTGTGGCCCCTAGGGTGGACCACACGGTATCCAGATTAAACAAGGCCACTCTGATGCCCACGGAGGATTATCCGGTGCTTAGAGACCCGGCGGGTAGAATCTCTTACCCGCCACTCCTATATGGTGGCAGGTTCCTTGATGGCGCCTGTGTTCGCCCCAGTAATGGTCTCTCAGGCTGTGGTGGAGTGGACTAAGGTGCTCAGACGCACGCTTGGGTCTGATTCCGCCCCTTCTGCTACTTTGGAAATGGTGGACCAAATTGTTCAGGCTGTTTTATACCTGCGTGATGCGGCCTTGGATGAGGCCTCTTTAGTCTCACGTTTATCTGCTGTCGCAGTGATAATCCGCCGCCTTGTATGGCTGTAGAGCTGGTCGGCCGACCAGACTTCCAGGAAGACGGTGTCTGACATCCCTTAGGCAGGGAATCGCCTTTTTGGGGACTCCCTGGACGAGTTGGTTCAGGGGGTCACTGGGGGTAAAAGCACTCTGCTGCCCCATGTGTCCAAGGGTAAGTTTTTTCCGTGGTACGTGGGGCCCTTCCTTTAAACCTAACCAGGGGTCCTTTCATGCCTTTAAGGGACAAGACAAGGACAAATCCTTCAAGGCCTCTGGTGGCCAGAAGAAGTCTTGGGCGGGCAAGTCTAAAGCCACCCACTCTGGCACGGCAGCCACCGTCCGCCATTCAGGACAGATGGGTTCAGAATCGGGGTACAAGATCGAATTTCGATTGCGCCCAGCAGACAGATTCTTTCCCTCAAATCTTCATTTGTCCCCAGATCGTTTCCAAGATCTCCAACGGGCGGTTCAGGATCTCCTCGCCCAGGGGGTGATTGTCCCGGTGCCACATCGGGACAGGTTTCGGGGGTTTTACTTGAATCTGTTCATGGTGCCCAGAAAGGAGGGCGAGGTGCGTCCGATTCTGAACCTAAAGTTTCTAAACCGCTTTGTGCGGGTTAACAAATTCCGTATGGAATTCCTCTGATCAGTGGTGGCCTCTCTGAGCCCGGGAGATTCCTGGCTTCAATCAACCTCAAGGATGCGTATCTACACATCCCTATATTCGAGGGTCATCAGAGGTACCTCCGATTCGCAATCGCGGAGGAGCACTATCAGTTTGTGGCGTTACCTTTTCGGTCTCGCTTCTGGTCCAAGGGTTTTTACCAAAGTTTTGGCTCCTGTTCTGGCCCTGTTGCGGGCGCAGGGGATCGCAATCCTTGGATATATGGACAATCTCCTGTTAAGGTCGAGTTCCAGTCCAACTCTGTTGCACGATCTGTCAACCACGGTTCAGATGCTCCAGGAGTTCGGGTGGGCCATCAACTTTCAGAAGTCGACATTGTCCCCTTCTATTCCGTCTCCCTTACCTGGGAATGGTCCTGGACTCCGCCCATGCGAGAGTTTTCCTGCCGGAGGACAAACTCCGGACTCTGCAGAACGAGGTCAGGTCCCTCTGGGACAACGAATCCTCATCGCTCAGGACCTGCATGCGGTCCCTAGGATTGATGGTGTCAGCCTTCGAGGCATGCCGTTTGCACAGTTCCACACGGGATCTCTGCAAGTGGAGATCCTAGCCAGGTGGGACAGGCATCCTCAGTCCTTGGAAAGGAGGATATCTTTGATTTACCGGGTCAGAGCGGACCTTTTGCGGTGGCTCCAGTCTCCGGCTCTGACGAAAGGGAAATCCTTCCGGCCGTTGTTATGGACGGTGATCACCACGGACGCCAGCCTGTCGGGCTGGGGTGGCGTTCTGGGCAAATTGTCTGCCCAGGGCATTCGGTTGGAGGAGGAATCCTCCCTACCGATAAATATCTTGGAACTGAGAGCGATCAGACTATGTTTGCTCCGTTGGTGGGATCGTCTTCAGTGCCACCCTGTGCGGGTACAGACGGACAACACCACTGTGGTGGCATACATTAATCACCAAGGGGGCACCAGGAGTGCCCGGGCGGCCAAGGAAGTGGTCGGGATTCTGTCTTGGGCCGAGACGCGGGTCTCGGCGCTTTCGGCAGTTCATATTCCGGGTGTGGAAAACTGTCAGGCCAACTATCTGAGTCGCCAGACCCCGGACCAGGGGAAATGGTCCCTACACCCGGAGGTTTTTCAGACGCTGTGTGCGCGATGGCGCGCCTCCTCTAAACAACAAGGTGGGAAGGTTCGTGGCAAGAACACGCCATCCTCTGGCAGCCGCCTCGGACGCGCTGGTGGTGCCTTGGAATCAGTATCGCCTGATTTATACCTCCCTCCCCCTCCCCCCCCCGATTCCAGTTGTTGTCACGGCTCCTTCGCAGGTTGGTCTCGGAACCGAGGTTGGTGGTCCTGGGGGCCCGGACTGGCCGCGCCGGTCTTGGTACATGGACATCATGCAAATGGTCGTGGCTCCCCTTACGAGACAATCTGTTGTGTCAGGGGCTGATCTTCCATCCTACTTTACAGTCGCTGGCTTTGACGGCGTGGCGTTTTTAGCCAGTTCTCTCTTGTTGGGGTTTTTTCCCCCTTGGTTATTTTGCCTTCCTGGGTTTGTTAGCTCCTGTTGAGCTTTCCTGTTACCCAGTGGGTTACCTTTCTGGTTCAGATACGGTTCTTTTATCTGACCTTGGGTGCTTCGTTGCCTTTTCTGACGGTTGCGTTTCCCACCCCTCATGTCTACACTGCTTTGGGACATCCCATAAGTGAAGACTGTATGAGTGGGCGACGACAGTCAGAGGACGCAAGAGAAAATAGAATTTTTGTAAGAACTTACCGTAAAATTATTTTCTTTAAGTCCTCTGACAGTCGCCGCCCCCCACCCCTCTTTTGGGGTTCATGGACTACTACTTGCTACCAAACTGAATTGGGAATGAGGCTAGCCGGGGGGTATTGGACCAGAGGGACAGCCCCCTGTAGGTGTGTCTATGCAAAGTTTTTTGTGAATGTTTCTAACAAAATCTTCTACCTAGCTTACTCCTGTGGATAAGAGGTCAATACCCATAAGTGAAGACTGAGTGGGCGGCGACTGTCGGGACTCAGAAAAAATAATTTTACGGTAAATTCTTACAAAAATTCTATTTTTTCTAGTTCTACTAGTTATACTCATTCTAACAAAAATATTTATAAACACTGTCCATTTTTTAAGATTTTTCAGTCACCCTTTTTGTTGATGCTGAAAACAATATTACTACAAAGAGGACATTAAAGATTGTAGATAAAAAAAAAGTCTTTATATTCTGAAGCCAGAAATGTACCAGTAATATTGAGTAATAAACCAGTAAAGGGCTCAGGGTTTACTAAAAAGTGAAATGCAGGAGAATTTAAAAAATGATAAAACAGTGAAACCCCATGCCAAAATTTTATAAAAACAGTGTGGGCCCACCCCAAAATCCATACTAGACCCTTATCTGAGCATGCAGCCGGGGGTGAACGTGCTCACGCCCTCCCTCCCCTTATTGAACTATACCAGACCTCATGTCCTCATAGAGGGTGGGGTGCTTTGGGGTAGGGAATCCTCTTCCCCACAACCCTGGCACAAGAATGGCGCAGGGTCTCTTCCCCCCCCCCCCTCCCCAAAATCCATACCAGACCTTTATCTGCGCAAGCAGCCTGACGGGCCAGAAGGGAAGGGGGGGGGGGGATGAGCGAGCGCCCCCCTATTGAACTGTGTACCAAGCCACACGCCCTCAACGTGGGGGAGGTGCTTTGGGGCAGGGGGTCTCTTCCCCACAACCCTAGCCGGTGGATGTAGGGGGTCTGCGGCCATGGAGCTTATCAGAATCTGGAAGCCCCCTTTTAGAAGGGGGTGCCCCCAGATCCCACTCCCCTATGTGAATAAGTATGGGGTATCCACACATAGTACCCCTACACATTCGCCACCAAAAAAAGTTTAACATTTTAATAAAAACACAACAACATTTCTTTAACCGGTTGCCGACCACACGCCGCCTATATACTCTGCGGCAGTGTGGCTCTCCCAGGCAAACCGACGTAGGGCTACGTTGGTCACGCGCCTGCAACCTAGGTGGCGAGTGGCACGCGCTCGCCCCCATCCGTCAGCAGGGAAGCCGATGCACGGGTCAGGCGGCTCAGATTGCTGCCTGACACCTGCGATCGTTCCCTGCTGAGAGAGCAGGACGGGCAGCTTTTGTAAACACAGCTGACCATTCTTCTCCCTGGAATGGTCACAGGGCCCCTGTGATCCTTCTATATAGGATCTATATAGGATCACAGGTCTCTATGGTCATTCCACAAGCCACTGCCCCCCACAGTTAGAAACACGCCCCTTCGTACACATTTAACCCCTCGATCACCCACACTGTTAACCTCTTCCCTGACAGTGTCGTTATTACTGTAACAGTGCATATTTTTCACACTGATTACTGTAGTAATGTCACTGGTCCCCCCAAAAGTGTCAAAAATGTCAGTCGGGTCTGATCTGTCCGCCGCAATGTCGCAGTCCTGCTAAAAATCGCAGATTGCCGCCATTACTAGTAAAAAAAAGAAAACAAAACAAAAATGACAAATCCTTTCCCGTAGGTTAGACGCAATAACTTTTGTGCAAACCAATCAAAATACGATTATTGCGATATTTTTTTTTTTTTTACCAAAAATATGCAGCAGAAAACAAATTGGCCTAAAATGTTAAATTTTGTTTTTTTTTGGGGGGGGGGGGGGGGATGTTATATAGCAGAATGTGAAAAATGTATATATATATATTTTTTCCAGAATTGTCGATCGGTTGTTTTTTTTTTTTTTGTTTTATAGCGCAAAAAATAAAAATTGCACAGGTGAGATCAAATACCACCAAAAGAGAGCTCTATTTGTGCGGAAAAAGGACATCAATTTTATTTAGGTACAGCGTCGCAGGACCGCGCAATTGTCCGTTAAAGTAACGTAGTGCCGAATCGCAAAATATGGCCTGGTCATTAAGGCGGAAAATCTGGTTTATAAAAAATAAATTTCCACCAATGTTGATCCATCATCATTCACAATGCACGCCGCCACCGCAGCTATTTAAAAATTACAAAAAAAAAAAGTCCCCAGGTATAGATCCATTGTCAACCACACCGCCCGCTGCCACCACTGACCTGTAAAACAAAAAACACTCTGGTCCTGACGAAGGCTCCTGCCACTCAGTGATGTCACTGGGCAGCACTAACCCCCCCCACCCCCCTTGTGACGTCACCGACCAAGTATGACCTCGGTTGATGGCGTCACAAGGGTTTTTCCTTCTTTTGGGTCGGCTGTTGCAGCAGGTGCCGTGATTGATGATGGATCTACACTGAGGGACCTTTTTTTTTTTTTTTTTGTCAAAGGAATTGTCAAAAACCTGTTTTCTCTTTCGTCCATTGACAGACACAGCTCCTGGTATTCATAATCATTAAGTTATACTGCCCCCTACAGGACTAGGCAGAAAAAAATTCTGGCTACACCCATGGGCAGTCCCAGGGGGTATACTCCCTCTCTGCTATAGTCACTTTTTCTGCCTAGTCAGGAGTTAAGGACCTAGCTCTCGACCCGAGCCGCAACATTTCCCTGGCCAACAGTCCCCCCATTTCAATGGAGAGGGCTTCTGTCTGGAGCGGTGCCTGCCTGGTTCCTGGTATGGTGAGTAGCTGTCCTCTCTCTCCCCCTGGAGGGTTTTGGGGTGGACGCAGGCCCCTCCTTGGGACGGTCAGAGCCCCGGGTCCCCCCCCCCCTTGCTGAGTCCCTCATCCTGCCCCCCCCCCCTCCACATACTCTGGAACTGTTTTGGGTAGTCTGGCCACTTTCCTGGGGGGGTGCGCAGACGATCGACTGTGCAGGGTCATTCTACCTGGTGTGGACTCCAGCCAGGGCCCCCTAGCCTGCCTGGATCTGTCCTTGAGGCCTGGTCCCCCAATCCTGGGCCCCTGTATGCCTTGTGGTGCCACCATTTCTTTGTAGCTTGCGTGTTCTATACACGGTGGCCATGTTTGTGTAGTCCTATGGCCGTTTTGCTGCGGTTTGCCATTGAAAATGGCAGCGGCCATGACAGTGGAGCCCTGTGGGCGGCGATTTCGATCGGTGGGAGCCCCTCCTCATCCCCTGGTGCTGACTCCTGGATCGTTTTACTTCCTGATTGCTGTATGTGTAGTGCAGATTATCCTGGTGGCTGCAGGTGCTTGTCTCTGCTGGTGGGGAGTCTGATGGGGTCCTCTCTCGCTGAGGATCGCTGGTGCTTTGTGCCTGGCGACTGGGTGCTGCCAGCGTGGTGGGAGTTGTCCCTTAGCAGTGTTTTACACTTTTTTGTGGGGTCCCCCTGGTGACTCATGGAGTCTTTGGAGCACATTTCCACCTGGTAGAAAAGACAAAAAAGGAAAAGAGGGCGCACCGACCTAGTGCATTACCATAAAACCATTTATTAAAAAGTATACAAAATACATACAAAACTGGTGTGATATATCAGCAGATCCTGAATCTGTTTCAGCCGCTGCTGACGTGGGTCTCCCTGTTGGGTCTATAACCATGCGCCCAGAATCCTCAGATATTGAGGATGATTCTTCCACATCTGCAACCGCGCATGAAAAGGCGCTGGTGAATGCACTGATTGTATCGGTGCGTGAAACCCTGAAGATGGAGGATGCAGCTGAAGCTGCGTCAGAGGCGCAGGTACCCTTTCGGCACTCACAAGTCATCCAGAGCAGCAACTGTGTTTCCTTTCCCTGCCTATTTTGACAGAATTGTTGCTAAACAGTGGGGACGACCAAAGCATCCCCATGGGGTTCCTAAGCGTTTTACTAGGCTTTGCCCCTATGAGGCGTTCATTCTTAGGAAGTGGACTGTGCTGCCGGTAGTGGACCCTCCAGTTTTCAGAGTAAACAAGGCAACCATGATTCTGGTTGAGTCCCTGACCTTTAAAGGTCTGGCTTACCAGATGGCTGAGGCTGTGGCCTGCACTATGTACACTCTGGCTGGTTTGGCAATGAGGCCAATATTCACCATTGCCCTAGTGTCGCAAACTCTGAGCGAGTGGGCTAAACTCCTATGCTATGACCTGGAGGGGGGAGCCCCCTACCTTTCCCGAACTGGCGGACCAGCTGGTCCGGGTCCAGGGGCTGCAGTTTCTGTGATGCCTCTTTGGATACGGCTCCCCTATGGCTCGCCTCTGTTTTGGCAGGGGTCCTTCGGCTTGTCTTTTGGCTCAAGTGCTGGTCTGCGGATCAGACTTCAGAAAAGGCCTTGACGGATCTTCCTTTTCTTTTCAATAGTTTTTATTAAAGTTTTTCAATTTAACTAAAGACAAAGATATCATTCATAGCAAAGATAAGATTATACAATATCAACAATAGGACATGTGATCACTTACTAACATGAGGTACCGCTACCTGCAAATGTTGTTGGAAATAGCCCGGATCCTTACCCATAGATGCAACCGGGCCGCGCTAGGGGAACGGTGCCGCAAGCCCAGACACCCCAATGGGAGCACACTGTGTCCAGAACCCGCGCCCCATCCCCCCCGTCCCAACTCGGACCCATCAAGATTTCCATCTCTGCTTTAGGAATTACCCACAACAGTATACAGTCATGACATTTGAAAAACAAGGTATAAAGAACTAATAGACTATCAACAGGACAGTCCTAACAGTGCCTCCTAAACAAAACTCATCATTCAGAATATCACTTTGAGCTCCAAAGTTCGACCTCTCTTATCCTGGATATAGCTTCGACCATAGCAACCAATGTTTATGAAATTCCGGGACAGAATCCCATGAACAAGCAAAGAATTTTTCGTAAGAGTAGTACACCTTTACCCTGTTGATGACATCCATCATGGAACAAGAAAAGCAAGGTGGAGGAGACGCCGGACCCGCTTGGAAGCGGGAGAGCAGACTCCTGGGCCCCTGGAGCCCGGACAGCTGCAAAAGCAATGAAGCCTGCCGTAAACCCACCTCGTGGAAAAGGAAGAGGCAAGGTCGGTTCAGATGACTTCAAAGCCTGTGGCAACCCACCTCATTAGAAGGAGGGAAGGTCGGTTCAGGTGGCTACAGGTAAACCCAGAGGGAACCAGGTAAGTGCCATGTTTCCTTGGCTGTTTGGAACTGATACCAGCATTAAGCTTAACCCTTGGTAAGTTCCCATGTGTTCCCTCGGCGGGGCCTGTAGCCAAACTTGCTATGAGCAGGAAGAGTGATCTGGTGGTGATTTCCTCTTCTCTTGCGGAATCCCCAGATGGGGTATTAACTGGCTGGTAAGAGGCCTCAGGCTTAATGTAAGATTCCTCGTTCCATGTGTTCAGGAGGATAGTAAAGCAAGCCCTGCGGCTGTGGTAAAAGGGGGAAAGACAACAGTGGTGTATACCTCCTTTTACCTTGGGAGCTTAGCAGCAGTATTCCTGATTGCAGCCAGGTGGCTTTCTCGGCTTGTTATAGTACTCCCGCCTTTAATGAGGGTGATACTATTTTTTTTTTTCTCTAGCCCTGGGAACAAATAACCCAGAAGCCGCACTTTTAGACCTGAGAACAAGCAACCCCAAAAAACTTCAGCTAAGACCTTTGCCACAGCTTCCTGTTAAATCAGGAGATGCTGTGATAATTTCAACATTAAATTGCCAATTTTTTTTCTCTAGAAACCCTATTGCACATTGATAAGGGTAATTCTAGTGAAGGAGTGACACCTGTTACACACAGAATCTTACAGGCTGCTACTGCCACTGAGCAAGTTAGACATTCCTAAGGGGTTAAACAATTGGAATGTAAGGTGGCTTTCAAGAAAGGGGTACCCTTAGGGAACCTTTTCTTTTATGGAGTTGCTGGCTATGTTTTAAATGCAATGAGTATCAACTTAAAAACAGCCATAGCATTGGGGTGTAAGGCTACACTTACACTGTTACAACGCCAAAGTCACGCAATTTGCTATGCGACTTTGCAGTGCAGTTTTGATACGCCTTTTAGTGCAATTTTGATCTGATATTGCAGTCTCTGACTAGAGGGCATGTCAGGGTAATGCAGGCACCTTTCAGTGTCCCTGCAGCTTTAAGTCGCAGAGGACCAGGGAAGGTCGCATGACAAATTGCACCAGTAGAAACAAAACCTAAGAGTTAAGTGGGACCCCTGGTGGTTTGGGCTACTGCCCACCCTTTTGATGAACTAGATGCATTATTGTCTACAACTCTAGTTGATTTTTTTTTTTTTTTTTTGGTACAAAAATCTCCGTACAACAGCTACATATATATTAACCTGTATTTAATGGTTGCTTGTCCAGTCCTTCCTAAAAGAGGATGAGGTAATTGATCCCCAGACCTGTGCTCGTTAAGATCTCAGATGCTGGGAAACTTGGATTCCCACCTGGGTGGTAAGGTAACAGCTGCTACTAATGTGATGTATACACCCACCTTAGACTTCCATTATTTGGAACTACCCGGGTTCTCCTCCGGGGGAGGAAGGTTTAATATCTAGAGTCCAAACTATGCTTATATAAAGCTTGTCCTCTACTAGCTATTTTTTTGTTAAAATCACCTTGACTCTGACTTTATGCCTGGGTTGGCGGCGTCTTAGAAATACACAATGCGGAAGCTTATTGGTGTCTTTTGGAGTGTTTTTGTCGGCTATCAAAAATATGCAACATTAGTTGTCTTATCTTTTTCTGTTTATTTTGGCTATATGGTTCTTTTTCTTACTAAAAATGCTCCACTTTGAAAGTTGGGGGTATCTGCCTATTACACCCTTTTCTTCTGTATATTAGAAATGCACTACATTGTTGGTAGCAACATTTCTGTCGGTAACCTGACTGCTAAGTCAGAAATGCACAAAGGTCGCCAGAGTCAGTTCTGTTATAACTACACTGGTGCTAATCAAAGGAGCAACCTTAAAGTTATTGTTAGTAACATCTCTGTTACACGGCTGTACCAGGTTACTATTCAGAAATACACAACCTTAAGGTTTGCTAGTGGCATTTCTAGTATCATTTCTGTCAGGTCTAGGATTTTTTCAAGTTACCCAAACTGAAATTTTATTGGTAACATTTCAGTTACATGGCTATACCATGTGACCATTCAGAAATGCACAGCATTAATAGATAGCTAAGTGACTTCCCTGTTAGGGCTACCCAGTTACTTATCAAATAGCAAAAAATTGTAAATTTTGTTGTAACTTTTTTGTTGCATGCCTATACCATGTTACCATGCAAAACGCACACCATCAAAGATGGCTAGTCAAACTGTACCCTGTTGCTAATCAGATATATGCAACCTTGATGTTAGCAGTGCATTGGCATTATATGGCTTTACCTGGTGTCCAATTGTAAACGCACAACTTTGACTAGATGGCTAGTGTCTAATGTACCTTGTTGACTATCAGAAATGCATGACATGGAAGTCTAGTGGTTTTCTGACATACAACTATACCTTGTTGCTTATCAGAAATGAGAAAACTTGAAAGTTTGTATCTTTTCTTGTATGTTTGTTATATGAAGGTACCTTGTCGGGTATCAGCAATACACACCATGGGAGTTTGTGTCCCTTCTGTCTTTATATGGGCTTTGTTGCTGATCTTTTTACACTTTAGAAATGCATAGCAGGAATACACAGCAGGAATGTTCTTGTCTTTCTGTTTCTGTCTTTACATTTGGCTGCACATCTGGATACTCCATAGGGCAGACACTTGGGTCTTCCTATTTTTATTATATAACCCGTGTTTATTGCACTTTTAAAAAAAATACACAACTAGGAAGTTTATGTTGTCTTGTCGGGTCTAGTTTATCTAGCGGCACTTCAAACATACACATCTGTCTGCATCTATTTTTCTGGGGCTGTGTGTTAGTAACGCACAATCAGTGGCCTTCTATAGGTGTGATATTAATTATACATATATCACTTTTGTTACAGACCTTGTACCCCCATGGAAATGGAAGGGCCAGAAGCTCTGGCTGCAGAAGTGTCAGATGCCAGAAGACACAGTCCCTTTTGTTAGGTCATACCAGAGCCCTTCCTCTGCTTAAAAACCTGGTAAGGTCGTAGGACCCTAGAAGAGGGATATAAAATATCCTCCTCTTTCCCTTTAAGAACTTTGTGCATAGGAGTATGGTAGCCTAAAGAGGTGTTATCAGAACTTGTCTGACCCGTATACCTTACACAATAGGTTAATTGTGGACAGATCTATAAGGAGTGGTTTAGGGTGCCAGACATCTGGTAGGATACCTGATCTCTACAATATGGTCAAAACAGTCTGGGACCTTGCTCCTTTCCGCTTAATTGCAGACAAATCTATAAGGAGTTGGTTTATGGTGCCAGACATCAGGTAGGATACCTGATCTCTACAATAGGGTCAAAATATTATTTTACCTAGCTCCTGTCCGCTTAATTGCGAACAGATCTATAAGGAGTGGTTTATGGTTCAGACATCACGTAGGATACCTGATCGCTAAGATATGGTTAAAAGCATTCTTTTAACAAACTTATTTTTTTCTCGCATTTGCGGGCAGGTGTATAAGGAGTTTTGTCGGGTATATAGAACTTTTTTCACAACATGTCAACATTCAGTTGTGACGGAAGTCATAGGTTGCTGTACCTTGGGTATATACCAGTCCAGCCCTTTTGAACCTATAGAAGTGGTTCCTTTTAATTTTTGATCCTCAAAATTGGCTTTCCTGTTAACTGTCACTTCAGCCAGAAGAGTAGGGGATTTAAAAGATCTTTCTAGGAAAAGACCTTTTATGTTTATCTTCCCAGATAGGATTATTCACAGGCCAGATCCCTTATATCTGCCCAAGTAAACATCTTGCTTTAACAGGAAGCAAGAAATAATTTTACCATCCTTGGGTGGTAACCCTAAGAATGTAAAAGAAATTAATTTTCACTGATTAGATGTGAGGATTCGCCTCCTCAATTACAGAGGACCAGGGGATTTAGGAGATCTAATCATCTGCTGATCCTCTACTCTGGACCAATAGAAGGACTGCGGGCCTTAAAGCCTTCAGTCCCTAGGTGGATTAGCCAATCCATTAACATGTCTTATGAAGTTTCAGGTGTTCCTGTGCCAGCAAAGCTGAAAGCACACTCAACAAGAAGCCCAGGCAACATCCTGGGCCGAAAAAGCTGGAGCATCTTGGGAACAGATCCGCAATACAGCCACCTGGTCCAGCCATAGCACGTTCCTGAAACATTACTGTGTAGAAGTGCGGTCTCAGCAAGACCTAGACTTAGCCAAAAGGTCTTACAGGCAGTAGTCCCACCCTAAAGTAGGCCTGGGGTTAATCATGCGTTGGCCGTCCTGGAAGGTGAGGTGAGAAAACCTACCGTTAGTAGACCGGTAACGGTGTTTCTACGAACCTTCCAGGACGGCCGGCCTACCTCCCGCCCTGCTAAAAGGGGTGTGGTAAAAATAAATAACATGGGTGGTAAGTACCTATAGGAGTGTAAGAACACTTCCCTTGCAATTGGTTGTGGAAGATACTTTTTTACAACTGAGGGACAAGGGAAAGGGTGAGGCCTTTTGTTTGTGGTTGTGGGTGCCTCAAACCCAGTGGTGGGGACTTTATGGGCAAGAGTAAATCAATATAAGAAATTTATTAAATAACAGCAATGGTACAAGTTATAAAATGGGAAAAACCCATAACATAGATTATTTGGTGCATGGGTAAAGGCCCATTGTGTGAGAAGTGAGAAAAGTATGGAGTTTATAGTGACATGTGAGAATAGGGTGACTTGGGCGGACAGTTTAACTCTGTTGTTCCCTTGTGTGGAACTGGGTCCAGAGAAAAAAAGGTCCTAAGGGTGGTCCAGGTGGTCCTACGCGTTTAGGCCAAAAAAGGCTTTTCTCAAGGATTGGTCACCAAGTCTAAAGGTAACAATTATATATATGAGAATTCATTGCATAAGCTCATAAGAAGAAGATATGCTAAAAATAAAAATATTTAACATACATATTTTTTAGCCCGATCCATGCATGTATATGCGCTATCCTCAGGAATTCAAACTGTAACAGTGAGCTGCTTCACAGGTGGTGTTAAACCTCCTGTGTAGGGGTGGGACAGAAGAAATGTGTTTAGCCATCAATCATCTATTTTAAACCATATTGGGCAAAAGGGTAATGAAAAATAAAGGAGTAGTTTACTTCAGATTAAACAGTGGGATCCCGGTGGATTGCCTCACAATTTTTTTGCAGGATGCAATTTCTGTTAGGGTTTGCTTCAATCTGATGGCTTGGAGAAAAGTTGCAAATAGTCAGAGTGGTTTCGTTTGAAGATAAGTCAAAAGCAAACTTGCAAAGTTGCTGGGAACTTACTATAAGGCAGGTATTTCAAGCAGTGAAGGATGCAGCAGCGTACGTTTCCACGATCCGTTCTCTCCCTCTGGCGGAGACAGAATGAGGATCTGAGGATGTTCCCCAGCCTTTTTTGTGTGCTGCGCATGCGCAATGCAGCGCTGCCCGGCACCACGTGACATGATCCTTGTGTAACCATACCGAGTGATGCCCGTGCGCAGAAGTTCCAGCGCTCCTGGGCGGCTCTCCGGTCGTGTCACAACGGCCGCCGGCACGGCTAGAGGGAGCCCTGAGTGTCCTGCGATGGATGGGGGATCTGGAGGTGCCGAGCACCCTTCTCATGCTCCGATTGCCCCGACCATTAGATCGGGGTGGGCCGTGCCGGGTGCAGTGGAATCCGGAGGATAAGCATGGCATGTGGGGCTGTACAAATTCATTTGTATTATAAATATATTTTCAGTCTTGCAAGAAAAAAATCATGGAAAAAGATATGTAGTAATATATCACTCTCTTTGTTGCAGTTTGAATTCCTGAGGATAGCGCATATACATGCATGGATCGGGCTAAAAAATATGTATGTTAAATATTTTTATTTTTAGCATATCTTCTTCTTTGTCAGCTTATGCAATGAATTCTCATATATATTATTGTTACCTTTAGACTTGGTGACCAATCCTTGAGACGGCCTTTTTTGGCCGAAACGCGTAGGACCACCTGGACCACCCTTAGGACCTTTTTTTCTCTGGACCCAGTTCCACACAAGGGAACAACAGAGTTAAACTGTCCGCCCAAGTCACCCTATTCTCACGTGTCACTATAAACTCCATACTTTTCTCACTTCTCACACAATGGGCCTTTACCCATGCACCAAATAATCTGTTATGGGTTTTTCCCATTTTATAACTTGTACCATTGCTGTTATTATTTAATAAATTTCTTATTTTTTTTTACATACTCCTTGATTTACTCTTGCCCATAAAAAGTCCCCACCACTGGGTTTGAGGCACCCACAACCACAAACATTCGATTTACGCGAAGGTGGCAAAAAACAATTTTTTTTCTCTGCCTAGTGTCCTACTCAAGTAGGAGGCAGTATAACCCAATGGTTATGAATACCTTGAACTGTGTCCGTCAATGAACATCAGAGAAATGGATTTTACGGTAAGTCAAAAAAATCCCATTGTTATTGCGGGATCAGGACTTAGGTCTCAGTATATGTATCGTGACATCCATCAGGACATTGTAGAACTAGAAGTTACATACTGTACATGTGTAATATTGTAGATGCATCAACTAATCAATTAAGGACTGCCCACTTACATATACTGTGGCAGAGCAGCCTTTAAGTGCAAAATTGCGTACCTATGTGATATTTTTTTTTTTCTTTGGGGGGTGCATGTCGCCAGCTGCTTTCTTCCTCTGTGATTGGACACAGCAGGAGCAGGCAGACTCTGTCCACTAGCACATTGCGTTTGTTCCAGAGGCTGACAGAACAGTGGTTTGTAAACAAGGCAGATCGCCATTCTGCCAGAAGGGAAAGATAGAGATCTTGTGTTTCTGCTAAGCAGGAACACTGATCTGTCTCCCCCCCCCAGTCAAATCACCCCCACACAGCAAGCATTCCAAGGGAACACATTTACCCTTCGGTCGCCCCTGATAAACCCTTCCCTGCCAGTTTCAGTACAGTGACGGTGCTTTTTTTTTCTTTTAGCACAGATCATTATATTGATGTCACTGGCCCCAAAAAAAGTGTCAGTTTTGTCTGCCGCAATGTTGCAGTCCTGTCAAAAATGTGCTGATCGCTGCCATTGCCATGAGCAATCCCTGGTGGCTCTATTGGCAGCCTCCAAGGGTCTGCGCTGGTAATCAATGCTCTGATTACCAGCACAGCCCCCCCCCCCCCCCTGTCAGGAGGGCCGCAGATCGGTTTCCTCTACTCGTGCCTGTTAGGCACGAACTGGGGAAAGCCGACCAACGGCACTTCCTATTGGGCACAGCTGGTCACATGTTAAAGAACCTACGTCATTAGGCTCTTTACCGAGATCGGAGATGCGGTGAGTCAGACTGACACACAGTAGCACCGTTCGCCGCTCTGCGCACCCCCCCCCCCCGGGGGCGCGCAGAGTGCTCTATCCTGCTGGACGTCATATGACGGGCAGTCACGATAGTGCAACCACTTTGCCGCTGTTAATCTGCTATAGGGCGGGTGGCAAGTGGTTAATTTCTGTAAGCCGGCAATCCAACAATGTGTGTGTGTTCAGAAATGGGTTTTTAATCATCATTAAAAATGGAGCTTTACATGAAAATATTGTCAGTTTCTATTTTGGCACTATGGTTAGCCTTAGTGAAAGAATTAGGCTTATGGGGATTTTAAGTTTTTCTGCGGCGACCATATGCAAATAAAGCAAGACAGGCATTAGAACTGTTACATGAAAGTCTCTTCGATGGCTGTTCAAGAATATAGGTCATCCAAGCGTATGGTAAAACATTAATATAATTTGGGCTGATAACCTGTAAAGATTTTTTTTTTTTTTTTTAGCTGTGATTTTACAGAATGTGGGTAGCCATTTAATATGTTTTTAATTCTCCTAGGGACCTCTTTATTTGAATTCACAGAATTTTCAGTTGGTTAAGTTTCATTACTGGTTTCACTCACACCTACTTGTAACATCTGCTGGTTTTAGTTATACTTTTTCTGGTGTCTCTATTTAAAAGCCTAGGGTGTGACTTGGCGATGTTAAGAATTTTTTGTTTAAATGCTAGCACCTGAACATATTTAAATTTTAGAGAAACACCTAGTTTTATGTAGTTAAAAGATGCAAGGGAAGCAGTAAATTATTTTGTTAAAAGTACAAGTATTAGACATAGAAAAATAAAGAACCTAAAGCTATTCTTTTTGTTCTGACTCTGAGTGTAGGGTAATGGGGCTGACTGTTTTAAAAATGTTGTATGATCACCAATCAGGACCCATTTTCCTACTCTCTGCTTGATTAGAGATTCCTCCTGAAGTCAGAAGTCATATTCTGTCCGCATTCATCTTCTACAACCCCCAATTCCAAGAAGTTGGCACGTTGTGTAAATTCTACATAAAACAGAATGCAATGATTTGCAAATCTTAAACTCCTATTTTATTCACAATAGAAATGTTTATCAAATGTTTTAATGTTGCATTTAAAAAAAAAAAAAACACGTCTCAAAAAAGTTGGGACAGCCAAGTTTACAATGCTGTAGCAACCCCTCTTTTAAAGTGGTTGTGAAGCTCAGTCATGAAATCTCAACAAAGCACATACATCTGTAGTGTTTACTTGTCTCTTTCCAAAGCTCTGACTCTTGAGTGTCATTTCTCTCTGGTGCTTCGTTCCTCTGTTATCCAAATGTGTCACTACTTCTAAGAAGTTTTCCTGTCACCAGAGCTAAAATGGGGAGAGTGGAGGAGAGCTCTACACACAGCTCTGCATCGTTCCTTCATTCCTGTTCTGTGTGTGAAAGGGTGTGCGTCCCTTTCCTCCAATTAGCACTCACAAACAGCTCTAAATGCAGCTCCCTGTCCCCTCTGTGCTATGGACAGATGCAGAAGGATTTTATCTAAATTCAGCATTTTGAAGGGACATAGAAAAGAGAAGACTGTAGATAAACAAGTGAAACCTATGTAGGAGGATTTGTTTCATCTTTGTGTGTCATCGGAGGCTGTTCACTGGGTATATGAGAGGGTTTAAAACCACTTTGAAAACACTTTAATGTCTGGTCCTGGCGCTCTTGCGGCAGGGGGGCGTTTCGGTCCTGGTTTCCTGGCCGATCTGCTTCTCCGTGTGGTGTCCCCTATGATGCTGACAACGAAGTTGGAAGTCACCATGAGAACACTGGAGGAGTTCAGGTGGGTTCTGAACCTTCAGAAGTCATCCCTGGTCCCTTTCATGCGACTCTACTATCTGGGCCTGACTTTGGACTCGTCCTCAGTCAGGGTGTTTTCTCCCTCCTGGGAAAAAAACTCTTGGAACTTCACTTACTGTCCCGCACATGGTCGTCCCTTCGGACCTGCATGCGAGTTCTGGGACTGATGGTGTCGTCTTTTGAGACTGTCCTTTTCGCTCATTCCCTCCCGGGGACCCCCCCCAGATGGCAATCCTTCTCGAATGGGACTAGAATCCAAACTGTCTGGATCCAGCTGAGCCGGCTGGCCAATGAGTCTTGAACTGGAATCCTTCCTCCCTTTTTTACAGAACAATTGTCACCGCAGATGCAAGCCTGTCCGGGTGGGGGTTTTGGGCAGGCTTTGCCTAGTCCACTGGATCCGGCACCTGCAGCTGTCTGGTGCACATTCATTCTACTACTATGTCATTCTCCAAGGGGGCACCAAGGGTGTCCTTGCGCCCTACGAAGTGACAATTCTTCGCTGGGCAGTGCGCCTTGTTCCAGCTCCCTTTCCAGGTGTTGAAACTTTGGCAAGCGGATTGCCTGTCAACAGGACTCGGATGCAAGGGAATGGTCCCTTCATCCGGAGGTGTTTCAGCAGTTGTGCCTTCGTTGGGGGCACTCCAGACATGGACCTTTTGGCGTCGCATCTACTGGATAGTGCTGAAGTTTGTGGGCTGCTCCCGGGACCCTCTGGCGGGTGCTGTGGTGGCACCATGGGTTCTGTCATACGCAAGAACATTCGCTAAGTTTAACTTGAGCGATGCCGAGAAGTTTAGCGTGGTCTCCTGCGCAAGGCTGACGCCGGCATGGTCGTGCGAGAGTGCTCATGGATTGGTCAAGGTCAGTATCAACTGCTGTCTGCCTTTCCTCCTCTCAAGTTGCTGCCAAGAATTCTTCGCAGGATCGAGGTGGAAGGGATTCTGGTTTTTCTCGTGGTTCCAGACTGGCCTCGCCGATCTTGGTACGCTGACCTGGTCAGGCTCGCCGCAGACGCTCCTTGGCAAATTTACCCTGCTTAAAGCATGGAAAGCGACTTCTAGGATGATTTTTCATCATACGAGAAAATTGTATGTTGTGTGGTGTGAGTTTCCTTAAGCTCCCCCTCGCCCTTACTCTGTGGCCCGAATCTTGGCTTACTTCAACGGGGAGTGAATCAAAAGTTGGCCTTGAGTACTGTCAAGGGTCAGGTCTCGGCTTTGGCAATTTCTCTTGCGTCCTCTGACAGTTGCAGCCCGTTCAGTACGCATCTACCATTGGGGTAATGCGCCCTCTCTGCAGGAGCAGGCTAGGTAGGGAAAAACTTGAGAAAAGAGTTAAACCATGACACGCCTCTCGACATTACCCTTCAGCTAATCAGTGCTGCTCTTCAGTTTCTTGCTGCCTAGCTGTAGGAGTAGGACTAGGCTTCCCAGCTGTGACTCCTGTCTCAGTTTTTTCTTTTGAGAAATTTTTGATTTTATTTTCCTCACTCACTATTGCTAGTTAATCAGGGGATCCTCCTGGAGAACTACAAGCGACAGTCAGGCCTGGCCTCACACTGGATAATCTAGATCCTTATGGTGTCCCAGCCTAAACAACGAGTGTGTGCAGGTTATTGGTCTGCCCAGGCCTTGCCGCGACATTGCCCTGACGGATGGGGACAAGCCTGCGGAGAGATCTGTCTTCTTTGGGATATCTCAACTGTGGAACACCCTGTGTTGCTGTGTTGCAGCGTCCCCCCTTGGCTGATGGCAGTCCCACTCAGGGTGGGAAGTGATCCGTATCAGAGCGGAGCCTGCGGTCCGTGGTATGGTGAGTGATGCTACCCCCGTGGCCTTATTGCGGTCTCTGTAATATCCCTCCCTGGCCGGTCTGGACGGCCCCTTCCCCCCTGCTCCTTTGGGGGGCACTCTGCGGTAAACGCTGCATGGGGTGGGTATGGGGGCTTTTTACCTTGTCCTAGGGGGGTCTCCCTAGTAAATTCCCGCAGTGGCCAGATCCTGGGTTCCAGAAAAATCAGCGCCATATGTTTCGGCCGCCATTTTGGGTGTGGGCAGCCTGGCTGACTCCCTGTATGGGCAGCAGCCATTTTTTTGCTGTATTGGCGCAGTTTCGGGTGCCATCTTGAATAAGGGCAGCGGCCATTTTCCCTGTGATATTTTACATTGACTTCTATTGGCATCCATTTTTGGGTGGCTCAGGGAACTGTGAGGCATCTAGTGGCTGATGTCACTTCCTCCATCCATCATTGTTTGCTGCTGGGTGAGCGTTTTCAGTTCCTACTTGTCTCTGCCATTTGGGTTTTTTTTTTTTTTTTTATGCCTTTTTGTGGGTTTTTCTCAGGAAAACCACTGCTCCCTTAGTTTGTCTACCTGTGTAAAGGGAAACTCCGGTGGCAGTTGCCGGATCGCGGTGCGGACCGTGATCTCGCCGATTTAAGGGCCAGTGTCCCGTTTTTTTGTTGTCCTGCCAAAAATGTTGTCCTGGGTTAAAACTTCCCCCACTGGTCTGTTTTGCGCTTCTGGCACATGCTCTGCTTCTGTACCTGCAGCAAACATTATTATTTTGGGCACAAATGCTGTCTCTGTGTGCTGTTCTGAACCGGCCGATGCCCTCTGTCTATCTGAGCCTAATATGGTTGCCACGGACAACGCCCCCTCTGCGAGGTCCCAGTCTGCACACTCAAAGGGTGGTGGAGGAGTTCGCCGCCGCAGCAGGGGGACGCGCTTTGGTTGCTTTTGATTATTAACCCACCCAGTCAAGTAAGTGGGTTTCCTTCAGGTCCCACAAAACACCCAGGAGTTGGGGCAGGGAAAACCTGTTTTCACGATATTGTGAAGGGACAGTGGAAACGTGTTAAGCACGTGTTGGCGGTGCCTAAGCGTTTTTTTCAACGCCGCTACCAGGGAGGCCTTTTCGTGCCTTAGGGGCGCAGGACAATGGTGCCTCCTTTAAGGCATCCGGCAGGAACAAGAAGCCTTGCGTTCATGGGATGTAGTGCAGGCGATCAGGGTTTACCTGTTGGCCACGGAGTCTTTTCGGATGTCTGATTCCCTGTTGGTCCTTCCTGAGGGACCGCGGAAGGGTTCGGCTGCGTCCGCAGCAACCATTTCCAAATGGATCAGACAGTCTATTCAGGCCTATTCCCAGTAGGATCAGGTGCCCCATTTTCCTGTGAGGGCACATTCTACTAGAGCGGTGGGTGCCTCTTGGACTTTTCGCCATCAGGCTTCTGTGGCTCAGTTGTGCAAAGCGGCGACCTGGTTGTCTTTGCACCCCCTTTTATTTTTGCTAAATTCTACGAGATTTGCCGTGATGGCACCCTCTGATGCTTTCTTTTGGCCGCAGAGTTTTCTGCGTGGCGATTTGTTGAAGAGATGTGTTATTCTGTCTCTTCTTGGGGTGAATTTTGTTCTGGGGTTAGCTCCTATTGAGCTTCTGTTGCCCTGTCGGCTCATTTTTTTTCTCTGGCCTTGTTGACACATTGTGGTTTTCTTTGGTTGTGTCTTTCCCACCCCTCACACCTGCACTGCTTTGGGACATCCCCAAAGGTGAAAGCATACTGAATGGGCTGCGACTGTCAGAGGAAGTAAGAGAAAATAGATGTTTTTTAAGAACAAGAGTCCTTGGACATTTGCAACCCCCGCCCCTCTATTTTGGGGTTCGTTGTCTTCCTTGCTACAAAACTGAAAAGCAGCACTGATTAGCTGAAGGGTAATGTCGAGAGGGACAGCCCCCTAGAGGTGTGTCATGGTTTAACTCCTTTTTTTTTGTAAGTTTTTCACTACCTAGCCTGCTCCTGCAGAGAGGGCACATTACCCCTATGGTAAAGGCATTCTGAACGGGCTGCGACTGTCAGAGGACTCAGAGAAAATTAATTTTACATTAAGTTCTTACAAAAATTCTATTTTTCTTCCAAAGGCTGTTGGCCTCCTGTTTCCTGGTGCGTAACTTCTTCCAGGGAATGCGACACTTGGTTCTTCCGGTGCGACCTCCGTCACCAACTGGGGACCTTGATTTGGTGCAATTGGTTCTTCAAGAACCTCAGTTTGCGAGTATTCGTGGTTATCCCTCTGGATAGAGTTCGGGCACTCAAGGTGTACTCTTTTCGTGAGTCAGGTTCGCTCTCTGTACTCAGGGAACAGGGCTGCCTGCATCTGCTGCGACTATTTCCAGATGGATCGGACAGTCGGTGGTGCAGGCTTATTCAATTAAGGGTCAGGTCCTACCTTTCCCTGTTTCGGCGCATTCTACTCGGGCGCCTGGTGCTTCCTGGGCTTTTTGCCATACAGGCATCTGTGCTTCAGGTTGCAAGACGGCTACCTGGTTGTCTGTTCACACCTTTACCAAATTTTATGAGGTGGATGTGTTGGCATCTGCGGATGCCTCTTTTGGCCACATAGTTTTTTGATGGCTGCTGTCTGGAGGGCTTTTGGCCTTCCTTGAGGGTGTTTACTGTTTGTTTCAGGTAGGCCTCATCTTTTGTTCTGCTGAGGCCTATGTTGCCTGGTTGGCTATGTTTTAACCTTGGGGGGCTTGTTCTTTTCTGCTGTTCCCTCCCCTCATTTTTTAGGAATGCTTTGGGACGTCCCTACTGATCTGGATCAGAGAACTGCATCCGTCAATGAACGATCGAGAAAACTGGATTTTTGACTTACCGTAAAATCCTTTTCTCTTAAGTTCATTGACAGGTGCAGTACCCGCCCCTCTATTTTGAGTTGGGTTGGTGTTATTTTCTGACACTGCTTTGATACAAAACTGACATCCTATGCAGAAAGAGAGTGTACCCTTCCGGGACTGCCCAAAGGCGTAGCCAGAACTTTTTTTCTGCCTAGTGTCCAACTCCTGTAGGGGGCAGTATAACCCTACTGATATGGATCAGAGAACTGCATCCGTCAATGAACTTAAGAGAAAAGGATTTTACGGTAAGTAAAAAATCCAGTTATTTCTCTTTCGTTCACTGACGGACACAGCTTCAAGTCTTCAGACCATTGAGCTTTATGTTCTCTCTCTCTCTCTCTCTCTCTCTCTAGGAATAGGACTAGGCAGAAACCTTTTTTTACCCCCCTGGGGCAGTCCCAGAGGGTATACCATCACTTCCTGCTGTAGGACTCCAGTTTCTTCTGCCTAGTTTGGAGTAAGGACCTGGCTCTCTGCTGGGAACTGCGGTCCTGGCATTTTTTTCCTATTTAAATGGATTTTTTTTTTACTTTTTCTTTATTTTTATTGCAGTGTGAACAACTATCAACAGCCAGACTGAGCCACACACTGCATATTCTAGATCCTTATGGCCTTCCCAGGCTGACCTGTGAGCGCAACCCAACTATTAGCTATGCGCTAGGTTGGCCGCGACATTGGACGGGGGCCAGCTGGCGAGTGAAACTCCTCGCGAGTTTGCATAGCCCTGGTCACGACACCAGTCCTGATCAGAGTCACAGCGTACCTCAGGCCTCAGCACCTCCATTCCAAGATGGTGCAGAGGACTGCTGGGAGTAGCATCCGCCTGGGGACTGTGGTATGGTGAGTAGTGTCCCCCCTCTATTCCTACGGAACTGTTGGGGTGGCTGCGGACCCTCCCTGGGGATGGTAGGTCCCTTCTGTGTCCCCCCCCATACTTTTCTCCCTTCTCCTTAGCGGGTTCCCCTGTGTAGGTGCCCTCATCTGCCCCCTATCCCCTCCCTTGGCTGCCTCGGGGGGGGGGGGGGGGGGCATGGGTGTGTTTTTGACTGAAGGGCTTGTAAGGTGCTGGGCTGGAAAAGTAGTGCGTGTCGCACCTCTTGTGCTGTGGGGGTGGTCCCCTCCTGAGGTGTCTCTGCTTCTCTTGGGTCCAGTGAGGTCCAGGGTCCTGTGCAGCGTCGCGCGGTGCCGCCAGTTTGCCGTGGATTCTGTATTCCCGGCTTTGACGGCCATTTGTGTAGTCCAGCGGCCATGTTTTTGGTTTCCCCATAGTTTCAATGGTGGGCGTTTTCCTGTAGTTTGATGCAGTGCTGAGGCTGCGGGGGCCTCTAGTGTCAGGTCAGCGTTCCCTCTTCCTTTTTCCAGCAGTGTGGCAGATTGTTTTGGTGCTCTCCAACTTGGCTAGTGAGTCTTTGGTGGTATTCTATCCTTCGTCCCCTGGTGCGCTGAATCTTTTGGTGCCCCAGCGGTGCACTGAGGGGGGGGGGGGGCTCACGTTTTTTTCCTCCAAAAGCCCACACAGGCAGGGACACAGGTGGCTTTTGGCTCCCAAAAGTCTCAGAAATCTGGCAAGGTTTTGCCTTGTCCCGACACTTTTCATGATATTGTGACTGACCAATGGCGGCGCGTGAAGCACGTGTTAGTAGTGCTAAAATGCTTTAAACGCCGTTGTCCTTTTGCTGAAAAGGTCTCCAACCGTTGGACGGTGCCACCAAAAGTGGACCATCCTGTCTCCAGATGAAACAAATCTACTCTTGTGCCTGTGGAAGTTTTCGCAGTCCTTACAGACCGGGTGGACAGGTGGGTGGAATCCCTTTCCTGTTATCTTCACGTGTTGGCAGATTCCACTTTGAAATCGGTGTTTGTGTCTTAGTCTCACAGATGGTGACGGAATTGATAAGAGGTTTGAGGGGGTCTTTGGACCCTGA
Organism: Pelophylax lessonae; assembly: GCF_965119305.1. Classification (NCBI taxonomy): domain Eukaryota; kingdom Metazoa; phylum Chordata; class Amphibia; order Anura; family Ranidae; genus Pelophylax; species Pelophylax lessonae. Next base: position 176,864,456 of record NC_138768.1, read on the forward strand.
CATTGTTCCCCCTGAACAGCTGGAACTTTTGGACCAGGTGATCCAGGCACTGGTGTTCCTGTGTGATGCGTCTATGAACTCGGCTCCCCTGGTGGCCAGGGTTTCAGCTGTGGGAATTGCCTTGAGATGCATGCTTTGGCTGAAGAGCTGGCTGACTGACAAAGCTTTGGCAGATCTCCCTTTTCTGGGAGAGCGTTTATTTAGCGACTCTTTGGATGAGTTGATCAAGGGATTGACTGGTGGGAAGAGTACTCTTCTTCCTCAATCCTCCAAAGGTAAGACACTCCGTACTAAGCGTCTTTCCTTTTCTGCTCACAAACGTTTTTTTTGTGCCTCCGTGGCGCAAGAAAAAGGTAAGCCATTCAGAGCTTCTGGAGGGGCTAAAAAGCATTGGGGCAAGCCAAAGACCGGTCAGTCCAGTGCTGCTGACAAGTCCTCTTCGGCATGAAGAGGCGCCCTCACCCGTCTCCAGAGTGGTGGGACGTCTGTGTTTCTTTCAGGAACTCTGGACTTCCTTCATTCCTTACGCTTGGGTTCGCAAACTGATTTGTTCCGGGTACAAGATTGAATTCTGGTCCTGACCAGGGACAGGTTCTTTTTTTTCAGTCAAATCTTCACCTGTCTCCGGAGCGTTTGAAAGGATCTGCAGGAGGCTGTTCAAGATCTCCTGGTTCAAGGGGTGATTGTGCCGGTTCCTACGCAGGAACGCTCTCATGGTTAATATTCAAACCTATTCACGGTGCCCAGAAAGGAGGGCAAGGTGCATCCAATCCTGCACCTCGAGGCTCTGAACCGCTTTGTGCGGGTGCAGATGTTTCAAATGGAGTCCATTCGGTCAGTGGTTGCATCCTTGAATCTGGGATTTTCTGGCCTCCATCGATATTGGATGCGTATTGCAGTGGCGGAGGAGCACTTTAAATTTTTGGCGTTACCCTTTGATCTCGCCTCGGCTCTGAGTGTTTACCAAGGTCCTAGCCCCTGTGCTGGCCCTGTTACGTCGGCGAGGTATCTCAATTGTGGGATATCTGGATGATCTCCTGTTGCGAGCAATCTCCCATTCGGATCTGCTGGGCAACGTCTCGATCACGATTCAGACCCTTCAAGAATTTGGGTGGACGATCAATTTAAAAAACTCTGCTCTGACACCATTCATGCGGGTCACTTATCTGGGGCTGATCCTCTACTCTTCTCTGGCGAGGGTCTTCCTCCCTTTGGACAAAGACCGATTAGTCCTCCTTGCGGCCTTGCATGAGGGCCCTGGGTCTGATGGTCTCGACCTTCGAAGTGGTCCTGTTTGCTCAGGCTCATACGAGAGTTGCAGAAAGATTCTTTCAAAATGGAACAAGAGCCTCGGTCATTGAACCAGAAGATTCGGTTGAGCCATCTTTTGCTCTCTTTTGGTGGCTCCAGTCACCTGTCCTGTGCCAAAGCAAGTCCTTCCTGTTGGTGTTTTGGATGGTGGTCACCACGGGCGCCAGCCTGTCAGGCTGGGGTGGAGTGCTGGGAAGGCTCTGTGCCCAGGGGACTTGGGTGACGGAAGAGTCTTCCTTGCAGATCAATATTCTGGAGAGGAGAGCGATCAAGCTCTGCCTGCTTCACTGGATGTGTCGGCTGCTCGGCTCTCTGGTTTGGATACAGTCGAACAATGCCACAGCCGTGGTTTACATCAATCAATCATCAAAGTGGCACCAAGAGTGCCCTGGCGGCAAAGGAGGTGGCTGAGGTCCTGGTTGGGGTGGAAGCCAATGTTCTGGCTCTTTCTGCAGTCCACATTCTGGGTGTGGTGAATTGGCAAGCAGATTACCTGAGGAGTCAGGTGTTGGATCAAGGGGAATGGTCCCTTCATCCAGAAGTATTTGACCTCCTGTGTGCCCGGTGGGGAACGCCAGAAGTGGATCTGTTTGCGTCACGCCTCAACATGAAAGTTCAGCGGTTTGTGGCCAGGTCTGGGGATCCCCTGGCTGACGCCACAGATGCTGTAGTGGCTCCTTGGAGCCAGTATCGCCGGTTTTATGCCTTCCCTCCACTTGTACTCCTGCCGAGGTTTCTTCGCCGGGTTACGGTGGAAGGCATTCCGGTCGTTCTGGTGGCACCAGACTGGCCTTGGCGGTCTTGTTAAGAATGGTCGTGGATCCTCCATGGCGTCTTCCTCTACGGGAATATCTGCTATCTCAAGGAACGATCTTCCATCCTGCTTTACGGTCGCTGGCTTTAATGGCTTGGCTGTTGAAAGCAAGGTGTTGAGGGATAGAGGTCTTTCTGACTCAGTGATTCCTACCCTTTTGAAGGCCAGGAAGATATATCATCGTACATGGAAATCGTACATCTCATGGTGTGAATCGCTGCAGCTGCATCCTCGCTTATTTTCTATAGCTAGGGTTTTGACCTTTTTATAGAAAGTGGTTGAGCAGCAATTGGCCTTGGGTACTATCAAGGGCCAATTATCGGCCTGGGCTATTTACTTCCATCGTCCGTTGGCTACTAATTGCTTGATTCACACTTTTATTCAGGGTGTGTGTCATCTGGCTCCTCCGAGGTGGTGATCCCCATTGCCTCCGTGGGATCTCAATCTGGTTTTGTCTGGTTTTCATAATCCTCCTTTTGAGAATATTAGGGAGATGGCTCTGCTTTCCTTGTCACAGAAGGTAGCCTTCCTAGTGGCTATCACTTCTGCTCGCTGTGTCAGAATTGGCGGCGCTGTCCTGTTCACCTTATTTGGTGGTCCACAGGAATAAAACGGTCCTCCGACCTAATCCGTCTTTTCTCCCTAAGGTGGTGTCGGATTTTCATCTTAATGAAGACATTGTGTTGCCTTCCTCATGTCCTAAGCATCCCAAGGAAATTGCCTTGCACTCTCTGGATGTGGTTTGGGCGATAATGAGTTTATCGGACGGTCACGGAGTCCTTTCAAAAATCTGACTCTTTGTCCTTACGAACGGTCCTTGCAAAGGTTTGGCTGCGACCATTTCGAGATGGATCAGGCAGACGGTTGTTCAGGCTTATTCTCTCAAGGGTCAGGTTTCTCCTTTCCCTGTGAAAGTGCATTATACTAGAGCGCTTAGTGCCTCTTGGGCTTTTTGCCATCCGGCCTCAGCTATACAGGTTTGTAAGGCAGCGACTTGGTCGTCAGTGCACACCTTTACAAGATTTTACAAGATGGATTTGTTGGCTTCTTCGGATACCTTTTTTGGCCGCAAGGATTTGCAGGCTGCTGTTTCATAAGAGAATTATTTTTCTTATTCTTTTAGGGGTTTTTTCGTCTGGGTGAGCTCATGTTGTTTTGGTTGAGCTTCTTGTTACCCAGTTGGCTAAGCTTAGCCTTTGGAGTTTACGTATTATCTGGTTGCGTTTTTCCACCCCTCATGTCAATACTGCTTTGACGATAGAGAAAATAAGATTTCTGTAAGATCTTACTGCAAAATCTTTTTCTCTGAAGTCCATTGATAGACATAGAACCCGCCCCTCTGATATGGGGATGTTTTTTTTTTTTTTTTTGTCTTCACTGCTTACAACTAAACTGATGTACTGGGCTGTGTGTGTGAGGGTTATGTCTGGAGGGAAAGCCCCATGGGCGTGTATATGTAAAACTTTTCCTGCCTAGACTACTCCTGCAGGGGGCAGCATAACTCATACAGCTCATGAACGTGAGGCTGGGTCTGTCAATGGACTACAGAGGAAAAGGATTTTATAGTAAGATGTTACAAAAATCCTATTCTCTTCGTACATCATGGGACTCAGAGCCAAAAATTATAACACATGGTATGTCACAAAGCAATGCATCTGAGGGGATGGGGGACACCAAAAAATACCGCCATCCAACCACAAAAAGAATTATACCGTTACCTGCAGAACAAGAGGCACCTACTCCTCTGGAAGAATGTGCCTTTACAGGAAAAGTTGGAACCTTCCCTTCTAAATCATACGCCTGGGTAATAACCTGGCGAATCCAATAAGAATTTGTAGTAGGGATGCACCGAATAATCGGCGGCCGAACATTATTCGGCCGAAAATAGAAAAAATAGCACTTTTGGTGTTCGGCCGAATAAGTCAAAAGGCTGAATAATTTTGTGCCGAATAATAGGGCTGAACGATAGTCAATATGATATTGACTATCGTTCTGTGGCCGTAGGCGATATTTACAGGGGGAAGGGACTCGGAGGAGGACTCACAGACTTCCGTGTTAGGCAGGGGAAGCCGGGACACTTCAGCGGTGAGCATACATACATTACTCACTCGTGCACTGCAGCCCGCCCCACACATTCAGTGAGTCTTACTCTCCTCCCTAGTTTTTTCAATGGCACATTCAGGAAGCCAATCACGCCGTGATTAGCTGCACAGCGAACCAATCACGCGTGCCTGCACACCTGATTGGTTCCGCTGTGCCGCTACTCACGGCGTGATTGGCTTCCTGAATGTGCCATTGAAAAAAACTAGGGAGGAGAGTAAGACTCACTGAATGTGTGGGGCGGGCTGCAGTGCACGAGTGAGTAATGTATGTATGCGGCTGTGCTCCTTTCCAGGCTCCTACTAGTCCACCTCCAGCCTCCTACTACCACCACTATGAGAGACTGTCTGTCACTGTATAATCTGATCGAGTCCACACTGACACTGACTGACTGTCACTGAGTAATTGATGTTACCACATTAACCCTGACCTGCCCAGTGCCCTGTATCTGCAATTAAAATTTACAAGGCTGCCTGCATGCTTCCTGATTTCCATTCCCAGCATCCTTCCCAATCCCTACAGTGTCACTAACATTAACCCTATGGTACAAGGCTGCAGTGTGCACTGAATCCCATTCCCTACAGTAACATTTAGGGAGAAAGAGAGACATGAGAGGACAAGAGAGAGAGAGAGACATGAGAGGACGAGAGAGAGAGAGTGAGAGGACAAGAGAGAGAGAGAGAGAGAGAGACACGAGAGGACAAGAGAGAGGACAAGAGAGAGGACAAAAAATTGGCAAAATAAATGGAAAAAATGCAAAACACCGCGTTCGGTATTCGGCCTTCGGCCAAACATTTTATTATTATTCGGCTTCGGCCAAGAATTTCATTTCGGTGCATCCCTAATTTGTAGACTTAAATGCTGCCAACCCCTTCCTGGGCACTTCTGGCAGCACAAACAAGCTCTCAGTTTTACGAATCTGAGCTGATTTCTCGAAGTAAAACCTAAGTGCATGCATTACATCAAGAGAATACAATCAAAAATACCAGTACCTTTTAGACACTGGTGAAAAAACTAAGGTACTTCCTGTGTGGGAGGGGTTATATAGGGAGACATATTTTCTGATTGGTTGCCAGTGTCCTTCACCTGTAGGTGGCTATATAACCCATATGTTACGATTCATGGCTCTGTGTTCCGTGATGTACGAAGAGAAATATATTTTCAACATTGTCGGTCTTTTTTTGTTTATAGTGCAGTAAATTAAAACCCAGTTGTAATCAAATACCACCAAAAGAGCTCTATTTGTGGGAAAAAAATGACAATTTTTTTCTGGGCACAGCGTTGCATGACCATGCAATTGTCATTAAAGTAATGCAGTGCCGTATCACAAAAAATGGCCTGGCAATGAAGGGGGTAAATCTTCCGGAGGTCAAGTGGTTAAATATTCAATATGTTTTCTTTTTTCTCTTGTGAATATAATGAGTTTGAGATTTCAAATCATTGCAGTCTTTTTTTTTTTTTTTTTTTTTGTCGATTTTACACGGTGTCCCAACCTGTTTGGAATTGGGGTTATATAAAAATGCTGGTACTGTAGCAACTTTACTTTGGGACACAAGGCTGAAAGAAAAATGCAGAACTGAAAAGTCAGTATTCGTAAACTATTATGTGCCAAAACAGTAAGGCCTCTTTCACACGGCCGTTCGGTTTTTTTTGTTCCGCTCCGGTGCTTTTTTTTCTTTTCACGGAGCGGATGACACTTGTGTCATCCGCTCCGTATGTCCGCATATCATCCCATCCGTTTGCGGATGATATACTGACATGTCTGTCATGTATGTCTATGGGCATTGCGGATGTCAGCGGATGACACCGATGACATGCGATTTTGCATCCGTTCCGTTTTTTTAAACTGAACAAAAATGGGGTTCTGTTCCGTTCCAAAAAACGGAACAGAACTGAAAGGACGAAAATCGGATGTCAGCGGATGGTCATCCGCTGACATCCGCAATGCCATTGACATACATTATGTCCGTATATCATCCGCAAAAAAATAGGATGATATACGGACATGCTGAACGCCCGTGTGAAAGGGCCCTAACTTAGAAAGTACAGAAACCATTGTATGTGCCTGATAGCTAAGGAATTCAAATTTTCAGAGGTAGAGGGCGCTGCATTGGCAGCTTCCATACCTATTTACTAAAGGTGCATTTTTTTTTTTTTTTTTTTTAAGGCCAGTCCACACCTCTGCCTGGAGGTATTACCAGATGTTCATTTTGAAAATTAGTCAATGCACCACTTCACATCTGCACGCCAACATGCATTGGGAGGTAAGGTGCGTTGAGGTGTCTGAAAATCTGGAAATATGCATGGCGGTATTGTCTGTTAAAACAAAACCTATCTAAATCTGGCCTTAAGGGGGAAGATATCAGATAGTGACAGTCGGGGCTTTGGATCTTTACTTTACATTTTAAGAGGTAAGTATAACTGTATACATGGATTATCAACATAATCCTGAACCCTTAATGAAGTATATTTGTTATTGGTAGAGCTCATTGCTAAGGGGTGAACATTTTGTTATGCAATTTGTGCATGGTAAATGGAAGAATGGTATTTTAGAGTATGGCTAACATTTGATTACATTATTCATTAGAGAGCAGTACCGCTCATGGAGTCAGGGGTACCTTATACTAACGTTTTTAGGCAGTCGTATCTTGATGTGCAATGCCCATGAAGTTTGCAGAGAAATCCACCCCCAGGAAGTCATTGAGCAGGACACTGCTGTTTGAGCCGACACTTTAAACCTGCACATTGGAAAGCTACCCAAGAGTTCTTGATAATTTTATTCTTATTTTAATTTCCAGTTGGTTTATTTGCACTTCACTGAGTTATTAAAATACTGGAATATTTTTATTGCTGCTGTGGTAATGTTTGGAAGATTTCAGTGATCGCAGCACTTGTGTTCCATTGAGAACTACATACAGGTCCATTAATATTGAGACATCAACACAATTCTAATCTTTTTGGCTCTATACACCACCACAATGGATTTGAAATGAAACAAACCAGATGTGCAAGAAAATGCAGCGGCTATGAGCACTGTAGGAACTATACGTAGCCTCAGCTAAAAACCGCATAGAGCGCTGTGTTCCTGCAGTGGGACAAGGACTTTGTCTAGGAACTAAATTGAATCAGGCTGAGTGCTGCTCAGCCATTCACAGGAAGCTTTTTTTTTTGTGTGAATATAAAGCTTTCCTTCTAGAAAAATCTATTGATGTCTTTGATTGGATGGGATTATCCTCTTGAGCATAAATACGCTTGTTACCCCTGTGGGGGTACATATATCTGGTGACTGCGGTCTTTACAGAGAGGGGAGCACCAGAGTTTCCTCACCTGCACCAGTCACCTTTTGGACCACTTCAAGATTTTTTTACGTTTTTGAATTTAATTCATTTTTTATTTTTTTCACTAATATGGACTATGTCCTGACGTGCACTAAGCCACTCTGCACTTTGTCACTCATTTAATGCACACTGAGTCACCTTGTTTTTTGATATTATTTATGTATAAGTGGTGGATTTATTACTCCACTATTGCACTTTGGAGCTTTTGTCACTCCAATACGTATTGTTTATTTTCGATTTATATTATTTTTTAGTGATGTTACTGTCACTAGTCATTTTGCATACGTTTGTGATATTCACACTTAGGCAGCGCCATATATACCTTCATTTAACTTTCTAGTCAATGGAAAGAAGATTGCACAAGGTGGCATGCATCTTGTTAGACTTAAAGCATAGGTCCAGGCAAAACCTAACTAACGCTAAACCTGCTCTGTGCCACATTCTAAACCTAATCTTTCTAACCCCGTAAAACAGAAATCACTTTACTTTACTTCCCTATTCTGCAGCGGGGTCCAGTCTCATCCCACGCTGAGGTGTCATCGGCGGCTTATTTGTGGAGGTGGGTGCACGAGGGGCACTCGATAACGAAAGCCCCATAGTAAGTCTGTGTGACGTCACTACCCATTCATTTCACAGCCGTTGTCGGTCCTCTCGTGCAACGCGCTTCCGTCGCTGGAGACGACCAAATCGGGTGCAAAAAAAGTACAGCTATTTTTTCTTTTCAGGGTTAGATAGATTAGTTTTAGAATGTGGCACAGAGCAGGTTTAGCGTTAGGTTTTGCCTGGACTTAACCTTTAACCCCTAGTAATCGAGAACATTTCAGAAAGTTGCTGAATTCCTAGAGTTCACCTTTTAAAATGAACTGTTAGGCTCCATGTACACGGGACGTTAGAAAAAAACGTGCTGCAAAGCTAGTTCTGACGCCGGGAAAAAGCAGCTGTTAAATGTGCTTTCAGTAGTTTTTTCCATTGGCGTTATTGCACGTTTGGCCACGTTTGCTTTTAGCAGCATTTTTCCTGCCTCCATTTAAAATCAATGGTTCCCTATGGGAGCCTATTGATTTGAATGGAAGGCGCACCGCAAGTCGGATCAGGATGATCCGACTTGCGGTGCGACTTGCGCTGTGAGAATCATGAGGGGGAACTCCACGCCAAAAATGGAAAAAAAACTGCGTGCCCCCCCCCCCCCCCAGGTTCCAGACCAGGCCCTTTGGGTCTGGTATGGAATTTGAGGGTAGACCCACGCCGAAAAAAACGGCGTGGGGTCCCCCCCCCCCCAGAATCCATACCAGACCCTTATCCGAGCATGCAGCCCGGTAGATCAGGAGGGGGGGGGGGATGAGCAAGCGGCCCCACCTACACTGGACCATACCAGGCCACATGCCCTCAACATGGGGGGGTGTTGGTGCTTTGGGGCAGGGGGAGCTCTGCACCCCCCACCCCAAACCACCTTACCCCCATGTTGATGAGGACAAGGGCCTCATCCCCACAACCCTGGCTGGTGGTTGTGGGGGTCTGCGGGCAGGGGGCTCATCGGAATCTGGAAGCCCCCTTTAACAAGAGGGCCCCCCAGATCCCGGACACCCTCCCTATGTGAATGGGTATGGGGTACACTGTACCCCTACCCATTCACCCCATAAAAGGCAGTGTATGTAAATAACGACAGGAGACGTTTAGGAAAGTTTATTAAAAAAATCTTCATCCGGTCTTCTCCCTCTGCTCTTCTCCCTCTGCTCTTCTCCCTCTGCTCTGCTCTTCTCCCTCTGCTCTGGTCTTCTCCCTCTGCTCTGGTCTTCTCCCTCTGCTCTGGTCTTCTCCCTCTGCTCTGGTCTTCTCCCTCTGCTCTGGTCTTCTCCCTCTGCTCTGGTCTTCTCCCTCTGCTCTGGTCTTCTCCCTCTGCTCTGGTCTTCTCCCTCTGCTCTGGTCTTCTCCCTCTGCTCTGGTCTTCTCCCTCTGCTCTGGTCTTCTCCCTCTGCTCTGGTCTTCTGCTCTTTTGCCCTCGGCTCGTCTTCTTCCTCCGGTCCTCCTCAGATGATGTCTCCAGGGATCATGCCGGTCTCCAGTCTCTGCAGCTTGTTATATAGCCATTGTGGGCGTGGTCGCCAGGTGACGTCATCAGGAGACCCGCCCCCTCATGTCACAGAAGACGTCATCTGTGACATGAGGGGGCGGGGTCTTCTGATTACGTCACCTGGCGGTCACGCCCACAATTGCTATATAACAAGCTGCAGAGACCGGAGACCGGCATAATCACCGGAGACATCGTCTGAGGAGGTCCGGAGGAAGAAGACGAGCCTAGGGCAGAAGAGCGGAGAAGGAGAATACCAGAGCGGAGAAGACAGGATGAAGATTTTTTAATAAACTTTCAAAAACGTCTCCTGACGTTATTTATATACACTGCCTTTTATGGGGTGAATGGGTAGGGGTACAGTGTACCCCCTACCCATTCACATAGGGAGGGGGTCCGGGATCTGGGGTGGGGAGTGCAGAGCTCCCCCTGCCCCAAAGCACCAACACCTCCCCCATGTTGAGGGCATGTGGCCTGGTATGGTCCAGGGGGGGGTGGGGCCGCTCGCTCATCCCCTCCCCCTTCCTGTCCTACCGGGCTGCATGCTCGGATAAGGGTCTGGTATGGATTTTGGGGGGGACCCCACGCCGTTTTTTCGGAGTGGGTCTACCCTCAAATTCCATACTAGACCCGAAGGGCCTGGTTTGGAACCTGGGGGGGGACACGCAGTTTTTTTTCACATTTTTGGTGTGGAGTTCCCCCTCAAGATTCTCACACCGCAAGTCGGATCATCCTGATCCGACTTGCGGTGCGCCTTCCATTCAAATCAATAGGCTCCCATAGGGAACCATTGATTTTGAATGGAAGAAAAAAAAACGTATAACGTGGCTAAACGTACTTCATCACGTTCGGTCCCGTTTTTGCGTTTTAAACGCCGGGAAACACACGGTCGAACGCAATTAATAGCGTTCCAAAAACGCCCCTGAACTCAACTGCCTGCAAATGACTGTAAACGACCCTGTGCACATGGACAGATAAGATAACATGTAGGTGGGTTCAGGGACTTCTTAAAAAAAAAAAACGCCCAACTGCTTCTAAACGGCCATTTACAACGTCCCGTGTACATGGAGCCTTAGGGTCTTTACAATATATCACATTCCATGTATGTAAAATGAACTGTGAATTAATACTGAATTTGTCTTCTGAAACAAGCTAAGAAATATTCTACAGAATTTGTGGTATTTCTCTATAGAAACGTTTTACCCTCCCAGTGCCTCATAATTCAAATCTCTCTTCCAGGTTGGGTGAAAACCTTTGATGACTATTTCAGAGACCAGACGCAGCACATTCTTAATAACATGCTTGTGAAACTACAAGAAGATAAGGGGAAAAAGTTCATGTGGTCTGAGATCTCCTATTTCTCCAAATGGTGGGATGGTATTGATAACCAGAGGAGAGAAGCAGTAAAGAAGTAGGTTTTTTTTTTTTTTATTGTGGTTTTATTGTTTTGATAACCTTTTTTGTATATAATTGTATAACTTTCAGCTTGTTATAATAATTATAATGATAATTAAAAAAAAATATTCCGAGTACTACTCCAAATGAGAAAAACTCTATATAGGAGATAGGGTTAAGCAGTGAGGAGCTGCTACTCTTTAGTACACAATCAAATATGAAGTATTAATAAATAAATAACGTGCTAAATGAAAATAATTTGTGGTAAGTTATTCCCATAAATAATGTGCTATATGATCAGTGCAATAGAAAGTGCTAAATAAATTATTATAAAAATATTTTAAATAGTACATCAAATGTCTTCTAAAAATAGAATAAAGTGCAGATCACAAACATTTGCAAGAGTAATGTTGCTGCATAAAAATAAAGTGCAAATTAATAAGGGTGTCCTCAAAAATAAAGTGCAATGATAGCTTCATGCACGACCCAGTGCTACTTTTGAAAGTGATTTAAGTGCCCAATGTCTCTTCAAAAATTATTTAAAATCAAACAAATGGTGATCAGTACATAAAGTCCATCCAAAATGGTTATGCCAAGTGATTGGTGTTCCTAATAAACATTTTGTGCTGTTGTTGGTTGTTCCACCACCTAGTGCCACTCACCAAATGCACACAGGCCACTAAGGACCTATAATGCCTGTAGTAATCCACCTATGGTATCCAGGGTCCCATACAGGATGTGTCACAATCCAATAATATGTTCACTCGGAAAAAAGCTAAAAATACTTCATTGTGCAATGCCCTTTATTAAAAATTCAATAACAAATAAAATCCAGATACACTCACATTTTAGAGTGCCCTCAGTGGCACTCTCTGCATGCATGCAACGATAGAATATGGAATCGCCGTTCTGCAAATAGCGTGCGTTCCACCCTACTAGGACCTGCCGCAACGGAAGTGATGTCACTCAGATACCTCAATGCATTTCACCGGAAAGGCGTCACCCGGAAGTTAACATCAGACATTTGATGTATTTGTGCTATTTAAAATATTTTTATAATTTATTCTGCACTTCCTATTGCACTGACCATTTGGCACTGATCATATAGCACATTATTTTTTCATTATTCATGGGATTGACTTTTACCACAAATTAATTTATTAATTTATCATTTAGCACGTTATTTATTTATTATTAATACTTCATATTGGATTGTGTGCTAAAGAGTAGCAGCGTCTCACTACTTACCCCTATATATTATTTAAATTGAATCACTTAAATTGAAGGCAGCTCTCCATGTGGTTTTCTAGCACCATTAACGGAGACGCGCCAATTTCTTTATTTAAAACTCTATATAGGAGATATATACACATCTCTGGTTATGTTTTGTTTATAGGGAAGACTGAATTGTGGGATACAATTTTAGCCACCTTGGCTTTCACACCTGTACAAAGAATACAAGTTATCTTGCAAACTCTGCCAGACACTGCCGGCCTCCTCCTCTCTCTAAATCCTGCGTGTAGGAGCAGACTGAATGAATACACTTGACAAGATGAGACATGGTTGCTGCCAGCATGTAGGCAGCAGTAGGGGCAGTTAGAAATTAGAACCCCCCTGTTATGGCCTCTGTCTACTGAGCTCCCCAAGACAGTCAAGCAGCACTGGTAGTAGTAAGGGCAGAAAAAAGCAGCAGGCACCCACATTAATGGCATATTAGTGGCAGTAGACTGGTAGGGGCCAGCTTCTTAATACCTTTTCAGGTAGCCTGTAGCCACAAAAGAAGGTGCCATGGGGCCCTCAGTTCGAAAGCTCTGCTGTAAAAAAACAGTGCTGAGATGAAAACCAAAGTAAGAATGGTCACATTTGAGAACATGGTATTGTTCACATTTATCGTATCCTGTCTGTGTCACCAATCCTATGGTTTTCATTAGGGATGCACCGAAATGAAAATTTTGGGCCGAAACCGAAACCGAAAATGCAGGATGCCCTTGGCCGAAAACCGAAACCGAAAATGACTTTTTCCCCCAAAAAAATTTGAAATGGATAGAACAGGGACATAAACCAAAAACAGGCAGCGACGTACACCTACACCTGTCGCTGCCACCCTGTCACAGTATATGTACTGTGATGGGTTGGCAAGAGGTTAATTTAATTACCAATGGTATTTGTATTATGAGGCATGAGGGGTTAATGTATTGTCACTGCTGGTCACTCATCTATTAGTGACTGACCAGTGGCAGGTAATTAACCCCTTTGTGCTGCATTAGTGCAACCAGTGTTAATTAACACTGACACTGGTTGCACTAATGCAGCACAAAAGGGGTTAATTAACTGCCACTGGTCAGTCACTAATAGATGAGTGACCAGCAGTGACAATACATTAACCCCTCATGCCTCATAATACTAATAGCATTGGTAAGCTGCCTCAGCTCCCCTCCCCCTTCCCCCACTGCCTCAGCGTCCTCCTCCTCGGGTGTCCTCTCCTGCATTCAAAAGTCCCGCCTCTGGCCGGCGGCACCGCCTCTCAATGATGTCCCTACTACTCTGTGCATTATGAATGGACATACTAGGCGGGGGGCGGGGCGAGCGGCCGCTATAGAGAGAACTATTGTGATCCTTCACTGTCAGCTCCTCACGTCTATGTATGAATGAGAACTGAACTGAGCTGACACCGGGCGGGGGGGGCGGGCGGAGCGGCCGCTATTAGCTGTGACTATGTGAGAGTTTCTCTTCCTTGTCAGCGGAGATACGTGCCTGTCAGGGAAGTGAAACTCTCACATAGTCACAGCTAATAGCGGCCGCTCCGCCCGCCCCCCCGCCCGGTGTCAGCTCAGTTCAGTTCTCATTCATACATAGACGTGAGGAGCTGACAGTGAAGGATCACAATAGTTCTCTCTATAGCGGCCGCTCGCCCCGCCCCCCGCCTAGTATGTCCATTCATAATGCACAGAGTAGTAGGGACATTATTAAGAGGCGGACGGCCGGCCAGAGGCGGGACTTTTGAAACCTGCCCTGCGCTGCGCTGCGCTGCGCCCTCCTCCTTCCCCACGGCGGCCATTTTTATTTTCGGCACTGTTAACCCATTATCGGCCGAAATGAGAGAGGCTCATTTTCGGCCGATAATTTCGGTGGCCGAAATTTCGGTGCATCCCTAGTTTTCATGAACCCTATCTGTTATGTGACTAAGCTAAGATCACACTACTGAATAAAATAAATACTCTATAGCTGTGTTCACTGTGCCATATCATATCAATCAACTGTTCATAAAGAATTATAAAACTGTCTAATTATTATCTAAGCACCATACACACATACCAAGATATAAACAACACACGTAAAGAAACTAGCAAAAGTTTGTCTGTAAAATCTATTCCAATTTGTAAAAACTGTCATTTATGACCTATTGACTTTTAAAGGTATAATTACATGCACTGTAATTTGCTATGAATTTCTGCATTAAAGGGTATTTCCAGTCAAAAATTAAATTTTTCCTATTTTTAGTATGTTAAATATCTTTATCTTTAATCATTTTTTGGCTAGCTGTTTTTGTGTAGCTTAGAAAGTCTTATCTAAGCTGGACAACTAGCTTCTTCCTGTTCTTGACAGACAACGCTATCTCCTTTTATCTGAATTTGCTAAGATGTCTTTCACTTCCTGAAAAATGTGTCAGTCTGTCTTAGACAGGCATGCCTAGACCTGCCCAGCCCCACCCCCATCCCTCCTATCCTTCACAGAACATGATTTCTTCCTGTCTTCATAGCCTAGTTTAGGCTAGCAGCTTTTGCTGAGAGAGGGAAAGAGAGTATGTTATGCTCACGCCTCTTGGTTCCAGCCGGGCACAGACATGCGCACACACACACACACACTGTTATAAACTGTAAGATAGATTACAATGCAACATGCTGTAGATTTTCTATGGTGTAGAACCACGTGGTTGTTTCTGTATGGTACTGTGATGGACACTGTGTGCAGGGTGTGGCACACGCCCACTTGCTGTAAACAGCGGAGGAAGCTGGGGAAGAAGTATCATGTGACATGGACAATATATGGAAGAAATAAGGTACAAAAAGTTTAGAAGAAAAGAGTTTGATTTCTATTGCTCATTACATGTGAGTAATGAGTTTAAGGCTAGGTTTCCACTAGCCCATTGAATTCAAAGGCACCTGTTCCCATCTATGCAACTTTAAAAAGATGCCTGCACTACTGTGATGTGACTTTGATCCAGAGAGTGTAAAGTTGAATCAAAGCTGCACTCAATGTCGCACTCTAAATCGCACCACTTTGGAGTTGCACTAGTGGAAATGTAGCCTAAGGCTAGAGTGTGACTTTGAGTGCAGCTTTGATCAAACTTTACACTCTGGATCAGTCGCATCCAAGTAGTGCAGGTACCTTTTCAAAGTCCCTGATTTTCAAAGTCGCTTAGATCGGAACGGGTGCAATTAAAATCAGTGGGCTGTGACTTGTCATGCGACTAGTGAAAACGTAGACTTAGTGTGGTTGCCTGTACTATTCCTTTAATGTATAGTGGTCATTGTAGACTGATCTGAGACCCCAGAGGACTTCCAGCTACACTGACAGCCCCTCCCCCCACCCTGTGTCCACCTCTCTTCTCCTGTGGTAGTCTTCATTCATTGAAAGCTCAGCACAGCTATACTGTATATGCTTTTTTCCCCCTTCATTTTCCCATAAATTAGGATGTACAATGCATCCTTACTAATGAGAGAACACTGGGCAGGAACCTATGATCAGCTCCTCCCATCCTGTATACGCCCACTGGCTACAGAGGAACAGTGTCCCTCCCTGGAAGTGATGTCACTACCTTTCAGTAACCACCCCCACTTGCTGCTCTTGAACACAGTAGGAAGAGGAATTGAAGTCATGTGACAAGCACTGGATACTGCAAAATAATGGTAGAAAAACTGGGATTTTTTTTTTTTTTTTAGACATAATTCTGAACTTGGCTCACATGTGGTTATGCTTCCCAAACCAGGGAAAACCCTTCTAAATTTTTGCCGATCTCTTAATGCGGATATCGGATGTCAAAATTTGTGCTAAACGCCTTGCGAAACGCCTACTAGATATTTTACAGTATCTGATCAAATCCGACCAGCTAGGATTTATTAAAGGAAGACAAGCCACAGATACCATTAGAAGAATAATAGACCTAATACACCATGCAGAGATGAGCCAAATGCCTTCTCTTCTTTCCAAAGATGCGGAAAAAGCATTCGACCGGGTCCACTGGGGGGGGGGGGACATGACAGCACTTTATTCTGCACCCTCTGCCCATGTGTCTACTACAAACCATTCCAAATTTCTAATGGCACGCCACGGATGCCCGATTTCTCCCATCGATATTAAATCTCATGATGGGACAGGGTCTTGTCTGGCTCGGTAATCCGACCATGTTTAAGGCGAGGAAGTCTACATCTCAAAAGCTTTATCAAGCGTAGAACGCATACATTTCCTGGTGTGTGGTTTGAGGAGTCCATCCTCCTTCCTTTTCGTTGGCTCAGGTTCTGGCCTTTCTTCAACTGGATGTTGTTCAGAAACTGGTTTGAGCTCCGTGGGATTTGAACCTGGTTCTGTTGGTTCTTCAAACCCCTCTGTTTGAAGCCATTCGGGAGATCACTTTTACTTACGCTGTCATAAAGGTGGCTTTGTTGGTGGCTATCACCTCTGCTCGCAGAGTGTCGGAGTTGGCGGCTTTGCCTTCTCCTCCCTATCTGGTGGTTAACTGGGATAAGGTGGTCCTGCGACCACGGTCTTCGTTCCTACCGAAGGTTGGCTCTGATCTCCATTTGAATGAGGACATTGTTCTGCCGTCCTTGGGGCCGTCTTATCCTAGGGAATTTTGCCTTGCATACTCTGGATGTTCGAGCTATTCGGGTCTATTTGGCTGCCAAGTCCTTTCAGAGGCCAGATTCGCTCTTTGTGATTGAGGACGGGCTGCGGAAGGGGCTTCCTGCTTCCTCTGCTACCATCTCCATATGGATCAGACAATGACCCAGGCTTATTCGTTTAAGGGTCGGGTTCTCTTTCCCGTTGAAGACACATTCTTCTCGGGTACTTGGTGTTTCTTGGGCCTTCCGTCGTCCTGCGTCAGTGGCGCAGGTGTGCACAGCGGCCACTGGGTCGTCAGTGCGTTCTTTTTCAACGTTTTACAAAGGGGATGTTTTGGCATCTGCGGTTGCCTCATTTTTGGCTGCAAAGTTTTTGAAGGTTGCGATTTAGAGCATCTGTCTTTCCCTCTTGAGGAAGTGTTTCATGTTGGGCTCCTGTTCTAGTTGACATGGCTTCTCGCTAACTGCAAACGTGACTTCTTATGGCTTTCTTTCAACAATGGCTTTCTTCTTGCCACTCTTCCATAAAGACCAGATTTGTGCAGTATACGACTAATGTCCTGTGGACAGTTCCACCCATCTGAGCTGTGGATCTCTGCAGCTTCTCCAGAGTTACCATGGGTCTCTTGGCTGCTTCAAATGTAATGCTCTCCTTGCCCGGCCTGTCAGTTTAGGTGGACAGCCATGTCTTGGTAGGTTTGCAGTTGTGCCAAACTCTTTCCATATTGAGATGAAGGATTAAACAGTGCTTCATGGGATGTTCAAAGCTTGAGAGATTTTTTTCTTATAACCCAACTCTGCTTTAAACCTCTCCACAACATTATCCCTGACCTATCTGGTGTGTTCCTTGGCCTTCATTGTGGATTCTATTTATGAATTGGGTGACTTCTGAAGGCCACTACATTTTAGGAAGTACATTTAGAAGTATATTCGGTATCGGAATAAAAGAAAACTGAATACAAATGCACGCCACAATTTTCAGATATGTAATTGTAAAATAATTTGAAAACCATTTCATTTTCCTTCCACTTCAAAATTATGTGCCACTTTGTGTTGGTCTATCACATAAAATCCCAATAAAATACATTTACATTTTTGGTTGTAGCATTACAACATATGGACTATTTCAAGGAGTATGAATACTTTTTCAAGGCACTGTAAAGAAGCCAGAAACCTATACAATATATGATAGTCAAAAATGGCCAGTAAACTACCAAATACCAGGCAATAGACCCCATAAGAAACACCATATTGGGGAAACCTATACAAAATAAAGAAAATGGTAATATCAATATCAAAGGGTTTGTTTTATATTCTAGGGGTGCTACCATATTTAGCTACAATATGACTGATCAGTGGGCCATTGGAAGCGTGGGTGAAAATAGGAATATTAACCACAAATCAATAACCCTATAGCCGATTTAATGTGAAGTAGGTCAACTTATTCCTAA
Source organism: Pelophylax lessonae (assembly GCF_965119305.1). Classification (NCBI taxonomy): domain Eukaryota; kingdom Metazoa; phylum Chordata; class Amphibia; order Anura; family Ranidae; genus Pelophylax; species Pelophylax lessonae. Next base: position 176,882,776 of record NC_138768.1, read on the forward strand.
ATAGGCAAAAGCAATGCAAACTCCAATCGACACAGAACCAAAGAGCCGTTTTCAGAGAAGAAATATATCAGTCTGGTGGCTAAATAGCATCAGATATCTTATAGGTTTACCAAATGAGTTTGTCAAAGCAGTTTTCAAGTACGAATTAGAAAATTGGAAGGTTTACATAAGGAGGGCAATTTCCCTGGGTGGAAGGGTGCACTCTATAAATCGTCTCCACCAGGTGAAAAAAGCACTTAACTGGCCCAGAGTTTTGGATAATGGTAACCCATTTTTCGAGATCTAAAAAGGAATTTGGCTTGGCCAGGGAGAACCAGACTTTAAGGATAACACGTCAGGCTGAAAGTAGCCACAAGTGTATCCATTGTGGCAGCCGTCTATGTGAAGATAAACAGGGGGGGGGGGGGCTGTTCATCGTGACTGAATAAGCAAATCCAGGAGTCTTTAGAAAGCCGAATGGATCTAATTTCATAGACTGTTGAGCACCTGATCCCAATTCATTGACATAGAATTGCATGTCCGAAAGTGATTGCACAGTAAAGGACTGTGGCAGTCACGCCAGGAACAATTGGCTGTTGCTGGGGATGTTTTATCGTGCAGGAAAGGTAGATATTCCCTGACAAAAATTTGAACTGGGTTTCTTGCCATTGCTCATTTACAGTGAGATTATGGGTTTTAAGACATCCATGTAGGTGCTTTTTTCAGCGACCTGAGCATCTGATAGTTATTTCAACCATGTCTGAAATGGAGCCACCAGATGCGCATTCTAGTTAATTGCAAGACCGCCTGGGCGTAGAGATCAGATAGTTTGCATACTGTCGGATTGCCAAACCAGTGTATGAGCTTTGAAAAGGATCTTTCTGCTGGTTGTAACAGGATTTGACATATCCCATTCCTTAGAAATTTCCAGAAATGATTTGAGTGATTTTTGTTTTAAAGTCAATTTGGCATTAGAAATAACATACAAATTCAGATCAGCTCTATCTCCGGTTTGGGCGAAAAAAAAAAAAAAGCCTTCTCCTGTTCAGTTTTAAATGCTTATGGCGCATACCAAATAGGAGGCAGCATTGGTTGGGCTAAATCTTAAGTCCGTCTGTGGGAAAGTTAGATACAGGGAAACAGCAGGTCCACTAACATGAACAATCTGTGATGAAGGTTACAGTAAAGCAGATTTCACCATAAAGTGAAAAATTCGAGCAGAGCCTTATTACCACAAAGAACACTGCGCTGATAAAAAATTTAATTTTGAATAAAAGTTTAAAGATTTCTCAATCCATGCTGTACAGCAAGGATGTTGGAATCCCCCTGTATTAGAATGTGATCAGCAGTTGCATCTAATTGGATGCAGCGCTGTTTGGCTGATAATATTCCGCCTGACTCTTGATTTTACAATTGAATGATGTGTGTGAAGAGGCCACCCATGAAGCGTGATTCATCCGTCTGATGTGGTATAGAAGGGGACTGACTCTAGAAATATATTTAGATTTGTCTGGTTTGGAATGGCAGCAGTGGCCTGGAGGAAGCACCGTATTAAGAGGATGGTGATTCTGTATGAACACTTCAGCCGCATTGAGCTCTCCATATACTGATTAATAACAGCTAAATAAGTCTGTCATCTGCAGTGACATTTTTCATGTGTAGTCGCATTGGAATTCTAGCAATCTAAAATTCAGCTTCCAAACACGAGCCGCTTTAGTGGAGAGCGCGTCCTCAAGGACGAGCAACACCGGAGCATGGTCAGACCATGTGATATAACCCATCCCAGAGTACGAGGCCCTCATCAGCAAAACGTGGTCTACCAGAAAAAAATTGTTCCTACTATAGCACTGGTGGGGAGCAGAAAAAAAACTATAGTCCCTGGCGTTGGCATTAAGACATCTCCAGACCTCATATAAGCCATATCGCAGATTAAACCCTTTTGTGTTAAGGGACAGAAATTTAAGACCCATGTTGGGGTGTAAAGTTAGTGCTGTGTGACTTGGGGAGATTCAGGTTACTCACGGTCCATGATGAGACATGTGAAGGGCATCTAGTCCATAGCCTGCAGCTGTTAGGACATCCTGTAGGGTGGACGCAGTGTTGCGAGCAGATTCTTTGAGGAACGTGACTGTGACAAAAGGTAAAAGAGAAAAAAAACAAACGCAAAAATAAGAAAAAGCAGTCAAATAACATACTCTGCCTCCTCCGTTAGGGAGACTACAGAAAACAGCAGTACAGCCAAAAGCGGTCGGGGGGATAGTGAAAAGAGAACCAAATGAAAAAAGAACAAGGTAACGTTCCTCCGCTTCCCAGGGCAATTCCTGAAAACAAAAGTTACACAGCCATTACTTTTGTTTGCTGGAGTTCCTGGTTGTAACCACGTGCCCCTCCGACTCCAGGTGGCTCGGACTGCAGTTGGAAGGGTCCGCAGGGAGAGAGGCAGGAAGGATCCCCCATTCCCTGAGGAGGGCCAGGCCTTTGGCAACTGAATCAACATTGTAGGTAGACCCCTCACAGGTGATCGACAACCTGGATGGGTAACCCCATCTATACTGTATGGTTTGATAACCATATGGTTATGGTTTCGGAGGGGTTTATTAATGGTGTTGAGGCTCCTCCTCTTTTGCAGAGTATATTGAGACAAGTCCGCAAAAAATTGTAGGTTAGCAAAGTGGGGTTCCAGTTGTGGCAGATTGCGGGAGAGCTTCATTATACGGTCTTTCACGTGAAAAAAAAAAATCAAGTCGCAGGATGACATCACGTGGCACAGTATCCGGCAGAAAGGAGGGTTTGGGTAAACGATGAATCCGGTCTATAGTGAGGTCAAGGTCGGTGGAATTAGGCATCAGGGCTCTAAAAAGGACAAGGGCGAATGCTCTGAGGCCCTCAGTGAGGACTCACTCAGGAATCCCCCTAATTTTTAAATTGTTCCTCCGTGACTGGTCTTCAATATCTGCTAGTTTCGCCTTAACCCATTCCATGTTGTCTTCCTGCTTTTCATGGATATCCATGACATAGTTTATAGTGGTGGCAAACTCGCCCATTTTATCCTCTATATGATCCATTCTGCCAGTGACAGCCTGCAGGTTCCCCCCCCCCCCCCCCGTTTCATCAGCTAGCCAAAATCTGGCCTTGGCCAGGGACATGATGGTGGAATTAAAAGCAGGGGGAGACTTGCCTGAGCTGGTGGTGTGGCATCCAGGAGAGTCGCCATGGTAAGAGACACGGAGGGAACTGCCTGCAGCATGCGGAGAGGAGCCGGCGCCATCTTGCCTTGAGGCCTGGGAGTGGTTAGTGAAGAAGGCCATAGACTTCTGAGGTCGGGAGGCGTCCTGTTTGCGGGTCATGATCTCGGTGTAGTGAGGAACCCGGGCGTGCAGGAGATAAGCGGGATGGATGGCTGTATACGCTGATGGAGCCGCTGTGTGCCGAGGTGGAGCGGGAGCTATCGCTCTATGCGGCCATTCCGGACGGCAGCAGACCACGCCCCCCCCTACATTGGAATTCTAAAGAGTCCTAGATGCTCCTTATGCTTTCCCCTTATGTTACATTTAACATGTGTTGAGTTAATACAACCCATTTATTCGTAGTGACCCTGCAGTTTAGTAAATTTTGCAACACAACAATGCAAAGTAGTATTTCTCTTGCGTCCCCCGACAGTCGCCGCCCCCTTCCAAGTCCTCACCAATGGGTATTGACCTTTGCTCCGTAGGAGTAGCTAGGCAACAAGAATTGTTAATACAAAAGCTTTTAGCATAGACACACCCCTAGGGGCTGTCCCCTCAGTCAATACCTCCCTGCACCAGCATTCCCAACTCAGTTTGATCTTGCCTAGCTTAGGAGTAGCTGGCTTTCCTGTGCTGGGGCTCAGTCTCAGCCTTCTACACTTTAGTTGATTTTATTTCGAGTATTTTTTCTCTCTTCTTTACTAGCTGTTATTTTGTCAGCCTTAGTTTAGGGATCTTCAAATGAAGAATCGTCATGCGGAGCTGGGTCTCGGACTGGCCGCCCTGGATCCCAGGGCTGAGAGCCGGATGGATCCCCAGCCTGCCATCGAGCATTCAGCTTAGGTTTTACCCTGGCACATTGAACGACCCATCCCTGTTCGCTGCAGGGATGCTGCCTGTGAGGTGGCTACCTCACTGGACGCCATGGCTGCGGTCCACAAGCGTCCTGGCTGCGGCACTCCCTGTCTGCCTTGATAGCGGTTTGCCGCTGGAGACGGCTCCCCACGCCATCTGGTACAGTAAGCACCTTCTGTGTGGGGACCTTCTGTGTGGGTGTCAGTCTGTGGCTGTGTAGTACCCCCCATGTCTGTGTAACTGCGGGCTCCCTGTCAGATCCCTGTGTGGCTGCACTGCCTGTGGGCTGCAAGGGGGGCCATCCTGCTCTGCTGTGAATTATGCTCTGGGTGCAGTTTTGTGTGCAGACGTGTGTGTGCAGCGGTCGCTTGCCTAAATACTGTGACTGGCCCTGTCCCTGTGCAGCGCCGTGTTTTGGCGCCATTCGCCGCCATTTTGGCGGGCGGTGCTCGGCCGAGCACATGTCGGCGCCATTTTACTGTAGCCTTCTCCCCCAGCCGAGCGGCCATTTTGCCGGAGCCTTCATAGGCTATATCAGTCAGCCAGCATTGCATCACTTCCTCTTTCTCTGGGAACAGCGATCGGTGGCAGCAGTCTGGTGTGCTCTCTCCAGGTTTTTACCTTCTTGTCCTGTCATTCCTTGCTCAGTGTTATCTATCCCTGCGGGGTCGGTGCATACAGCAGTGTGCGGTGGGCTGCGCTCGCCGTGGTATTAAAGGGCCAGTACCTTTATTACTTTTCTGTGCTGGGGCATGGATTCTCAGGATAGCAAGTTTCCCCCCGCCCTGGTGGGGGACCAGGGGGCTGCTGCACCCCCCGATGGGGCCGATCTGACCGCTGTAGTGGCTTCCTTAGTGTCTCAGGTGCAAATGCTGATGGCTGAACGATCCGCAAAAAGGGCCAGGGTGTCCGTTTCCTCTGATTCAGAGGGCGATGTGGCTGCTGTGGCTGGCGTACCCTTCTCAGGGTCCCGCTCATCTTTGGACCTTCTGGGGTCCGAGGGGGAGGCAGAGGTGGAGGGGGGGGTTGATGTTTCTCCCCCTTGCTCGCCTGAAGAGCTTGCACTCATGAATGAGCTGATTGCTTCCATAAAGGATACCTTGCACCTGGAGGATGAGCCTACTCCTCCTGCTAGGGTGTCCTCTTTTGGAACGCAGAGGACTCGCAAATCAGCGCAGGTTTTTCCCTGTCCTGCTGAATTTCACCATACGGTTAATGAACAGTGGCGCAATTTAAAGAAGCCCTTTACTGTGCCAAATAAGTTTAAACTGCTTTAACCGTTTGTGCCCTCCACCGACGAGCGTTGCTGTGTGGCGCCTCAGGTGGATCACGCGGTTGGCCATTTTGAACAAGGCTACTGCGGTGCCTTCTGAGGATACCCCGGTTTTCCGGGACCCCACGGACAGGAGATTGGAGTCTCTTGCCCGTCATGCCTATATGGTGGCTGGTTCTATGCTGAAGCCTATTTTTGCTTCCATTATGGCGGCGCAGGCTGTTGCAGATTGGACAAAGATGCTCAGGCGCACCTTAGTGGCTGATTCAGCTTCACCTACCACGTTGGCTATGGTGGACCAGATCCATCAGGGTGTCATGTACTTGTGTGATGCGGACTTGAATTTAACTCCCTTGGCTGCGCGCCTGTCCAGCGTGGCGATACTGAACCGTCGTCTGATTTGGCTGAAGAATTGGTCGGTCGACCAATCTTCTCGCAAGACACTGGCGGATTTTCCCTACGCAGGATCTCGCCTTTTTGGCGAGGCTTTGGATACCCTGATAAAAGGGGTTACGGGGGCAAGAGTACTCTCCTGCCCCAGTCCCACAAGCATAAGTCCTTCCGTGGTAAACGGAATTCCTCGTCTAGGCCCTCTCAGGGGTCCTTTCGTGCCTTTCGGTCGCAGTCCAAGGGCAAGCCCTTCAAAGGCCAAGGCTCCCAGAAGAAGCCATGGGCGGGGAAGCAGAAGTCCGGTTCAACTTCCCATACCACTTCCGCCTGAAGGGGCGCCCTCGCCCGTTTCTGGGGTGGGGGGACGTCTGCGCGGTTTCCTACAACCTTGGCTGGCCCGCATTCGGGACAGATGGGTTCAGGACATCGTTCGATCTGGTTACAAGATCGAATTTCTCTCTCGGCCGGCGGGCAGATTTTTTCCCTCAAATCTTCAGCTGTCTCCGGAGCGCTTGCGGGATCTGCACCTGGCGGTGCGGGACCTGCGGGCCCAGGGGGTGGTGGTCCCGGTGCCTCATCGGGACAGATTTCGGGGGTTTTACTCCAATCTGTTCACTGTGCCCAAAAAGGAGGGCAAGGTGCGTCCGATTCTGGACTTTAAAGCTCTGAACCGCTTTGTGCGGGTTCGCAAGTTCCGCATGGAATCCCTGCGCTCAGTGGTGGCTGCCCTGAGTCCGGGGGAATTCATGGCCTCCATCGATCTGAAGGATGCGTACCTACACATCCCCATTTTCGAGGGTCACCAGAGGTACCTTCGATTCGCCATTGCGGAGGATCACTACCAATTCGTGGCGTTACCTTTCGGTCTCGCTTTGGCTCCGCGGGTTTTTACCAAAGTACTGGCGCCGGTTCTGGCCCTGTTGCGAGCACAGGGCATTGCTGTCTTGGGGTATCTGGACGATATCCTGATGAGGTCAAGCGCCAGTCAGAGCCTGGTGACCGACCTGTCCACCACGATGCGGACACTGCAGGAGTTCGGTTGGACCATAAACATTCCGAAGTCGACTCTGTGTCCTTCGGTTCATCTTCCCTACCTGGGAATGATTCTGGACTCTGTCCAAGCGAAGGTTTTCCTACCGGAAGACAAGCTTCGGACTCTTCAGGACGAGGTCAGGTCTCTCAGGGACAACCGACAGTCGTCTCTCCGGACGTGCATGAGGTGTCTAGGTTTGATGGTCTCGGCCTTCGAGGCAATCCCCTTTGCCCAGTTTCACACGCGGAGTCTCCAAGCAGAGATTCTTGCCGAGTGGGACGGGCGGCCGCAATCCCTGGATCTGCGGATTTCGTTGAGCCACAACACCAGAAGGGATCTTCTGTGGTGGATCCAGTCCTCGGCGGTGTCGGGGGGCAAGTCTTTTCGTCCATTATCGTGGACGGTGCTCACCACGGATGCCAGTCTGTCGGGCTGGGGTGGTGTTCTGGGCGTTCTGTCCGCCCAGGGAACTTGGTCGGGGAGGAGTCCTCCCTTCCAATCAACATTCTGGAATTGAGGGCGATAAAGCTTTGCCTTCTGAGATGGACGGACCGGCTTCGGGGCCGTCCAGTTCGGGTTCAGACGGACAATGCCACCGCGGTGGCCTACATCAACCACCAAGGGGGCACCAGGAGTGCCCGAGCGGCTCGGGAAGTAGCCGACATTCTGTCTTGGGCTGAGACGCACGTCCCGGCGATAACGGCAGTTCACATTCCGGGGGTGGAGAACTGGCAGGCGGATTATTTGAGTCGCCAGACCCTGGACCAGGGAGAATGGTCCCTTCACCCGGATGTCTTCCAGATGTTGTGTGCAAAGTGGGGTTCCCCGGATGTGGACCTGTTCGCGTCTCGTCTGAACAACAAGGTGGAAAGGTTCGTGGCAAGGATGCGCGACCCTCGGGCAGACGCCTCGGACGCGTTAGTGGCGCCCTGGCATCAGTATCGTCTGATGTATGCCTTTCCACCGATTCAACTACTGTCCAGGCTTCTTCGCAGGTTAGCCTCGGAACCGCACACAGTGATTCTGGTGGCACCGGACTGGCCTCGCCGGTCTTGGTACGCAGACCTCGTAAATCTGGCAGTCGACGCTCCGTGGCGTCTGCCGCTTCGAGAAGACCTCCTGTCTCAAGGGCCGATTATTCCATCCTGCTTTACAGTCGCTGGCTTTAACGGCCTGGCTGTTGAAAGCCAGGTCCTGAAGGATAGGGGTCTCTCCCCTGAGGTCATTCCCACTTTGATCAAGGCTAGAAAAGCCTCTTTGGGGAAAATTTACTACCGTACTTGGAAAGCGTATTTTGCTTGGTGTGAGTCCAGGGGGTATTCCCCTCGCTCATACTCGGTGTCGAGAGTGTTGGCTTTCCTTCAAACGGGAGTGGACCAGCGTTTGGCATTGGCCACGATTAAGGGTCAGATTTCTGCGCTGGCCGTTCTCTTTCAACGCCCTGTGGCGTCTAATTCATTGGTTAGCATCTTTGTTCAGGGGGTGCGACATTTGGCCCCTCCTAGGAGGGAACCTTTGCCTCCATGGGACTTGAACTTAGTTCTGTCCGTGTTGCAACAGGCTCCCTTTTAAAAGATCAGGGAGATCTCGTTGTCTCTGTTGTCCAAGAAGGTTGCCTTTTTGGTGGCGATCACTTCGGCTCGCAGTGTGTCGGAGCTGGCGGCTTTGTCCTGCAACTCTCCCTACCTGGTAATCCACAAGGATAAGGTGGTCCTGCGACCTAACCCATCTTTTCTTCCGAAAAGGATCTCGGAATTTCACCTAAATGAAGTCATTGTCTTGCCTTCGCTCTGCGCGAAGCCTAAGCATCCGAAGGAGGTTACCTTACATTCCTTGGATGTTGTCCGGGCGATCAGGGTTTACCTGTCGTCCACTAAATCTTTTCGCAAGTCGGATTCCCTCTTTGTCCTTCCTGAGGGACCTCGGAAGGGCATGGCGGCGTCGGCTGCGACCATCGCCAAATGGATCAAACAGATCATTGAGCATGCCTATGCCTTGAAGGGGAAGGTTCCCCCCTTCCCTGTGAAGGCGCACTCTACCTGATCTTTGAGTACGTCTTGGGCTTACCGTCATCAGGCTTCTGTGGCCCAGGTGTGTAAGGCGGCGACTTGGTCGTCCGTTCACACCTTCTCAAAATTCTATAAGGTGGATGTTCAGGCATCGGCTGATGCCTCCTTTGGCCGTAAAGTTCTCAGTGCGGCAGTTTCTTAGGGACCCTTGTTTTTGTGGGCCCTTGGTTATTGGGGTGTTTTACCCCTGGGTTACTTGTTTTCCTGGGTTGTTGCTCCTGTTGAGCACGTTTTCCTGTTGCCCAGTTGGTTCTCTTACTGTGGTAAGGTTCCTTTCTCTGATGTGGGTACTGCGACAGTCGCCGCCCCCCGCCCCTCTTTTGGGGTTTTTGTGTACTCTTACTGCTATGCTACCAAACTGAGTTGGAAATGCTGGTGCAGGGAGGTATTGACTGAGGGGACAGCCCCTAGCGGTGTGTCTATGCTAAAAGCTTTTGTATTAACAATTCTTGTTGCCTAGCTACTCCTACGGAGCAAAGGTCAATACCCATTGGTGAGGACTTGGAAGGGGGCGGCGACTGTCGGAGGACTCAGAGAAAGGAATTTTACGGTAAGATTTTACAAAAATTCAGTTTTTATCATGTGTTGGGTACCAATGTACGTAACACACATTACTACAGTGCACTGGTGTGAATGGGCTCCTAGTGATTTTAGAATAATGTAACAGAGTGAAACACATAGACATAATTCTAAACAATGTCATTATTTCTCTCATTGACCTATATGACTGACTTGCTTTTCAGTGACCAAGACTACATCCTAGATGCCTCCTAGTGCTTTGCTTGTAGAATATATTAAATCTTATTCTCCTGTTGGTACTTATGGCTTCATCTTTCTCCAATAGCATGCAGATCCTCAGCACTGGGGTACACTGCATTGGCCTATTTTTTGTTAAGCCGAGGCAGTGGATAAAAGTATTTTGTTGCATAACGGAAAGAACGGATACGTTGCTGGATTTATTTAGAAACTAATTTTGTGCATCTGCCCCTCTAGATTTAATAGACGACATTTTGCACTGCCAAACAAGTTAATGGTTTGCAAAGCCGTGTGACCCAGTAAATACAAATATTTATTTTGACTTAATTATTTTCTAAAACTGTGTTAAGCACTAGTTTGTGGAAAACATAACAATAACATTGCCAGTGGGATTTAATTAGGGTATACTGTAGAGATTTACATTTATTTTTTTAATTAGGCTAAAACAAAAACTTTTTAGCTAAACTTTTCTGATTGAAAAAAAAAAAAAAAAAAAAGCAGTGCAGTGTTAAAATGTCTTGGAATTTTACTCTGGGCATGTTGAAATTCATTATAGTCGTACAACCTTTTTTTTTTTGGAAGAAAAACTTTTGTTTGGAAAGGGTAGTAGCGATATTCCCACTGCTTCCTGGAGCCTTATGAGTGTCACTCACTCCCATCCCTCTGCTTCTCAGGTAACTGCCTTAATTTTTTTGTCAATGAATGTTAGCCATGCTTTGAAATGCAGAGGTGGAGATGAAGGTTATCAGCTCCTCCTCTCCACATTGGCCAATCAGAGCCTGCCTAGTATTTGACATAAATACAAGGCGGTTCCTCAATAGCTATGAGATGAGAGCTTCCAATGTTTTTTTTTTTTTTTTTTGTGTTGTCCAGTCTGCAATAGCAAATTGCTTGGTATCTTTTCACTCTTGCTACAAATGGGCATCATGGCCAGCAACAGCAGTGCCATCATTGCTAGCACACTCTTCTTTCAACATGTTTTGTTTTGTGATGTAAACATTCTTCAAGAATTATCCAGGTGAAGAATGTATTGAACAAGGCCAAGAAGCTACAGTGGGCATTTTTACAAGATCTTGCACCACACCACAAGACAGTAGGTGTATGGCATCACATTCCACCAAGAACTTTCATGCTACATATGGATTACAGTTGATATGTTTTATGATCTGTACAATTAATTTCCTTTTTGTGTTTTTATAAGATAGCTTGACAATTTGAAATGGTTAAATTTTCTGAAGTTCTCCATTGAAAATGTATAGCAGCCATTTTCTTGTGGTCCGGAGCCGGGACTGGCATGCAGCACGTTTTTTTTTTTGTCCACGCTTGAGGCACAGTTGCTTCCTCTTACTGTTTCTTCTGTTACTTTCGTTTTGACACTGACCAGGACTGCACGTTTTTATCTGGTAGAGTTTCTGGGGGTCCCCTGTAGGTTTCCCTCTCCTGCTCTGCTATATTTAGACATTGCTCTGGTTTTTGGGGTCCTCAGTAATAATGGGGAGGCCGCATTTTTTGCAGTCTTAAAGGGACAGTGCACAGAGTCCCAGGATAAAATATCCCCTGCAGACCCCCTGGAAATGACTGCGGGGTCCTCAAGCTCACAGTTGCAGTCAGAGATTGCGGTTTTTCTGCAAAGCCTGATGTCAAAAGTGCAGTCGGTTTGTTCTGGTGCTGCTAAGCTAACTTTGTGAATGTTCTCATAGCACAGACTGCTACTGAAGGGGTGAAATTGCTGAAGAGTATCTTAAAATGAGACAGCTTCCCCCTGCGGTTCTGGAACTGTTAGACCAGTTGGTCCAAGCCTTGGTGTTCATGTGTGATACATCCCTGGACTTGGTGGCCAGGACGTCAACAGTGGGAGTTGCTATTAGACACCTGAAATGGCTGTAATGCTGGTCAGCTGACTAGGCTTCAAAATAAAAAGCTGTTACTGATCTACCTTTTACAGGGGAGAAGCTATTTGGAGCCTCTCTGGGCGAGTCGATCAAAGGTATCACGGGGGGTAAGAGCACTAATCTTCCCCAATCCTCTAAAGGCAAGGCAAGGCGCTCTAGGCGGGGGCCTTCCTTTACTGCTCATAAACATCTTTTTCATGCCTCTGGCATCAGGAAAAAAGTAAACTGTTTAGATCTTCCGGGGGGAGTTCAAGAAGCCTTGGCCGGTAAGTCCAAGGGCGGCAAATCCGGATCCGCAGACAAGCTCTCTGTGACGGTACTAACTGTCACTATGATTAAAAAAAAATCAGATACTTGGTGGTTTGCTTCAAATGGGGTCAGTATTTACAAGTGATGCTAACGTGTATTGTACTGCAATGTCAGCAATGTCTTCATATAGAGATGTGAAGATTTAATTCTACACTTGGAGACTTAGACTGTTATAGACAATTGCCATGAGGTCTGTGTGACGGATCACCCTGTCCCTGGACGGTAAACCCCTTTGTGTTATTTTCCTATGAGTTCGGGACATTGCCTTTTATTTCATTTTATGTTCACTTTATTCCTCTTCTCAGTCAGACTCATGGCTGACTGCTAATGTCATCGGCTCAGCCACTTGTCGTCCACACATTGTTAAATATGCTAATACTGTCTGTTTAGAGATGGAATGTGTATTGTGCAAAGTATTCCTGTTCCATTGTTAAATGTTAATGACCCCACATTGTTTTGGCCAGGTGGCTAGATAATTAGTTTAGGGTTATTCTGTTCCTGTATACAAATCTATCTGCATATGCTACTGTATTCAGACTCGCCTGACCTGCTAGTGTATATAGTGTGTGTGTGTAGGTTCAATAAACAGTTCTTGCTTACCCTCAACATCGTCTCATCTCATGTTTGTGGGAGAAGGCTATACCAGCTCTATCTCTCTTCTGCTTGGATCGCTAAATCACTAGCTCTGGTAAGAGCGGTTCCTGCTCTACTCTACAGCATCCCTCCCACTAGGACTCCCATGGACTACCCTGATCAGGACAAATGGGTTCACAAACTGATCCGATAAGGGTACAAGATCATATTCCGGTCTCGACCGTCGGACAGGTTCTTCCTGTCTCCAGACCGGTTAAGGGATCTGTGAGAGGCGGCACAGGATCTGCTTGCACAAAGGGTGATTGTGTCGGTTCCCTCTCAGGAATGCTTTCAAGGGTTTTATTCAAACCTGTTTACTGTTCCCAGAAAAGAGGGCAAGGTGCTTCCAATCCTGGATCTCAAGGCTCTGAACCGCTTTGTGTGGGTACAGAAGTTTCGGATGGAATCAATCCACACAGTAGGTGGCATCCCTACACCAGGGAGACTTCTTGGCCTCCATAGATATCAAGGACACATATCTACACATCCCTATTTACGCTGGGCATCAGCGGTTTCTTCGCTTTGCCGTAGCAGAGGAACATTATCAGTTTGTGGCATTACCCTTTGGTCTTGCCCCTGCTCCCAGGGTCTTTACCAAGGTACTGGCCCTGGTTTTGGCATTGCTGCGCCAACGGGCGATTGTGGTACTGGGGTAACTGGACGATCTCCTATTGAGAGCGGAAACTCATTCAGCCCTGTTGAGCAAGTCTATCACTGTCAGAACCCTGCAATACTTCGGGTGGAGTATCAGTTTCAAAACACTCGCCCTGATACCTTCATTAAGACTGGATTATCTGGGCCTGAATCCAGATTCTGACTTGGCAAGGGACTTTCTTCCCCTGGACAAGGTGCAGGGGGCGATTCAGTTGCTGTTGGCAAACCATCTGTCCCCTCTGCAGATATGCATGCGGGCCTTGGGTCTGATGGTACCAACTTTGAGGCGGTTCCATTTGCTCAGTTTCACACGAGAATTTTACAAAAGGAGATTCTTGTCAAATGGAACAAGGATCTGAAGTCCTTGAACATTTTGATGCGGCTGAGCCATAAAACAGTCTGCTCTGTTGTGGTAGCTTCAGTCGCCAGCACTATGCCAGGGCAAGTCTTTCCTGCCGTTGTTTTGGGTGGTGGTGATGACCACAGACGCCAGCCTGTCAGGCTGGGGCGGGGTGCTGGGAAATCGCTGTGCCCAGAGAACCTGGACAGTAGAGGAGTCAAAACTACCGATCAATGTTTTGGAGCTTAGAGCAATAAAGCTTTGTCTGAGCCAATGGACGACTCGTCTGCGAGATTGTCCGGTTTGGATTAAATTGGACAACGCCACTGCTGTGGCTTACATTAATCATCACGGGGGCACCGAGAGTGTCTTGGCAGCCAGGGAGGTGGCCGTGATTCTGACTTGGGCGGAAAAGTTTGTTCCCGCCCTCTCTGCTGTACACATCCCAAGCATGGAGAACTGGCAATCGGCATCAGCTGATTTACATCTTTCCTCCACTGAAACTCCTGCCGAGGCTTCTACGCAGGATAGAGATGGAAGGGATTCCAGTCATTCTGGTGGCCCCAGACTGGCCTCGCTGGTCTTGGTACACAGACCTGGTAAAGTTGGTCGCTAATGCTCCTTGGAGACTGCCTCTCAGGGAAGATCTGCTGTCTCAAGGGCCGAGCTCCCATCCTGCTTTACAGTCGCTGGTTTTAACAGCATGGCTGTTGAAACCCAGGTGCTGAGAGATATGTCTTTCTGCCTCTGTGATTCCTACTTTATTGAAGGCCAGGAACTCGACTCCCAGGAAGATCTATCATCCTACGTGGAAATCGTACATTTCATGGTGTGAATCTGAGGGTGCACCCTCGTTTTCAGTAGCTAGGGTTTTGGCCTTTCTGCAAAAAAGGGTTGATCAGCGGTTGGTTTTGGGTACTATCAAAGGCCAAGTGTCGGTTTTGGCTATATATTTCCAACACCCGCTAGCTACACATGCCTAGATTCGCACTTCCATTTAGGGAGTGCGCCATGTGGCTCCCCCAAGGCAAACCCCTGCTACCTCCATGGTATCTGGATTTGGTGTTATTGGTAATTCAGAAACCTCCTTTTAAAAATATCAGGGAGATTTCTTTGTCTCAGAAGGTTGCCTTTTTGGTGGCTATCACTTCTACCCGCAGAGAGTCTGAATTGGCAGCGTTGTCCTGCCGCTCAGCTTATTTGGTGGTTCACAAAGATAAGGTGGTACTCCGACTTATTCAGTCTTTACTTCCTAAGGTGGTTACTGATTTTCTTTTCAATAAAGGCATTGTGCTGCCTTCACATTATCCCAAGCATCCCGAGGAAACTCTTTGCATTCTTTGGATGTGGTTCAGGCGATTAGGTTTCATCTGGCGGCTGAGTCTTTCAGAATGATGGTTGTGCTTTACTTTTTGTCAAGCATCAGTAATGCAAGTTTGCGAGGCGGCAACTTGGTCGTCTGTGCATACGTTTACAAAATTCTAGTAGATTTTTTGGCATCCTCAGGTGCCTCTTTTGGCCGCAAGGTTTTGCAGGCTGCTGTTCAAAAGAGAACCTTTTTTGGTTGTCCTCCTTTTGAGGGTGTATCTTTTTTTTCTAGGTGGGCTGCGGTTGCTTCTGGTTGAGCTTCATGTTACCTGGTTGGTAATTTTAGCCTTTAGGGAATCACGTTCTTCTTCTTTGTGTTGTTTTTCCCACTCCTCATGCATATACTGCTTTGGGACATCCCTATGGTCTAAGAAGATATATTATGAGTGAAATGGGTTTTTTGTCTTCTAAACATTGCTTGCAACGAAACTGGAGACTGTAGCAGAGTGTGTGGGGTTATGCCTGCAGGGACAGCCCCATAGGCATGGTAAAGCTTTTTCCTGCCTAGTGTCCTATTCCTGATGGGAGGAGCATAACCCTATGGTCTAAGAAGATATGGAGCTGCGTCTGTGAATGGACTTCAGAGAAAAGGATTTTATGGTAAGTACAAAAATCCAGTTTTTTGTATGTTGGAAAACCCTTGAATTAAAACAGGTTATAGCAAAAATGGCCAGTGTTGCCTTATAAATGTTTTCCAATATATTTTTTTTATTTTTATTTTTTTTGTCCAAGAAGTGAAATTATTTTAGAGCACACTGAAAAACCAGTACTGAAATGCAGCGTCAATGTTCTATAGTCATCATTCTCCTCACTATGTCTGACTCCTAATATTTTAGGATTACCCTGTGGGATAATTAGAGGGCAGGTAAATTTGCTTGGTTCACTGTTATCTAATTTCAGGATTTGAGGATGGCAAGATTAATGAGGATGTAAATCCTGTGAGTTCAGGGATGAAGTTGGTAACTTGGGATTTTAGTAATCATGTTTTAGATAATTCACAATGAAAGCGAGTAGACTTCTTAAGTAATTATATTGTCCTTTAATACATTATATGCAGTGTTAATATTAACCTTTAATGTGATTAACAGGTTAATCGAGCAGAAGCAGTTAGAGATTGTTACAGGTGGATGGGTAATGCCAGATGAAGCTTCTTCCCACTATTTTTCATTGATTGATCAGTTAATTGAAGGGCACCAATGGCTGGAGAATAACCTTGGTAAGGTAATTTTTGAAGTTTTCTTGTTGCTATCTGCTTAATTTGTGCAGTACATTATTTGTACAGCTTAACCAAGCTGTTTCCCTGTTCCATGTTGAACGACACTCTTAAGATGCCTGTCAATGCAGTTTTTAGATGACACCATTTTAGAGCTGCTTTGTATAAGTAGTTTGAAAAAAAATGAATGTCTTATTATTTGGTTGGCAACAGCTGTGGTTGGGTATGTACAGGTGTACATTGTGATCATTTTGAATCTTTAAATCAGAGAGACTCATGGACATGCCGCCTTCCATTTAAGTCACAGTAAATATCAGACGAACCCCTACGTAGTCGCTAAAAGATTTTCAGTATAGCAGCATCACATATTCAAGCTCATCCAAGCATGTGCATGGTCCCCCACAATTCTCAGACTAGATCATGTGAACTCATACAAGGAGAAATATTGAAAAGTGGTACTAAAAAAATTGTGCAGGTGTCAGCAATACCACAGGAAAGTATTACAATTTTTCTCCACTGACATCAGAACTGGCCTGGAACTTTTGGCTTGGTGGTTCTTATGCAATGGTGAAATATTAGAACACTGGCAAGGCAGTTTTTTTTTTTTCTTTATACATATGGAAGCTCTGCACCTTTTATCATGCTTCATGATGTAAAATAACCACACCACTAGATATACGGTATCTCACAAAAATGAGTACGCCCCTCACATTTTTGTAAATATTTTTTCTTTTCATGTGACAACACTGATGTAATGACACTTTGCTACAATCTAAAGTAGTAAAGCCCCGTACACACGTACAGATCGTCGGCCGAACGATCGGCCGTCTTTTGTCCAGGGCTGTCGTGTCTGTTGAAAACTGCAAAAGACTGCACACGAATTTTGTCGGCCAACAACAGCCGACTGCAGGAGTGATGTCATGTGATGGATAACTTTCCTTGTCTTTTTTCTTTTCTAAGCATGCCCAGTCTTGCTAATCTGCTGTCTGTCGGCCGAAATCTGTACTGACTGGCGAACAATCGGCCGTTCTGGTGACGGCCAACAAATATTTTAAAGTCTGCACGACAGATTCTGTTCGGCCGAAAATGCGCTGTCGGAAGCATCATACTAACAAGCCTACAATCGGCCGATCGGTCGGCGGCCGAATATTTACTGCCGACAATCGGTACGTGTGTACGGGGCTTTAGTGTACAGCTTGTATAACAGTGTAAATTTGCTGTCCCCTCAAAATAATTCAACACACAGCCGTTAATGTCTAAACCGCTGGCAACAAAAGAGAGTACACCCCCAAGTGAAAATTTTCAAATTGGGCCCAATTTGCCATTTTCCCTCCTCTGTGTCATGTGACTCGTTAGTGTTACAAGGTCTCTGGTGTGAATGGGGAGCAGGTGTGTGAAATTTGGTGTTATCGCTCTCACTCTCTCATACTGGTCACTGGAAGTTCAACATGGCACCTCATGGCAAAGGACTCTCTGAGGATCTAGAAAAAAAAGAATTGTTGCTCTAAATAAAGATGGCCTAGGCTGTAAGAAGATTGCCAAGACCCTAAAACTGCAGCACGGGGGCCAAGACCATACAGTGGTTTAACAGGACAGGTTCCACTCAGAACAGGCCTCCCCATGGCAGCCAAAGAAGTTGAGTGCATGTGCCCAGCGTCCTATCCAAAAGGTTATCTTTGGGAAATAGATGTATGAGTGCTGCCAGCATTGCTGCAGAGGTTGAAGGGGTGGGGGGGTCAGCCTGTCAGTGCTCAGACCATAGGCCGCACACTGTATCAAATTTTTCTGCATGGCTGTAGTCCCAGAAGGAAGTCTCTTCTAAAAATGATGCACAAGAAAGCCTGCAAACAGTTTGCTGAAGGCAAGCAGACAAGGACATGGATTACTGGAACCATGTCCTCTTGTGTGATGACACCAAGATAAACTTATTTGGTTCAGATGGTGTCAAGCATGTGTGATGGCAAGGAGTACAAAGGCAGGTGTGTCTTGCCTACAGTCAAGCATGGTGGTGGGAGTGTTATGGTCTGGGGCTGCATGAGTGCTGTAGCACTGGGGAGCTAAAGTTCATTGAGGGAACCATGAATGCCAACCTGTACTGTGATATACTGAAGCAGAGCATGATCCCCTCCCTTCAGAGACTGGGTTGCAGGGCAGTATTCCAACATAACGACCCTAAAACACACCTCCAAAACGACCACTGCCTTACTAAAAAAGCGGGAGGGTAAAGATGGACTGGCCAAGCATGTCTCCAGACCTAAACCCTATTGAGCATCTGTGGGGCATCCTGAAACGGAAGGTGGAGAAGCGCAAGGTCTCTCCCTCCCTCCCCGGTGCAGTCTTCCCTCCCTCCCCTCCCTTTGCAGTCTTCCCTCCCTCCCCTCCCTTTGCAGTCTTCCCTCCCTCCCCTCCCTTTGCAGTCTTCCCTCCCTCCCCTCCCTTTGCAGTCTTCCCTCCCTCCCCTCCCTTTGCAGTCTTCCCTTCCTCCCCTCCCTTTGCAGTCTTCCCTTCCTCCCCCCCCCCTCCTTTGCAGTCTTCCCTCTCTCCCTCCCTCCCCTATGCAGTCTTCCCTCTCTCCCTCCCTCCCCTATGCAGTCTTCCCTCTCTCTCTCCCTCCCCTATGCAGTCTTCCCTCTCTCTCTCCCTCCCCTATGCAGTCTTCCCTCTCTCTCTCCCTCCCCTATGCAGTCTTCCCTCTCTCTCTCCCTCCCCTATGCAGTCTTCCCTCTCTCCCTCCCTCCCCTATGCAGTCTTCCCTCTCTCCCTCCCTCCCCTTTGCAGTCTTCCCTCTCTCCCTCCCTCCCCTTTGCAGTCTTCCCTCTCTCCCTCCCTCCCTCCCCTTTGCAGTCTTCCCTCTCTCCCTCCCTCCCTCCCACCCTCCCCCCCCTTTGCAGTCTTCCCTCTCTCCCCCCGGGGCAGTCTTCCCTCTCTCCCTTATTTCCCCCCCGGGCGGTCTTCCCTCTCTCCCTTACTCCCCCCCCCCCGGGGCGGTCTTCCCTCTCTCCCTCCCTCCCCCCGGGGCGGTCTTCCCTCTCTCTCTCTCTCTCCCTCCCTCCCTCCCCCCGGGGCGGTCTTCCCTCTCTCTCTCTCCCTCCCTCCCTCCCCCCGGGGCGGTCTTCCCTCTCTCTCTCTCTCTCTCTCTCTCTCTCCCTCCCTCCCCCCGGGGCGGTCTTCCCTCTCTCCCTTCCTCCCCCCGGGGCGGTCTTCCCTCTCTCCCTAAATTTACTGTGTATCTTTGTGGTATTTGCACATTTGTTGAAGCTCCTTGTTGCACCAGCACTTTGGAACACAGCAGTCAGTAGAGTTATCACACACCGTATGTTTATTTTTAATTTGCTCCAGTCAGTGCCACATTAAATTGTGATATGCAAGTCAGCGCCACATTTAATTTTGATATACAAATTCTGTTAAATTGTGGGGACATATTGAGTAATTTGTAAAGTGGCTATATATCTACATTACGTTTGTAATCACTGGTAGAAAGTAAAAGCGCATAGGATTTCCTCTGCTTTTATTAAGTAGGCTTTGCATTCTTAGCCTGCTGGTCCCTATTTTGTGCAAATTCAGCTTGCTTAGAGTGTTTGATGTGGATAAGAGTACTTCAAAGTGTGTCTGTACTTAGAACTGCGTATATAAAAATCTACATACATGATTCTACCTGGTTTGTTAACATTGTAAACCTTGTACCCTTGGTAACCTTTTTAAACCTTGCAGTTAAGTTTGGACATATTTAGACACATCTGGTGAGTGCTTATTGGCAAGATGAGCATTCAAATAAAATTTCTCTTTCGTTCGTCGATGGACACCGCGCTCCTTAAATCATAACTAGTTGATTTTATTGCCTCCTCCAGGAGTAGGACTAGGCAAAACAAAAAACACCTGGCTACGCCCATGGGCCATCCTCAGCTAGTATAAAACCCCCCTCTGCTCTTCTAGGTTGCTAGAAAATATCAAATGGGATAGAACCCTGGGAACAAAGAACACAAAGGAAAAATGGGAGTGCTTCAAGAGCATACTAAACAAAGGGATTGGTCAGTGCATTCCAAAAGGAAATGTAAAAGAGTGAAACTAAACCCTGGGTGGCTAAACTCCAACATAAAAATGCATATTAATACTAAAAAAAAGGCCTTCAAAAAAATACAAGGCTGAAGGGTCATTGGCAGCATTCAAGCATTACAAAGAGTGTAATAAGAAATGTAAAGGCGAAATCAAGGTGGCTAAAATAGAACACGAGAGACATATAGCGGAAGAGAGTAAAAAAACAAGAAATTCTTAAGTAATATAAATAGTAAGAAAGCGAGGCCAGAACACATTGGCTCCATAAAAGACGACAAAGGGAATCTGGCCACAGAGAGCAGAGAGAGTGTATATCAAATTATTATTTTCATTATATTAATAGATATATAGATATAGAGGTAGTGTTATGTGCAGGAAAATGTAATCCCTAAAAAAAATTAAATGTGTATTATAATGTGTGATGGAGATTATATATATATATATATATATATATATATATATATATATATATATATATATATATATATATATTTCCACACATTATAATACACATTTAATTTTTTTTTTTTAGGGATTGCACCCCCTCCTCCCCTCCCCTCCTTTCCTCCCCTCCTCTGTCGATTACCTCACGATGGAAAGCTCATCATGCTATGTGAGGGCTGGAGTGCAGCGTCCATGGGGCTTCTGAAGGTACCGCCCAGTGTGGATGCGGTCTCTCACTGCTGGCGTCCGTTCCTGTATCGGTGGCGACGCCGCCACTTGCGTTCCAGGCTGGCTCCACTGCGGCTGACTGCCTCTCCTACCCCGCCCCCAGAATCGCTGATAGTTAGAATGGAGATCGTATAGGGGGGTGAATCGAGATCGCGATCCTAAAACGATTAATTGTGCAGCTCTAATTAGTAGTAATCAGCATGGTTTCATGAAAAAAAAAAATCATTCTCGACTTTGCAAAGGCATTTGACACCGTTCCCCACAAACGCGTACTGTACATAGGTATGGACCATAGGGTTAGTACCTGGATAGAGAACTGGCTCCAGGGGAGAGTCCAGAGGGTGGTGATAAATGGCGAGTACTCAGATTGGGCGGGTGTGGAAAGTGAGGTCCCCCAAGGTTCTGTCCTTGGACCAATCCTGTTTAATTTATTCTTAAACGACCTAGAGGAGGGGATATGTAGCACAATCTCGGTATTTGCGGATGGTACTAAACTAAGCATGCCAATATCTTCGATGCAGGATGTGGAAACCTTACAAGCAGATCTCAATAAAATAATGGGGTGGGCAACTACATGGCAGATGAGGTTTAATGTTGAAAAAATGTAAAGTAATGCACTTGGACGTCAGAAACACGAAAGCAAGCTACTCACTAGGGGGGGTGGAACCTCTGGGGGAATCTAAGATGGAAAAGGACCTGGGGGTCCTAGTGGACAACAGGCTTGGCAGTGGCATGCAATGCCAAGCCAATGCAAGCAAAGCCAATAAAATACTGGCATGTACAAAAAAGGGTATTCACTTCAGAAATAGATTATTCTCCCACTCTACAAGACTCTGGTCCGGCCACACCTCGAGTATTCCATCCAGTTCTGGGAACCGGTCCTCAGGAAGGATGTGCTGGAGCGAGTCCAGAGAAGGGCAACAAAAATAATTAGGGGAATGGAGGACATCAGCTATGAGGAAAGACTACAAGCATTGAACTTATTCTCTCTGGAGAAGAGATGCTTGAGGGGGGATATGATATCAATGTACACATACTGTACTGGTGATGACCCTAGCATAAGGAACAAACTTTTCAGAGAAAAGGAATACAATAAAACACGTGGCCACTCACTAAAACTAGAGGAAAAACGGTTTAACCTTAAAATACGTAAGGGGTTCTTTACTGTCAGAGCAGTAAGGATGTGGAATTCTCTTCCACAAGCAGTGGTATCAGCAGGAAGCATGGATAGCTTCAAAAAACTATTAGATGGGCACCTTAAAGACCACAACATAAAGGGGTATACAATGTACGGTTAACATCAAACACGCACACATCATAGGTTGAACTGAATGGACTGATGTCTTTTTTCAACTTCACAAACTATGTAACTATGTAATCAGTTTTACTCCTGACTAGACAGATTAAGGACCTAGGCTCCTGGCTGGGATCTCTGGTCATAGCAATTTTCTCCTTCCTTACATATTTTTTGCCTTTTCTGTCGGTGTACCCAGAAAGGGGGACAAATCTTGTCCTTTTTAGGTTCTGAGTGTCCTTGTGCAGATTTAATTCCTGCAAAGATTCAAGTGATGTCTGAACTACCTAAGGTCCCCCCCCATACCTGATCAGGAAATTGATTGATTTACTTAGGTCTGATTCTATTTCGGACCAGGATGGTCCTTCCTCTGCAGAAACTTCAGGGACCACAGGCCATGATTCACCAGCTGCTGTCACACAGATAGTTCTCTCTCCCATTTTGCATTCAGGTTCTGAGTCTGGGGGTATCCACTTTCAAGACTGTTCTGTTTGCACAGTCTTACATGCAGCGCCTTTAGCGGGTTCAGCTCCACAGAAGGATTCCGAAGTTCGTGACGAGGTCACGGGGTCCTCTGATAGATGCCACAGGCGTCCAAGTGCCACGGTAAGGCCAGTATTATTCTTAGCTAAAGCTTCTTCCGCAGTTCCTGCAAGGGATCAAGAGTGAGGATTTTCCAATCATCCTGGTTGTTTTAAACGTCCCTTAGGGGGGGGGGCTTCCTCTCAGAGAAGACCAGTTGTCCCAAGGGCGGAGCTACCATCCTGCTTTACAGTTGCTGATTTTAATGGCTTTGCTATTGAAAGCTAGGTACTGAGGGATGGAGGTCTGTCTGGATCAGTGATCCGTACCATGGTGAAGGCGAGGAAGATATACTATCATACGTGGAAGGCGTACATTTCTTGATGTGAGTCGATTTGCGCTAATCCTCAATCCTTTTCTGGGGCTCAGATCTTAATCTTTCTTCAACAGGGCATTGATCAGAAGTTGGCCTGGAGTACCATCAAGGGCCAGGTGTCTGCCTTGGCAATCTTATTTCAGCGACCCCTAGACACGCACACTTTAGTTCGTACCTCAGGGGGTTCGACATGTGGCTCCACCTGTACAGTCACTTTTGCCACCATGGAATTTAAATGTAGTACTTTTGGTTCTCCAGAAACCCCTATTCGAGAATATTTGGGGGATTCCCTTTGCCTATGTTATCCCAGAAGGTGACATTCTTGGTGGCTATTACTCGGCTCGCAGGGTATCAGAATTGGTGGCATTATGCTGTCGCAGTCCCTATTTAGTGGTTCATAGGGATAAAGCGATTCTTCGTCCCTGCCCATCATTCGTTACCAAAGTTGTCTCTGACTTCCATTTGAATGAGGACATTGTATTGCCTTCCTTGTGTCCCATGCTGGCTTATCCTAAGTAATTTGCCTTGCATACCTTGGATGTGGATTGTGCCATGCGGGTGTATCTGGCAGCTACGGAGTCTTTTCGGAGGTCAGACTTTTTGTGGTTAGACGGACCAAGAAAAGGTCTGGCTGCTTCTCCGGCTACCATCTCTACATGGATCAGACAGACTATGACTCAGGCCTATTCCATTAAAGGTCAGGTTCCACCTTTCCCTGTCACAATGCATTCTACTCAGGCGCTGAGTGCTTCTTGGGCTTTCCGTCATCAGGCTTCAATATCGTAAGTTTGCAAGGCAGCTACTTAGGCATCTGCGGATGGCTCTTTTGGCCTTTTTATGGCTCTTTTTGCAGGCTCCGGTTTAAGACGGGCTGTTCCCTCTTAAAGGGGTGTTTTTATTTTAAACCTTTATTTTTCAGACAGGGCTCCTGTGACCCGGTTAAGGCTCCTGGCTCTTATGTATAGCCTTGAGTTATTTTCCCCACCCCTCATTTTTCTTTTGGCGCTGCTTATGGACGTCCTATTAGTTATGATTTATGGAGCGCCGTGTCAGTCGATGAACGAAAGAGAAAATGGGATTTTTGTACTTCGTAAAATCTATTTCTGATTTCATTTACGGACACAGCACCCACCCCTCTATGCCCTCTATGGAGTTCTGATACTTCTAATACTGCTTTATAATAAACGGATTACCTAGAGCAGAGAGGGGGGTTTATATACCAGCTGAGGATGGCCCATTGGCTTAGCCAGGTTTTTTTTTTTTTTTTGTTCTGCCTAGTCCTACTCCTGGAGGAGGCAATATAACCCACTAGTTATGATTTATGGAGCGCTTTGTCCGTCGAACTCAAATGGATTTTACTGTAAGTACAAAAATACCATTTTTTTTGCTTTGGATAGTTATTGTAGTCTGTGCCCCCAGTAAGGAGATTGACCCCATTTGTCCTGTTTACCATTATCATTGAAAGTGAAAGGAAAACAAAATCCAAAATTTTGGGCTTTCCCCAGAAAAATTGAGGGGAAATCTTCCAGTGGGAACACTGGTTTTGGTAACCTTGGGGGGGTCCCCAAGAGATTCCCTTAATTTTCAGGGATTTCCTCTCACTTCCTGTCTGGCTATGGGGCAGGAAGTGAAGGCAAATTTCCCCCCAGTACTCGGATGGCTAAAATAGACCTTACAGGGGTTATAACCTTCAGAGTCAGAATGATCTGACTGAAATAATTTTAGCTTCATATCGTAGTTTCTAATGCACTGCAAAAGTTTACCTCGCACTAAGATAAAAGCCTTAGCTGGAATGGCAACTCAATAGATTACCTTTTTAGATGTTCATTTTACTTTCACTGCCCTTTTTATCAAATGGAGAAACTATTTTTGAAAGTTTTTTTTTTATATATATATTTTTTTTTTTTAAATTTTATACATTTTCACATTATACTTTATTACACACATTATTCATAAAACCCAAAAAACTTCATATAGTATAACAAATACTTTTCCCGCCCTACCCTCCCACCTCCTCCCTTTCCCTCTATCCTATCTTTAATTCTTCTCCACTCTGTACCCTTCCCGTTCCTCCCTCTGTTCCCACTAATTCAGCACACCTCTTTTTTTACCTTTAAACTCTTTCCAATCTTTCCGGATTTTCAAAAATGTTTCTATTTTATTTTCGCCCAGATAATACACTTCTTCAAAAATATGTTTTCCACCTTTCTAACCCAGTCCCTTACCATTTGGGCTTTCTGATACCTGCCAGAGCTTTGGAATTAAAGTATTTTGAGGCATTTATTAGATGGGGTATCACCATCATTTTATATGACTTTATTGTGAGTTTGGTGCTGTAAAATACTTCCTTGCTCCGACCTAGCATCTTAGTTTCTTTGTTTTTTTTTTTTTACCATAATGTGTTTTTTTCTTTTGAAAATAGCTTTTTTATATCTCTCACTATCGCTAGTTTGGGAATTTTCCTGAAGCACTACAAGCGACAGCAGAGCTGGGCCTCACACTGGATAATATAGATCCTTATGAAGTCCCAGTCTGCCAACGAGCGTCGCAGGTCACTAGTGCGCCCTGGCCTCGCAACGACAGTGTCCCTCGGGATGGGGACGAGCCTGCGGAGGTCCATCTTCGCCGGGGGGGTCTCAACTCCGGAACACCCGCGTGTTGCTAGCTACCCTCCCTGGCTGACTGCACCCCCACTCAGGGTGGGAGGTCTCCCGTATCAGAGCGGTGCCCGCTTTTCCTGGACTGAGTACTACTTACCCCCTTGTCCCCTGGACTAGGACCTGTAGGGGGGTTCTTTGGGCCCACTCTTAGGGGATGGCAGTGCTGGTGGTCTCTGTGATATCCCCCTTCTGACCAGCGTGGTTAGTTTCCCTCCCTGGCCCTGCTGAGGGCGCTGTGCGGGGCACTTGCTGTACCTGGGGGGCGTTGGGGGGCTTAATAGCATCAAGGGGTTCTCCCTGGGATCCCCTGTGTGGCCAGATTGTGCGTATGTACTGCAATTGGTGCCATTTAGCACGGCCACCATCTTGGATAAGGGCAGGTTGTCTGGGCTCAGTGTATGGGCAGCAGCCATTTTAGGTCCTTGTCCTGGCGCCGAATAGGCGCCATCTTGGCTGTTGGCAAACGCCTAGTAAGACGGCCATTTTGCCTATGATTCCTCGCATTGATTTTTATTAGGCACCATTTTCTTGTGGCTCAGGGCAGGCATAGGCCTCTAGGGGTGTGAGGTAACTTCCTCCCTCTCTTCCATTTCTTCACTGAGCAGCGTGTGGCAAGTACTGACACTGTGGGGGGATTCTTACTGTTTTCTCAGGCATTTTCCTGGTATAACTGTTTTCTGACTGTTAACTGCCTTTTCTGAAGGGGCTATTCAAGTAGTGCAAGTGGCAGTGGGGGTCCGCGGGAACCACCATTTTAAAGGGCCAGCGTCTCATTAATTTTAAATTGCAATTATGGACTCCCAGGATAACAAATTCCCCACAGACTTGGTTGGGGCTTCGGGTACTCCTGAATCCTATTCCATGTCCTCATTATCTGCTGCCCTTGCGACTTTGGTGTCCAAAGTAGATCTGCTGATGTTGGAACGCACTTATCAAAAGCGGCCTATGCCCTCCCAGTCCTCTGACTCGGAGCCTGATTTGGTTGACACAGACAACGTCCCCCCAGATGGGTCCCTGTCCTCACCTTCCAAGGGGGAGAAGAAGGAATCTTCCTCCTCGGTGGTGCGGGAACGCACTGTGATGGACGCACTCATTAGTTCCATCAAGGAGACTTTGAATCTTGACGATGAGCCATCTCAGTCAAGTAAGCGGGCTGCCTTCATACCTGTGTTTGCTTTTGTGATGGCCTCTCAGGCTCTCACGGCATGGTCCAAGGTGCTTCGGAGCACCCTGGTAGCGGAGTCGGCCTCTCCAACTGCCCTTGACATGGTGGATCAGATGACCCAGGCAGGGATGTACCTGTGTGACGCGGCCTTGGGCGAGGCTCCGTTAGTCGCTCGGCTATCTGCGTTCGGGGTCGTGATTCGCTGCACTATTTGGCTGAAAAGCTGCTCGGCTGACCACGCTTCCAAAAAGACTGTGTCTGATGTCCCTTATGTGGGGAGTTGTCTTTTTGGGGACACTCTGGATGAGTTGATCAAGGGGCTTATGGGGGTTAAGAGTACACATTTGCCCCAGGCCTCTAAGGGAAAGTCCACCCGTGCTAGGCGGGGACCTTCTTTTAAAGCTCAGCGTGGGTCCTTTCGTGCCTTTGGGGCACAGGAAAAAGGAAAATTATTCAAGCCCTCCGGTGGTCACAAGAAGCCATGGTCGGGTAAGCCAAAGGCCGGTCAGACCGGTTAGGCGGCCCAGTCCACCTCTTCCTGAAGGGACGCCCTCACCCGTTTTATGGGTGGGGGGGATGTCTGTGTTGCTTTCCGGAACCTTGGTTTTCCAGAATTCAGGACAGGTGGGTTCACGAGCTGATTCATTCAGGGTTCAAGATCGAGTTTCGATCTCGCCCTGCAGACAGGTTCTTCCCATCAAATCTCCATCTGACTCCCGATCTTTTCAGAGATCTCATGGGGGCAGTACAAGATCTGCTCGCCCAAGGAGTCATTGTGCCAGTGCCTTCACGGGACAGGTTTCACGGTTTTTATTCCAACGTTTTCACGGTGCCCAGAAAAGAGGGCAAAGTGTGTCCGATTCTGGACCTAAAGTCTCTGAACTGCTTTGTGCGGGTGCAGAAGTTCCGGATGGAATCCATCAGGTCGGTGGTGGCGTCGTTGAGTCTAGGGAACTTCCTGGCCTCCATCGACTCGGAAGGATGCGTATGTGCACATCCCTATCTCGAGGGTCATCAGAGACATCTCTCTCTCGCTTCGGCTCCCAGGGTATTCACCAAGATTTTGGCTCCAGTGCTGGCTTTGCTGCGTTTAAGGGGGATTGCGGTCCTCGGTTATCTGCACGAACTCCTGTTAAAGTCGAACTCGTGTGCAACTTTGACGAGCGAGATCTGTCCGTAATGGTTCAGACGCTCCAGGAGTTCGGGTGGACCATCAATTTTCAGAAGTCGGCACTGACTCCGTTAGTTGGCCTTCAGTACCTCTGGATGGTCCTGGACTCAGCTCAGGCACGAGTTTTTCTTCCGGAGGACTAACTCCGTACCCTGCGGGACGAGATCAGGTCCCTCAGGGACAACAATCTCTCCTCCTTGCGGGCCTGTATGCGGTCCCTGGGTCTGATGGTTTCGGCCTTCAAAGCTGTCCCGTTTGCTCAATATTACACGAGAACTCTGCAAGCGGAGATCCTGGCCAGGTGGATTTCGCTGAGCCGGCTCGCAAGATCGGATCTTTTGTGGTAGCTCCGGTCACCAACTCTGATACAAGGCAAGTCCTTCTGGCCTCTGCTGTGGACGGTGCTCACTATGGATGCCAGGCTATCTGGCTGTTGTGGAGTTCTGGGCACGCTTTGTGCCCAGGGGACGTGGTCGATGGAGGAGGCCTCCTTACCGATAAATGTCTTGGAGCTGCGAGCAATCCCGAAGCCGAGATTCCATTGTTTATCTCGGCTTCGGGGTTGCCCGCCTGCCCGGTTCAGACGGACAACGCCATGGCAGTGGCTTACATCAATCACCAAAGCACCAAGATTGCCCGGGCGGCCACGGAAGTGGCCGAGATCCTAGCTTGGGCCGAGACGCACGTTCCGGCGATTTCGGCCGTTCACATTCTGGGTGTGGAGAACTGGCAGGTGGACTATCTTGAGTCGCCAGACTCTGGACCAGGGAGAATGGTCCCTACATCCGGTGGTGTTTCGTCTCCTATGTGTTCGGTGGGGGTCTCCGGACGTGGACTTGTTTGCGTCCTGTCTCAACAACAAGGTAGGAAGGTTCGAGGCCAGAACCCGCGATCCTCTAGCGAACACCACTGATGCGTTGGTGGTGCCCTGGCACCGATATCAGCTGATTTTTGCCTTCCCTCCGATCTGTTCTCCAGATTCCTCCGCAGGTTGGCGTTGGAACGGATGCAGGTCATTCTGGTAGCCCCAGACTGGCCGTGTCAGTCTTGGTACGTGGACATCATGCAGATGGTCGTCGAGCCTCCCTGGCGGCTTCCGCTAAGAGACAATCTTCTGTCTCAAGGGCCAATCTTCCATCCTGCTTTACAGTCTCTGGCTTTGACGGCATTGGCTGTTGAAAGCCAGGTCTTGAGAGATAGGGGTCTGCCAAATGCTGTCATTCCTACCTTATTGAAGGCTCAGAAAGCTACCTCCTAGGAGATTTATCATCACACCTGAAAGGCGTATATTGCTTGTGCGAGTCGCAAGGGTTCCATCCCCGCTCTTTCTCGGTGGCGAGGATTTTGGCTTTCCTGCAGGAAGGTGTGGATCTGCGTTTGGCGCTGACCACGTTAAAGGGTCAGTTGTCGGCCTTAGCCATTCTGTTCCAGCATCCCTTGGCGACTAATTCTTTGATTCACACCTTTATCCAAGGGGTGCGACATCTGGCTCCCCCGAGGAAGGCTCCTTTGCCTCCCTGGGATCTGAATTTGGTGTTATCCGTGTTACAACGGCCTCCCTTTGAGGACATCCGACACAATTCCTCTGCCTGAGCTCTCCCAGAAAGTTGCTTTTCTGGTAGCGATCACATCTGCTCGCAGAGTGTCTGAGTTGGCTGCTCTGTCTTGCCGTTCGCCTTATCTGGTGCTTCATAGGGATAAAGTGGTTCTGCGGCCCAATCAGTCTTTTCTCCCCAAGGTGGTCTCGACTTTCCACCTTAATGAGGATATTGTGTTGCCTTTGCTTTGTGTGAAGCCCAAGCATCCCTAGGGAATTTGCCTTGCATTCCTTAGATGTGGTCCGGGCAGTCAGGGTTTACCTGTCTGTCACAGAGTCTTTTAGGAAGTCTAAATCTCTGTTTGTCCTTCCTGAGGGACCTTGGAAGGGTTTGGCTGCGTCCACGGCAACCATTTCTAAGTGGATCAGACAGTCTTCTAGATCTGGGATATTCAGTGCTTCGGCGCAATTTTCGATCTTAAAATGTTTTCAAAAGGCAATACATTTTCCTCTGATCTTATTGGTTGAGGAAAGTTTTTATAAAATGTTTTAATTGATGGGATCTCCAATCCTCTATCAACAAAATATTTATTTTGTCTCATTTCCTCCATTGTGCATATTTCCCCACCTTTCATAATATCCCTTACTTGTGCATTTTTATCCTTTATCCATCCCCCAAAAAATGTCTCATTCCCAGGTGCAAAATAATCCATTCCTAATATTGGTATTAGTGGTGAGGTATAATCCCATTTCCTTTCTGTGTAATAAATCCCATTCCCTAATTACTTCCTTTGTAAGTGTACTAATAGTTTTAGAAACGTGTCGATAGTTTTGTGGAACCCTTATCATATTTACGTGTCTCACCTAATGTGTTTTTTATTTTTACCCAACTTTTCTCTTGTGCATTAAATTTCCAGTCAGTAATTCTGGTTAATAGCACTGCTTCATAATATCTTTTAAAATCTGGAGCCACTAACCCTCCTTGTGTTTTATCTTTACTTATCACTGCATATTTTATTGTGTTTTTTTATATTTCCAAATAAACCCACATATTTTCTTTAGTGTATTAAAATAGCTCTGTGGTATGAGTATCGGGGTCATATGAAATTTAAAAATAACTTTTTTGGTAGGATCTCTATTTTAATCATGTTTATATGTCCTATCCGGGATAGTGGTTTATTCGAGATTTTGCTTGGTTCTACTTTAATTTCAATCAATAACGGTATATTGTTTGTTTGGTATAGATCTTTCCAGAAAGTCTTATATTTTAATATGCCTCTATGTATTGTTTTGATAATGGTTATGTTAATTGTCTTTTGTTTAAACAGGTGTCAAGCCAAAATCTGGCTGGGCAGTGGATCCATTTGGACATTCTCCAACCATGGCTTACCTTCTAAAACGCTCAGGGCTATCAAACATGCTTATCCAGCGGGTCCATTATTCGGTTAAGAAACATTTTTCAACAAAAAAAACTTTGGAATTTTTTTGGAGACAAAACTGGGGTAAGCAAGTCCGTATTATCAGCATTAGGTTACATTAGTAATGTTAATAAAGGTCATAATTCCTTGAAAATTAAATGTATTGTACCTGTTCTAAGATATTTATTGATCCTTTATTTTTTTTATTTTACTTTAGATATTATATGCCTGAGTGCTATATAATGTCAGGCCCGAAAATGTATAGTGTAGGTGCTTTGTTAGAAACAGAATTTCCTCTTCGCTAGCTTACATATCTAGGTCACTACTGATCTCGGTTGCCAAACACATAACATTTTCTATTGATTGGGTACTGAAGCAGCACTAACATTAATTTAATAAAATACCTGCTGTTTAACACCTTCCTGCCCAGCCTATGGCAGAATGAAGGCCGGGCAGGGGCTCCATTGTCCTGACTGGACATCATATGACGTCCTTCAGGACAAGCCGCTGTGCTCACCTCTGGGCAGCATAGCGAATGGTGGTGGGGTGTTTTGCTCTGACACACTGAATCTCTGATCTCAGTAAAGAGCCTATGACATAGGCTCTTTACCACATGATCAGCTGTGTCCAGTCACCGCTAATCACAGTGTAAATAGGAAGTGCCGGTTATCTGCATTCCTTTATTCACTGCTAACAGGGCATGAGTAGAGGAGAGCATATAAGCGCCTCTCCTGAGGGGGGGGGGGGGGGGGGCTGTGCTGTTAATCAGTTCGTTGATGGACCCAGCTCCTTACCACCTTGGGTTATACTGCCCCCTACAGGAGTAGGAGGCTAGGCAGGAAAATGTTGACTACGCCTATGGGGCAGTCCCAGGGGGTATACTCCCAATCTCAGCTATAGGCACTTATAGTTATGTTCTGGCAGTTTTTTTCCTTTTTAGATGAAACTTTTTCCTATCTTTAATTTGTTCCTCTGCATGAGGGGGTGCCCTCACCCATATCTGGGGTGGGGGGATGTCTTCACTGGTTTCTGGATCCGTGGACCTTCCTGGTACAGGACAAGTGAGTCCACAAAGTTATTCAGTCTGACTACAAGATAGAGTTTCGGTCTTATCCTCCAGAAAGGTTCTCCGCTTCCAATCTGCACTTGTCCCCAGATCGCTTACAGGGTCTCTCTGGGGGATTGCAAGACTTGTTACTTTGAGGCGTGATTGTTCCGGTTCTGTCTTCAGAACGTTTTCAGGAGTTTTACTCAAACCTCTTTACAGTTCCCAGGAAGGACAGCAAGGTACTTCAAATTCTGGACCTAAAGGTGCTAAACTCCTTTGTACGGGTACAGACGTTCTGAATAGAGTTCATTTGCACAGTAGTGGTGTCCCTACATCAGGGGGATTTTCTTCTATCAACATCAAGGACGCATACCTTCACATTCCAGTATGTGCCGGTCATCGGCGATTCCTCTGCTTTGCCGGGGGTGAGGAGCATTATCCGTTTGTGGCATTACCCTTTGTTCTCGCCTGTGCTCCTCCGGTCTTCACAAAAGTGTTGGCCCCGGTGCTAGCATTGTTGCGTCAGCGGCGGATCGCAGTACTGAGGTACCGGGACGATCTTCTGCGAGCGGAGCCTCTAACTGCTCTGAAGGACAACTTTGAGATTACTCTTTGAACTCTGAGGGAGTTTGGTTGGATTCTGGACCTTCAGAAGTCTGCTCTGGTTCCGTCGACAAAACTGGACTATCTGGGTCTGACTTCGGATTCAGCCTCAGCCCGTGTTTCTTCCTCTGGAAACATTTAAGACATTGCAGGAGGCAATTCAGCTTCTATTGCTCAGCAGATGATCACCCCCCCCCCCCTTGCTTGCATGTCGGTGCTGGGCCTGATGGTGTCTTATCATCGAGGCGGTTCTGTTTGCACAGCTCCACATGAGATCTCTGGAAAAAGATTCTGGTAAAATGAGATGAGAATCCACGGTCTCTAGAGGTGGCTTAGTTCTCCGGCACTTTGACAGGGAAAATCCTTTCTCCCCCTGTACTAGACTGTTACCACCACGGATGCCAGCCTGTTCAGGTAGGGAGGTGTCCTCGGCACAAATTGTGCTCAGGGGTTCTGGACTCTAGAAGAGTCCAAACTGCCGATTTAATGTACTTTAACTCCGAGCGATCAGACTTTGTGTGGATCATTAGACAATTCGTCTTCAGGGGTGTCCGGTACGAATTAAATCGGACAATGCCACGGCTGTGGTCTTGTGCCCCCTTGGAGAACATAGAACATAGACATAGAAGTGTCCTGGCGGCTCAGGAAGTAGCTAGCATTCTAAGTTGGGCAACCCGATTCATTCCAGCTGCTGTGCACATTTCAAAGAAGATAAGGAGCTTTGTCCGTCAATGAACGAAAGAGAAAATGGGATTTTTTTGTTTACTGTAAAATCCATTTCTTTGATGTTCATTGATGGACACAGCACCCACCCCACCCCTCTGTGGAGTTTGCTTTCTTCTGATACTGCTTATAACAAAACTGAGTGCCTATAGCTGAGAGTGGGAGTATACCCCCTGGGACTGCCCCATAGAAATAGTCAAGCTTTTTCCTGCCTAGTGTTCTACTCCTGTAGATAGCAGTATAACCCAATGTTCAAGAAGATAAAGAGCTGTGTCCATCAATGAACATCAGAGAAATTGATTTTACGGTAAGTCAAAAATCCCATTTTTAAAAAATTATATAACTAAACTTTTTTTTTTGTTTTCAAAATTTCCGTTTTTTTTTTTTTTTTTCGTTTTTGTTCAGAAAAAAATAAGTCAGTGGTGGTTAAATACCACCAAAAGAAAGCTCTATCTGTCTCAAAAAATAAAATAACTGTTCATTCAAAATGCAACAGCGCTGAAAGCTAAAAATTGGCCTGGGCAGAGAGGGGGTGAAAGTGCCCTGTATTGAAGTGGTTAAAGTGCTTTTCGTTTCTGTGGAGTGTGAAAAAAAGAGTCCAAAAATGTGGACAACATATAGATGTATTTTAAATAATTATGTATTAAAAACTTGGGTGACCCAACTGTCCGTTTATATTACACTTACCGCTATGGCTGCCTTCAAAATATCTGCTGTTTTTAAATTTGGCTCCCAGAGTGCTCTCACTGTGCAGCATATTTATGCTTTCCAAACACTGTTCTCTATTATGCAGCATAAAGTGATAATAAAGGTTATTCTTTTTGTCTTAAAATAAAGATGTTTTTATATATATATATATATATATATATATATATATATATATATATATATATCTGCTCTGTTCAGTGATATTGCACAGAACGGTCCCATACCTCCACTTTTGGCAGTCCTCTGCTGGCACTATCGGCTTCTCCTTGCTGTGGATGCCTCCTTGGCAAGTTTTTGAGCTGAGTTGTGTGTGTCCATATCCCTTGTGGGGTAATTGCATAATGTGCTAGTATACATCGTGCAGAAGTCAGGGCTACTGCACAGCACTCTAAAAGAACGGCACAGGTATGCCATTCCTGCAGAGCACATGTGCCAATAACATCATCACCTGCCAAGAGTGAATATCTCCTTAACCAGGGGTCGGCAACCTGTCGATCGCAATCTACCAGTCCACCAGGTGGAGGTGACAGGTAGAATTCCGATCAGGTCTCTGCCTTTTCCAATCAATAATCGATAATCCATCTGCCTTTTTCACCATGTTCTAGCGGCATAGCAGCGCAGGAAACAAACTGCTCAGATTTTCGTCGCCTGAGCTCTTTAGCTGAGAAACAGTCAAAGCGCATCCTAGGCTGTGAAGGCATTCCCTGCCCCGCAGCATGCCCCTTGCATACATGCGTAGCAGAAAATGCCTGTGCTCCCTAGGATGCTCTGTCGGCTTGGACATCGGTGCTTTGAGCCCTAGATTTGTGTAGTGAGGCTGACTCAAAAGTACTGCTTGGGCAAGTCTGGGCTCTTTCACATAGGGTGTATTATGCTGGTCACGCCCCATTATCTTAATAATTTCAAGAGTGCTGCATCCCTCTGAAAGACTTTTTACAATTTTTTACTTTTCAGAGTACAGTAAATCTTTTTTGGCCCATTTTGCCTGAGGAAAAGAAGCTCCGTAATAAATATGCACACCTTGATAATGGATGTTGATCTCCTTAGGCCACACCCTCCCTCATTACACAAATACACATCACCCGATATACTTAAATCCAATAGGCATTCTATTTTATACAGCTCGGAGTTGGAAGTTATGATTTGGTCAAAATACTAATTTGCCAAATAATTGTGCACACAGTGTCCATATAACTGTCCAATACAAGTGCCACTTTCCAAAAGTCTAAATCGTGATTAATCCAAGGACTTCACACTGTGCTGCAATCTTAATCATGCGTTTGACAGTGCTGCAAAGTGCAAACCGTGATCTCCTGTGATTCCATACCTTCCACCTTGGCACACTAACCAGATGCTTTGACCCAAACACTGCGTGGGTCTATCTGTGCTTTGATAAAACAATGGCAAGCTCCGTGTCTCCACTCTCCTCCTTGCTGTCTTATCTCAAATCAGTCACTCGGGGATAAAAGATTAGAAAAAAATCTCATAGAACACCCAATTTTAATGATAAAATGTGTGATGTAGAAGTTAAATGAATAACTCCCCTTTCCCTGTGCTCAAGCCGGCACCAAACGTTTTCAGCAGTGTCAATTTCTCCTAAGCCAGCCACCTACTCTCAACATGGGGGGGGTCGGCGTTTTGTCACGTTTTTGGGGTTGTGTTGGATATGTGCAGAGAGGTCACACAAATACTTATGACCTTTATTAAATGTAACTACAGATATTAGAAAATATAATAAGAATATTTAACCACTTACCGCATACTGACATACCCGTACGTCGGCAGACTTTGCGGGGTTATACCGGGATGATGCCTCTAGCTAGAGGCATCATCCTGGTACCGTGGCTTAAAGCCGACGGTCGGCTTTCCGTCGGTGACGACCGATGCGGCTCGGGAGCCGCTCCATCGTTACCCGGGTGAGCGGGAGGGGACGCCCCCCTCCTCCCGCCGCCTTCCGTGGCTTTGCTCGGGGCTCCCGTCCCACCGGGAGCCCCGAGCACCCAGCCGGCACGTCCGCCGGTTGGATGGAGTCCCGATGAATGCCGGAAACAGCATCGATCGGGTCTCCGATGACGTAACCCGGAGGCGGCGTCCATGACGTCACTTCCGGGTTACTGTGCTGCAAAAGGCGGCAAATTTAAAAAACGGCTGTATGCAAAAACGCCGTTTTCGGCGTCTTGCATACAGGGAAGTGTAGTGAAGGGGTCTAGGGTCTTTTAGACCCTCGATCCCTCCCTAAAGTGTACCTGTCACTACATATTGGTGTCACAAGGGATGTTTACATTGCTTGTGACAGCAATAAAAGTGATCAGATTTTAATTTTTTTTTTAAAAACCTGTAATAAAGTTAAAAAAAAAAAGAAATAGGAAAAAAAGAAATTTAGCCGCCCCAGTCACCGTTAGCTCGCGCACAAAATAAAACGTAAACGCAAGTCCAGCCGCGAATGAAATCACTGTTCAAACCACACATGTGAGGTATCGCCGCGATCGCCAGAGCGTGGGCAATAATTAAAAGAGCTACACTCTAACTCTAAACTGGTAACCGTTAAATAAATTTAAAGCGTCGCCGATTGAGATCTCTATTGACCGTAGTTTGTTGCCATCCCACGGGGGGGCGCAATTTTAAGCCGTAACATGTTGGGTATCTATTTACTCGGCGTGACATCATCTTTCACAATATACAAAAAAAATGGGCTAACTTTACTGTTTAGTATTTTTTAAATGCAGTGAAATGTGATTTTTCAATTTTTTCCCCAAAAAATTGCGTTTTTAAAGACCGCTGCGCAAATACCGCGTGACAAAAAATTTTGCAATGACCGACATTTTATTCTCCAGAGTCTTTGCTAAAAAAATATATATAATGTTTGGGGGTTCTAAGTAGTTTTCTAGGAAAAAATACTGGTTTTAACTTGTAAACAAAAAGTGTCCGAAATAGGGCTGGGGCTTAAGTGGTTAAAGATGCTGTTTTCCACTGAGTCCCCCATAAACACGTTGACAGGATAACAAACCAGAGGCTTGCATGTTACATGATGCTGCTCTGGAGACGGGACTAGCCTATTCTAGTTTGAGCTGTGGTAGATGCAGGCTAGTACGTGAGTAAATGACCAATCAAGTTGTTTGGACAGTGATATCACCTTTTGGGGGGGGGGGATGTGGGCTCAGTCATCCTGCATTTCTCAAGCTTCACATTAGGTAGAACAATGCATATGACCTTATAAGGCTCCTTGACCAAGATTAGGTGGTTTAGAATTCTATAATGAGCCACAATATGAACCAACAATAATGATATATAAAATATACAGTTTCCCCATCACTCCACCCCCTGGCTCACAAATATATAATGCCTCCAACTTTACATAAAGGGAACATGTGAGAGAGCCCCTGGTAAGGGTAAACAAAAAACAATGATTCTCCCACCTCCCGGTTTATCTTAAATGGAAAATGGGGAATATAAAGTGTATCTATCTAAAGTGCAGATACCTGCTTTCTTTTCCCTGTCTGATTTACTGGCACAGAAAATCTCATTCAGCTATGTTCTGCCTGAAAAATATAAAAATATTAAGTTAAAAAAATATTAAAAAAAAAAAAAAAAACTATATCTTGGACTAACAGAAGAACACCAAACTTTGCCTTTTGAAAGCGCAGGAGCGGGTATGAACATCAAACTTTCCTTTCCAAGAGTTTGAAATGGTAGAAGCTTGTCAAAGTCCTCCATATCTGTTGATGGACAGCAGAGTCTTGGACATCTGGTGATCAGATCGCAGCTGTAGAACAAAGAACTGTAGAATACAAAGTCCATATCCTCCGGACTATTGCAGCTCACAAGTCAGACGTGCAGGCACATAACCACATGGTAACTGGAACTTTACAGACAGTTCAGGCACTCGACCATCTGAGCAAAAAAACAGTTCAGGTACTTCACCATCAGAATAGAACGATTCAGGTACTTGACCATGATAGCGGAAAGAGCAGTTCAGGTAATTGACCGCCAGGTGGAACTTGCAGCAATAGTTCACCTTTTGATCATTTGCAAAGTCTGTATAGATGGGTGCTGCTGTCAAAGTTTCTCCTTTCTCCAATATGCTTGTGGTTGACGTCAAGGCAGGTGTGTTACCAAGACTGCCTGTCAAACATAACAATGCCCATATAGCCCATCATAGATTTCTGAACAGTTAAATGCATGATCCCTAGTGACCTGGCAGGAAATGCAGTATGCTCACATAATTTGTAATGAAAACCTATTTGCCATTCTGAATCTTCCCTCCAACCACTTTGCAAATTATTTGATATATACTGTGATTTTCTACTTGCCAAATATGCTGCAGAAATCTTCCTCCACCAAGTGTGGCTGCAGCCATTTTAACTGTGGGCAACGGAAGCTGCTGCCTGTTCACTTCCTGGATTTACTTTTTTTACTGGATTTACTGAGACACAGATAGATAGATACACACACACACACACACACACACACACACACACACACACACTGTATCTAACAAAAGTTAGTACACCCCTCACATGTTTGTAAATATTTTATTATACCTTTTCATGTGACAACACTGAAGAAATTACACTTTGCTTCAATGTAAAGTAGTGGGTGTACAGCTTGTACCGGGCTGATGCCTGCAGCCAGAGGCATCACCCAGGTACCATTGTTTTAGAGCCGATGGTTGGCTTTCCTGTAATGACAACGAATACGGCTGGCCCAAAA
The DNA here is from genome assembly GCF_965119305.1 of Pelophylax lessonae. Classification (NCBI taxonomy): domain Eukaryota; kingdom Metazoa; phylum Chordata; class Amphibia; order Anura; family Ranidae; genus Pelophylax; species Pelophylax lessonae. The sequence goes on from NC_138768.1 coordinate 176,921,427, forward strand.
CAAGGCCGAATTGATCGGGTCTCTGATGTAAAAACTCGGAAGCGATGTAATTACATCACTTCCAGGTACTGGAGCCTTAAAGGCGCCAGATTAAAGAAAAAATGACCGCATTCAAAACAGCCAAACTCTTTTAGATCCCAGATCCCTCCATAAAGCGCACCTGTCACTTCCTATTACTGTCACAAGGAATGTTTACGTTCCTTGTGACAGCAATAAAAGTGATCCAAAAACTTTTTTTTAAATGGATAGTGTAAAGATAAAAAATTTAAATAATTGAGAGAACAAAAATATTAAAAGCGCCCCGTCCCCCTGCTTGCATGCAGAAGCAAGTCGCGCCCGCATATGTAAACGGTGTTTAAACCATCCATGTGAGGTATCGGTGCAATCATTAGAGCAAGAGCAACACTTCTGGCACAAGACCTCCTCTGTAACTCTAAACAGGTAACCGTTAAATTTTTTTAAAGTGTAGCCTAGTTCGTCGCCATTCCACGTGGGCAATTTTAAAGCATGACATGTTGGGTATCGATTTGGCTATAACTATATATACATATCAATTCATTTTTTGTTATTTTAACCCACAAAGATGGGAATTTTTTTTTTACAATCTGCTTGGTGTCCAGAACCGAGGTTTGTTTGCTAAAATCTATTGATTATTTTAAAGAAGTGAGAAAATTCCTACACCAGTAGATTAGCTCTCATGCTGGCAAAATCTTTGCTTATTTGGAGGCTTTCTAATTTATTTGAAAAAATTGAAACATTTGCATGAAATTGAACAGAGTTAACAGATGGTTTTAAGCATTCATGTGGACATGGGGGTTAAAATTGATTGAAAATGCCTTGCAACTGCCCACTGCAGTTTCAATAGTTGGGTCAATTTCAATGCACAAAACCAGTAAATTAGTGGACAACAGATTGCTGGGGACTTGCATATGAGCAATCAGTTTCACATTCATTACAGACTGCTAAAAAAAATAAGTTTGTGAATATCTGCGCCATTGTTTACAATTTCATAATTTAAAGATATTATGAAGCTATAAGCCTATGCACCCACATGTAACCTATATTGTTGGCTTATTGGGTGAAGTTTCACTGTTGATTTTTTTATTTTTTCTTCCCATTTCAGATATTTGTCATTTCAAGATTCTCCGTGCTCTACCACGTTCAGTGTAGCAGCTCATTAGTAATCAATTTATTTTAATTACAGATCTGGGAAGTAGCACCGACATTTTGTGCCATATGATGCCTTTCTACAGCTATGACGTTCCTCATACATGTGGTCCTGACCCAAAAATCTGCTGTCAGTTTGATTTCAAACGTCTGCCTGGTGGTAGGGTAAACTGCCCGTGGAGAGTGCCCCCAGAGCCCATTCATGATGGCAACGTAGAACACAGGTATTACCTTCTAACCAATATTTTTTCCCCCTTTTTTAAGAACTGTAATAGAAATTCTTTGTGTTCATAGAATACCTAATTCTGCCACAGCAACACTATTCCTTCAGTGTGCCAGAGTGCTGACAGTTAAACATCCATTACCAAAAAAAAAAAAGTTTTGGGTACAGGGCGAATATGCACACCCTGTCCTGTACCAACAATGACCAGAGGAATGCAGAGGAAGGTGAGGTGTGTCAGCCTCCTGTCCCTCTGCATTACTCTTGCCGTTGCTTGCCTCGTGCAGCCATCTATTTGCTATCTGTGTTGCCAGTTTTACAGTGTACTTAGGAAGATGGGACAAGGTACTACTTGGTAATTCTTCTTTAAATAAATAAAATACGTCAAAATCAGCTGTGGCAGTCCTTTTTTTTCTTTCCATGTCTGTTGCTTCAGTGGTTGTAGAAAGTATTTTCTCATTGAGTTCACCTAGTAAATCATTAGGGAAAATGTGTAATGTTTGTTCAAGGGAACTTTTGTATGGCATCTGTTTTGGAGATTTCAGGCTGCCTACCTAATAGAACCATTAATGCAAAAGTATATTCTGTTTTGTTAAAAATGAAAAGAAAGGCCTCTTTCACACAGGGCGGACTCCAATCCAATCAGCAGGTGATCCACTCACAGATCCCCTGCTGATCAGAGCAGAGTGGGAGGATGACAGGTTTATGAAGAGCAGAGTTGGACAGAGCACACTGTGCTCTATGGGCGGGCAGGTGTACACAGACTCCGCTTTCTATTTAAACTCTACTACCCCTGATCTGATCCGCCTACATGGAGGACGACGGATCGCCTTGCGTTTTTGTTTTTAATGGACCAGATCAGAGGTAGGCTGGTGTAAATGAGCACAACTCCGTTTTACGCTCGCCACGACCATAGGGGTGAATGGACGGTCTGATCAGGTATGCCTGAAAAACTAACAGGTATACCTGTTCAGAAAAGTCATGTGAAAGGGGCCTAAGAGCCAGATTGTTTATGTATGGTCTCATAAATTCAGTTAAGTTGCATCGATTCTTGCCATATTTGTTACACTTAGATTTTCTGTACATGTTCAGGTATATTATAAAGCTACAAATATTTTAGCTACAGTGGGTCATCAATAATATATTAAGAGTGATCTGCTTAACCAACTTTAAATTGAGGTGCACAAGGTAAAAAGATAGTGTCCCTTTCCCAATACAGTATAATAATAAAATAATAACATTGATATTCTTGTTACAATGACATTTGACAGTTAGTGGGGTATATTAGGCATTAAGTAAACATTGTTGCTGATGTGTTAAAAGCAGAAAATATGGCAATCGCAATTTGTTGTGTAGCTTCAAAGACTGGTTAGGGTATGTGTGTTGTCTCGCTTTAACTGCTAAAAAGATGTACAATGATACAATGACCATCAGAACTGGACCAGATCACATTGCAAACAGAGTGCAACATTTTGGAGTCACGCAGGGCCCCTTCATCAGGCATGTGTAACAACGTGCCTTCCGAAGGGGTCCTGTGTGACTCCGAAACATTGCACTCTCGTTTGTGATGCAATCATACTTCAGTATAAAAACCATTTGGACTTACCTATAAGATCCCTGGTGTGCTGCTAAAAATCTACCCTGTGCCCGTAAAGAAACGTTCACATTTTTTACTTTTAAGTGTAATGGTATTCATTTTTATTTTACCAGGTTAAACAATTTCCTAGATTCTACCTTTTTTTTTCTCCCTGAATCTCATTGCAGAGCATGGATGATTTTAGATCAGTACAGAAAAAAGTCAAAGCTCTTCCGCACAAATGTACTTTTGGTCCCGTTGGGTGACGATTTTCGTTACAGTGATAGTTCCGAGTGGGATCAGCAATACCAGAACTATCAAAAACTGTTTGATTACATGAACTCTCACCCTGAACTCCATGTTAAGGTAGGTTGTGTAAAGTATTTACAGGTCTTGATTCCCAGGAAGGCTCATAACGTGTTTATTTATTTTAACCTTTGTTATGTAGTACACAGTGTGTTCATTCTTTGATTAGAAATTGGTTGACCGTTTTTTTTTTTTTCCCCTGCTCCAGTGAATGCAGCACTTTCAGTAATCGGTTTTATTCTAAATCTCCAGTCTAAATGTATTTTCCTTACATCATGGGAGTTTAAATGCATGACTATTCAGGCGAATGTTCTTATGCAAATAAAAAAACAGGTATCCATGTCTAACCATAATCTCTTCCATCTCAGTTAGGTTTTTAGCTGGTATCCTTTGTAATGAATGTGCCTCACTCTTTCTGAAGCTTTGTTCCCATGACTCTTAGCCTGTTCATAACACCCATTCTAGGGCAGAGGTGGGCTTTATCAGGAGTGGTTGCTACAGATAGCGGGCTAAGAGGAACTGTACCTTGACCCCGCATACAAGAGCAGCGACAGTCAGTTTGCCGGTCAGCGTTGGATCCTGAGTGCAGCAGTCTCTCGTGTACTGTGTACCCAGTGACCTTGCTGACCGGTGCTATATACTGTACTGTGCAAAAATTTTAGACGGGTATAAAGAAATGTAAAGTAAGAATGCTTTAAAAATTTATATTTTAATTGTTTACAATTTTGAAATTCAAAGTTAACAAACAGAAGAAAAATCTAAACAAAATACATTTTGTGTGACTGCTCTTTGGCTTTTAACCAGCATCAATTTTTCTAGGTACATAGAGTGCTTGTGCACAGAGTTTGTGAAGGAACTCGGCAGATAGGTTGTTCTAGACATCTTGGAGAGCTAACCAGATCTTCTGTGGATATTGGCTGCCTCAAATCCTTCTGTCTCTTCATGTAATCCCAGACAGACTTGATGTTGAGATCAGGGCTCTGTGGGGCCCAAACCATAATTTCCAGGACGACTTGTTCTTTACGCTGAAGATATTTTTTGATGACATTGGCGGCTTGTTTGGGGTCATTGTCCTGCTGCAGAATACATTTGGGGCCAATGACATGCCTCCCTGATGGTATGGCATGTTGAAGCATACTGTCTGTATTTCTCATCATTGAGGACATCATTGATCGGGCAATATTGAGGTCTGTAGACAGTGGTCGGCCAAGGAAAATTCAAATGAAGAAAATGAGACCCATTATGCTTTACTCACTTTGTCATTGGAACATGTCCAGCAGTGCCATCAGCACAGAACTGGTGGAAACGAGTAGCGCTCAGGTACACCCATCTACTGTACTTTCTACAAGTAGTAGGTTTCTCTGGCTGTGGACTAGGCTATTTCATATTTGAATAAGACCCAGGCGGTCCCAGTAAATAAAGTCATGGTATTTACAGGCGTCACAAATAACAGGTTAGAGGTCCCTCTTAAGGTATTCTGGTAGAAGTGGCTCTGCAGCATGCAGTGGCTTTGATGGGAGTTTTCCAAGCCTTTAAAGTCTGAACAAAGAGTGTGTGCACTTACAGAGAGTGACCCAGAAGATTCTGCCATTTGGCACATCCTGGAACACTGAGAGCATTGAGTTTCTTGATGGATGCCTTGGAAGATTCCATACAGTGGTTTTCATGGTGGGCACCATGTCTGTCTACATGAGAAGGATCCCATGGCTCAGGTGTTGTTTGGCAGAACTTCTCTACCAGAAGCAAATCGAGAAGCTGCATTTTGAAGATAAATGCTTGTTTGGACCATCCTTTTATGTCTCTATTCAGAAGATGACTGTGGGTTAAAGCTTGTTGCCTCTTCAGGAGAAGGTGAATGTGACAGGTCAGAAACCAATGTCAACTTTTGGAATCCTAGAAACATTAAATTCCTAAGCAACCAGTCTTGAGCTTTTAGCAGAAGCCCACATCCCAGTTCCACAAGAACTGAACCCCCAAGTCCTCTTATACTGGTGGCAAATTCTGCTCACAGTAAAGGTTGCCCCCACTCGCACATGCGTGGGTATGTCTGTTGTCTACAGCTGGAGTTACACCTAGACCTGATTTTGAATCGTGACATTTAACGATCTCTTGCATATAGATCTTTATGGACTCCTTGGACAACTCAATGTCTAAATCAGGTATGTCCAACCTGCGGCCCGGGGGCTGCAACGCGACCCAGAACCGCAGGCAATGTGGCCCACTGCCCCCTGACAATTTTTTTTTTTGCTGGGGAGGAAGGAAGTCGGGTCGGGGGCACGGCCACAGCGGCTTCCAACTGACTATAGGCAGAGGCTGCCTCGAAAGGGATCATCCTCTAGTTGTGTTAAATTAGTGCTGGGGGGGGGGGGGGGGCGGCAGCGCGGGAAGGGCGCGGCAGCGTTTTATTACTTCTATACCTTAATTATAGTATATATTTTATATGCGGCCCGAGAAAATTTCTCTACGCTCAATGTGGCCCAGAGAAGCCAAAAGGTTGGGCACCCATGGTCTAAATCCTTCACCCAAGCTAAACATGTGGATTCTGTTATGAAGGGAAAATCTGTAAACCAATATGAGCAGAATATTGAGATCAGATATCTTTGAGGGAAATGTTTAGGCAGATGAGAGGGAAGTGGACTTGGAGACCACATGAAAGCTTTGAAGAGAAGACCTTAAAAGAAAAAAAAAAAAATGGATGGTCTAATACAGATTTTGGAGAGCCAAGGTTTCAATTTTTAGAGGAAGAAGGGAAAATGATTGTTCTAAGAATATCCAACCTTTCGCTGTTTCATGAACATTCCATTCTACTATTCTCACAAGTTGGCACGCAGAAAAATATTTCTTAATGTAATGAAGGCCAATGCCTCCTTTACGTTTTAGGTAATTTAAGGTGAAGTAAAGGCTAAACATTGCTTTCTATAGAAGAGAAAGCTGGTAGTTGTATTGGAACAATCTGCATGACGTAAAGCATCCTCAGGAGTACTTCTTTTTCACTATAGCAGAGCGTACAAACCACAGTATGTTTGCGTTATCCCAATTTTTAGGGTTCCATCATGTGTTTTTCGGTTCAGGGAGATTTTTTTGGGGCTAGCTCTCAAAGATTGGTTAGGATTGATATGCCAAGATACAGTATGGCTTCGAATTTGCAAACTGAAAATTTCCTTAACATTGGGAGACTGTGTCCGCAGGCAGTGATAGATTTAGGGTGTAAGGTTTGGCATAATTTTGCTTTTAGTTAATAAGTAACCGCTTGCGATTATTGAGAAGGTTAGGCGATATGGGGATCTGATAGAAAGAGAAAGTCATCTGCAAATGTAACTGGTTTTTACCCTCAATCTTTTTCTGCCAGGCTTTTAATATCACAGGATTCACATGCAACCTGTTAAAGGGTTAATACAAAGATCAGGGGAGACGAGAGAAAGGAAAGGGAGTTTCAATTTTTATGCCTGGTCTGCTGAAATGGGTGGCACTGATGTATAAATTATGTGATGATTGGGAACAGTTGTGTGTTTTTTTTTTTTTTTTTTAAGGGAAACTAGAGGCTATAGGAAGTAGATTATACAGTGCCTTGCGAAAGTATTCGGCCCCCTTGAACTTTGTGACCTTTTGCCACATTTCAGGCTTCAAACATAAAGATATAAAACTGTAATTTTTTGTGAAGAATCAACAACAAGTGGGACACAATCATGAAGTGGAACGAAATTTATTGGATATTTCAAACTTTTTTAACAAATAAAAAACTGAAAAATTGGGCGTGCAAAATTATTCAGCCCATTTACTTTCAGTGCAGCAAACTCTCTCCAGAAGTTCAGTGAGGATCTCTGAATGATCCAATGTTGACCTAAATGACTAATGATGATAAATAGAATCCAAAGATGAAACCAAAATCAAACTTTTTGGCAACAATGCAAAACGTCATATTTGGCGTAAAAGCAACATAGCTCCTCACCCTGAACACACCATCCCCACTGTCAAACATGGTGGCAGCATCATGATTTGGGCCTGCTTTTCTTCAGCAGGGACAGGTAAGATGGTTAAAATTGATGGGAAGATGGAGCCAAATACAGGACCATTCTGGAAGAATACCTGATGGAGTCTTCAAAAGACCTAAGACTGGGACGGAGATTTGTCTTCCAACAAGACAATGATCCAAAACATAAAGCAAAATCTACAATGGAATGGTTCACAAATAAACATATCCAGGTGTTAGAATGGCCAAGTCAAAGTCCAGACCTGAATCCAATCGAGAATCTGTGGAAAGAACTGAAAACTGCTGTTCACAAACGCTCTCCATCCAACCTCACTGAGCTCGAGCTGTTTTGCAAGGAGAAATTGGCAAAAATTTCAGTCTCTCGATGTGAAAAACTGATAGAGACATACCCGAGTGACTTACAGCTGTAATCGCAGCAAAAGGTGGCGCTACAAAGTATTAACTTAAGGGGGCTGAATAACTTAATTTTCAGTTTTTTATTTGTTGAAAGTTTGAAATATCCAATAAATTTCGTTCCACTTCATGATTGTGTCCCACTTGTTGATTCTTCACAAAAAATTACAGTTTTATATCTTTATGTTTGAAGCCTGAAATGTGGCAAAAGTTCGAAAAGTTCAAGGGGGCCGAATACTTAAGCAAAGGCCCTGTATATTTTACCACAATAGCTTTCAAATCGTCCAAGCAATAATGTTGGTCACAAATGTGATAAACCACCATCAAAGCTCTTCTAGACTGAACTCACTTCTCTGTTTCGAGGTGGATTCATTAGCTCATTTTTCGTTGGCCTATATTATCAAGGTAAAGGTTTCGTTTTCTGGTGAAAGCCAATTTCACCAGGAGTGTCAGTGCATTCTGGGCTTTTTTGAGATTTGTTAGGCTGCTAGCTGGTCTTTTGTTCACAAGTGTACGAAGTTTTTCCAGGTAGGTGGTCACACCTCTGCAAATGGCAGTTATCAGCGGTAGCTCAATAGTTGGGTTCTCCCTTATTTTGTGTTTTGAGTTTTGGGTATGCTGGCCTTGTTGTGTTCCCCCTCCCCTTGTGTTATCTGTTTTTGATATCTGAAGTGAGGAAGAATGTAAACTCTTCACGTTTCCTAAAAAACTGAGGTTAGCAGAGCTAGGAGGGGTCTTGACTGGGCTGGGATTCATGCTTTTGTTTTTTTCTTTTTTTTGCCAGTGCTCATTCAACTGAAGGAGGCAGCATAACCTAAGTAGGTCATGAGTATTCACACCTCGGTTTTGTGATGTATTCCAAGAAAAGAATGTTAGAGAACAAAACTACATTTCTCTGTCGCTCATTGACAGACGTAGTCCTCGTTGATTAATAACAACTCGGGTTATACTGCCCTCTACAGGAGTAGGACTAGACAGGAAAGAAAACATTCTGGCCACACCTTAGGGGCAGTCCCAGAGGGTATATCCTCTCTCTCTCTGCTACAGCAAATCAGTTTTTTTCTGTCTAGTTAGGAGTAAGGACCTAGATGCCTTGCTAGGATCTTCGGTCCTGGCAGGATTTTTTGCTTAGAAAGATTTTTTTTTAGACAGCTTTTTTCTCCAGTTTCCTGGAGATCTTCAAGCAAGCAAGCTGTAACTGGGCGACGGGCTGGATGTTGAAATCCAGTGGTCACCCCAGTTCAACCTACGAGTGCGTGCAGGCCATAGCTCCGCGCTGGGTCGGCCGCGACATAGTCCCACTGGACGGGGACTGACCCTGCGAGTTAAACGTCTCGCCTGAACTCCAATGACCAACGGAGTCACGGCGTCCGTATTGGTCGACAGCCCCCCCACCCCGGTGGAGAGGGGTTCTGTCAGGAGTTGGCGCCCGCCTGGTTCCGGTATGGTGAGTAGAATGTTCCCCCTCCCCCCCTGTCGGGTTTGTGGTGGACGCGGGCCCCTCTCTGGAATGGTAGGATGGGTCTCCCCTCTATCCTATAACAGGTCACAGATCCCCCAATTTGAGTGTGATTTTTTGTGAACGGAAACCAGGAGGCTTGTTTTGGGAGCTGACTATCTAAGGTCATTGTAAACTGTAAGGGTGACTGAAGTCAGTGGCAGTACTATAAGGGGCATTACTATTGAAGTAAAAGGTATCCTACCTGTCAGAGGTGTACACAGGCCGATGCCTATGCCTGAGTCACTGCAGTCCAGATCGCCATTCCTCCAGCAAACGGTCACTTCCAGAAGGACAGAGGGCTGACTCCCGACGGCCCACGGACCGAGACATCCCGCAGGCCGCTGCTAGCCGCCGCTATCCTTCACAGGCCGCCGCCATTGTCTTGTAGATCGCTCGAGGCCGCCATATTGGCGTAGCCTCGTGTCTCCAGCATGGGGGCGGACATGTTTGAGGTGACCAAACACCTCGAGGAGCTATGGGGAGGCGACGGAAGGCGTGTAAAGGGGCGGAGCAGCCTCCTTTTACCCGGCGTAGCCTCGTGTCTCCAGCATGGGGGCGGCCATGTTTTAGGTGACCAAACGCCTCGAGGAGCTAGGGGGAGGCGCCGGAAGGCGTGCAAAGGGGCAGAGCCGCCTCCTTTTACCCGGGAAAGCCAGCCAAAGACTTCCTGTCTGTAATAGACAGTGCTGGAACAGGTTGTATTGAAACTTCTGAGCATCAAGTGGTGAGCCTTGGGGTCTCTCTCTCTCTCTCTCTCTCTCTCTCTCTGTAGGGGTCCCTAAGCAGGTAACACTGAGGGGCGCTGTGGTGCTGGGGGTCTAAAGAAAAAAAAAAGTTTTATTTTTTTGGCAAAATTATTTTTTTCCGGCAAGTGTCTGGAATAATCATGGACCCTGCCACACAGGTACCCCCACCTGATCCCCTCGAGGTGGCCGCAGGACCCTCCAGTTCACAGAGTATTGATGCATTCACAGCAGTTTTGGAGTCTTTGGTGTCTCGGGTGGAGATGGCCTGTCGGGGACGGGGGTCAAGAAAGCGACCCCCGCCTACCCCTATTTCATCTGATGCTTCAGATTCTGAGATGGTCATTGCAGCTGCAGGTCCCTCTGCAGGGGCTGTTGTCTCAGGTAAAGTTCCCTCAGACAGTGAGGAGGACGTTCCTGCCTCCGCCATAGCACAAGAAGAAGCATTGGTGGACGCACTAGTTGTGTCGGTCCGGGAAACCTTAAGACCTGAGGTTTTCCCGGCAGAGGCAACCGAGATGGAAATTCCCTTTGGTACTAGTAAACCTACCAAGACGGCGAAGGTTTTTCCCTTACCCAAATGTTTTGGTAATAAAATTAAAGAGGAATGGGATCATTCAAAACGTACCTTTACTGTTTCCAAGCGCATTGCTAGACGCTATCCGTTTGAGGAATCCCTCATTAAGAAATGGACGGTACCACCAGTGGTGGATCTACCTATTTCCAGATTGAATAAAGCCACTGTTATCCCGTTGGAGGACGCTCCGTCCTTTAAGGATCCAGTGGATCGGAAGATGGAAGCGGAGTCCCGCACTATTTTTTCCCTGATAGGGTCAGCCTTTAGACCAGTGATTGTCATTGGTTTAGTTTCACAGACATTAACGGAATGGGCAAGATTGGTACGCCATGACCTAAAGGGGAAAGGTATCCCCCAGGCAGCATCTGATTTGGTGGAACAAATTATACAAGGACTGCAGTTCGTCTGTGACGCAGCCCTGGATGCCACCCCCTTGTTAGGGCATGCATCGATGTCAGCGGTAATCCTCAGACGTGTGCTGTGGTTAAAATGCTGGTCGGCGGATCTAGGTTCCAAAAAAGCCTTGGCGAATCTCCCCTTTCAGGGGAATCGCCTATTTGGGGCCACCCTAGATGAGATCATTAAGGATGTCACTGGGGGCAAGAGCACTTTTTTGCCGCAGGCTGCTAAAGCTAAAGGACCTCGTAACAAGCGTGGACCTTTCTTTGCCGCTCATAAAGGGTTTGTTCGCTCCGCTGGGGCAAGCGGGAAAGGCAAAGCCCCTCTAGGAGGGTTTGGCTGAGTCGGGCAAACAAAAGGCCGACTCAGCCAAACCTGAAGGTAAGGCTAATACAGCCTGAAGGTGCGCCCCCACCCGGCTTGAGGGTGGGGGGACGTCTTCACCGGCATTCAGAGCTAGAGCCTTCCTGAATCTCGGACTAAGGGGTTCAGGAGATCATACGATCAGGACACAAGATCGAGTATCGATCACTGCTACCGGTGCGATTCTTCCCTTCCAACATTTAGGTGCTACAGGGAGCGGTAGTTCCCGTTCCCTGAACAGATCATTTTCTTTACCTTTTCCAAAGATTAGTCAGTTCCCTACAGGAATCTGATCCGGTTGAGCAAACAGACCAAGGAGCCTCTAGTCTGGTGACTTCGGTCTCTAATGCTCAACCAGGAGAAATCATCACTCCTGATAAGAATCAAGTTTCTGATAAATGTGTGGGAACAGAGAGCGATCAGACTTTGTCGGACTGCCTGGACCAAGCAGCTCTAGGGCAGCCTGGTTCGGAACCAGTCAGACAATATCAGGGTGATGACTTAGGTCGATCACCAAGGATTTCACCATCTGTGTCTTCATCAGAGCATCCCGGAGGTGGATCTGTTGGCATATCGGCTCAACAGGAAGGCGCAGAGGTTGGTAACGCGTGCCCGCGATCCTCTAGCGGACGCGCTGAACGGCCTAGAAAGGCAGTATCGGCTACTATAAGTCTTCCCCCCTCTCAAGTTGCTGCTGAGATTTCTCCGCAGGATAGAGATGGAGGGAACTCCAGTTATCCTGGAAATTCTAGGCTAGCCTAGTCAGGCCGACTTGGACATACTAGTCGCGAACGCTCCTTGGAGACCTCCTCTCAGGGAGGATCTACGGTCTCAAGGACCGATCTTCCATCGTGCTTTACAGTCGCTGGTTTTAATGGCCTGGCCATTGAGACCCAGGTACTGAAGGACAGAGGGCTGCCAGCTTCAGTTATTCCTACTCTAATTAAAGCAAGGAAAGCGACTTCCAGCAAAGTCTATTATCGCACATGGAAGACTTATATTGCGTGGTGTGAATCTTTGGGATTTCCCCCACGTACCTATTCGGTGACCCGAATCTTGGCTTTTCTGCAAAAGGGGGTTGAGCAGAAACTATCCTTGAGCACCATCAAGGGTCAGGTTTCAGCATTAGCAATCTTCTTTCAGAAGCCTTTGGCTACTCATTCCTTGGTGCGGAATTTCATCCAGGGGGTGCGGCACTTGGCTCCGCCAGTCCTCGCGCCCTTACCACCCTGGAATCTTAATTTGGTTTTGTCGGTTCTGCAGAAACCTCCCTTTGAAAATATCAGGGAGATTCCCTTGCTTACATTATCCCAGAAGGTGGCCTTCTTGGTGGCTATCACTTCTGCACGCAGGGTGTCAGAACTGGCTGCATTATCATGCCATTCCCCATATCTAGTGGTTCATAGGGATAAGGTAGTTCTTCATCCGAAGCCATCCTTTCTTCCTAAGGTGGTTTCAGAATTTCATCTGAATGAAGATATTGTGCTACCTTCCGTGTGTCCTCAGCCCAATCATCCTCTGAAATATGCGTTGCATTCCTTGGATGTGGTTCGGGCAATCGGGGTATACCTGAAGGCTACGGAAACGTTCCGTAAGACGGATTCACTTTTTGTGATCACGGATGGCCCCAGAAAAGGGTTGCCTGCATCTGCCGCAACTATCTCCAAATGGATCAGACAGACGGTGGTACAGGCTTATTCTATTAAGGGTCGGAATCCTCCGTTCCCTGTTAAGGCGCACTCCACTCGAGCGCTCAGTACTTCCTGGGCCTACCGCCATCAGGCGTCAGTGGTCCAGGTGTGCAAGGCGGCTACCTGGTCGTCGGTTCATACCTTTACAAAATTTTATATAGTTGATGTGATTGCATCGGCGGATGCCTCATTTGGCCGCAAGGTTTTGCAGGCCGCAATTTGAGGAGACCGGTGGTCTACCTCGAGGGTTTTTTTCCGTTGGAATTTCAGTTGAGTCTCATCGTGTGATTGATGAGCCTTTAAAACTTCTAGTTGGCACCGGTTGGGCCTTCTAGATTGGATTTTGATTTCCATTTTCCCACCCCTCATTTGTGGTACTGCTTTGGGACGTCCCGAGTTGTTATTAATCAACGAGGACTACGTCTGTCAATGAGCGACAGAGAAAAATGGATTTTTGTAAAATCTTACCGTAAAATCCTTTTCTCTTAAGCTCATTGACAGACGTAGTACCCGCCCCTCTGTTTTTGAGTTGGGTTGGGTTAAATTCTCTAAACACTGCTTTGTGACATAACTGATTTGCTGTAGCAGAGAGAGAGAGGATATACCCTCTGGGACTGCCCCTAAGGTGTGGCCAGAATGTTTTCTTTCCGGTCTAGTCCTACTCCTGTAGAGGGCAGTATAACCCGAGTTGTTATTAATCAACGAGGACTACATCTGTCAATGAGCTTAAGAGAAAAGGATTTTACGGTAAGATTTTACAAAAATCCATTTTTTTCTTTATAGTACATCACGGGACACACAGCAGGTAATAATGACTATCTGGGTTATATGGTACTTTTTGGTGAATGGACACTAGCAGCTAATAGACAGGAAGTTCCTCCCATACAGGAAGAACCTCAGTTTTTTGCCAGTGTCTTGAAGGTGGTGGTCATGGCTGTTAAAGCTCTTCAATCCTAAGAATGATGTCCAAGCTTAGGGGCGCTCTGATCGGATCCATTCAAATGGCTAAGCACTAAAAGGATGGTACCCAAGCCTCGGCTAAGAAGACCCGAGGTTTTGCCTGTAATGTGACCCATCTGGGTGCTGGACCCTGATAAATGGAACCCTGGTTATCTATTATCCCAAGGAGTTTGCCGGCAGGGTGTTCTACAGGTCCAAGGGTGTGGACCCCCTCTAAAATAAGGGGTCCCGGTCCTTGAACGTCCAATGACTAACAAAGCCCGCCATGATCGGTGAAGTTTGGGACCTCTAAGGATCTTGCGGCTGGACTGGTACGTTTTTCCCTCTTTTAAAAAAAAAAAGAGATCTGTTGTTCTGGTCTTTCTCCCAGTGGCCGCTGGGGGCAGTGGTACTGTTCATGCCCTGTGTACTTCTCAGGAGTATTGGAATGCAGTGTCTCCTCCAGTCACTAGAGGGCGCAGGTTTGCTCAGTATTGCCTGTATAGACTGAAAGTGGGACAGCCATTTTTGGTGGACCATGTGGACTGAAGGAGCAGCAAGACATCTGAGACATGTCTTTAGCCCATAGCTACATTTCCATGGGAGAGCTAGGTGACCAGTCAAGGCATAAAGGTATATTTGTATACTTACTGCTTAATCCGGGGGGCTTGCACAACTGTCTGTCGATACACCCCTGTACGGGTATCAGTGCACTTTACAAGGTTTTAGGCTCCAGTGCATTTGGTCTGCAGAAACATATTTTTAGGTGGTTTTAAAGCAACATTAAGGCTGTATTAGAGCCTATATGCTTAACGTATCCTGAAAAATCAGTTGGGGCCAAGTGCAGTTGAGCTGGTGCAGCATAGTAAACATGTTACATGCCTGCTTACTTGCATAAAACACATGCCTGCTTTCTTGCATAAAACACATGCCTGCTTTCGTGCATAAAACACATGCCTGATTTCTTGCATAAAACACATGCCTGCATACTTGCATAAAGCACATGCCTGCATACTTGCATAAAGCACATGCCTGCATACTTGCATAAAGCACATGCCTACTTGCTTGCATAGGCACGTGTTTGTATAGACACATGCTTGCACGAACTCGTATTGCATAAATGCATGGACACGTGTTTGCATAAGTGCATGGTTGCATAGACGCTTGTATAAATGCATGTTTGCTAATTGCGTGGATGCATGTTGCCTGGATGCAGGTTTGCGGGAACACCTGTTTGCATAAACACATATTTGCATAAAACGCATGCTTACATAAATGCATGCTTCCATAAACGCATATTGCATAAAAGCATAAGCATATATGCTTATTTGCCTTGAACTGCATGCATATATGCTTAATTGCCTTGATCCTTGGAGATCTAGGAGATAAAAAGTTGGAATCCTTACTTAAAGCTTCCTTTGCCCTCACTGGCTCTGCTGTTCAACCAGTTATAGCGGCTATAGGTGTTTGCCAATCCTTAAAGGATCGCTTTAAAAGGGTGACTAGAAGTCTGCCTATTCAGGGGGAATCTTCTGAAGATTTGCCGGAGTTTCCTCGTGCCTTGTGTTTTGCGGTAGTTGCCCTTAAGGATTCTATCCAACAGATTTCCGGAGTTGTTCATATGCCCAGAGTACTATGGCTTAAGAATTGGTCAGCAGAATTACCTTGTAAGAAACTGACAGCTTTTCCTTTCCATGGGGAACATCTCTTTGGTGAGGATCTCGATAAATACATCCAGAAATTTTTAGGTGGAAAAAGCACATTTTTGCCGGTAAAAGGAGGATGAAACATCCATCTTTTAAAGCTCCAAGTGTTACGGTACCTCCTAACACGCCAGCTTCTAGGCAGTTCGACAGCCTCAGCCGTCAGGGGTTAGAAGACCTCAAAATCAAGGTTAGAAAAACCCTGGGTCCAAAGGCCATTAGATTAGGTTCCAAATCCGCCTTATGAAGGGGCACCCCCATTAGTTTGGGTGGAGGGGAAGGCTCCTACAATTCTCAAACTTGGGTAGGGGTGGTGAAGGACAGGTGGGTCTTGTCCACAGTGGCACAGGGCTACATGATAGAGTTCAGAGAGTTTGCTCCTTCTTGGTTTCTGGGTTCAAATGTCCATGTTTGCCCAATAAAAAGGAAGTCCTTGTTCCAGGCCCTGGAACATTTGTGGGTACAGGGCGCGATTGTGGAAGTTTCAACTAGCAAAAGGTTCATGGGTTTTTATTCAAATCACTTTACAGTGCCAAAACCAAATGGCGTGGTAAGACCCATTCTAGATCTCAAAGTTCTCAACCAGTATCTGACAATTCGGTCTTTTCAAATGGAATCAATCCGCTCTGTGGTAGCCTCTCTAGGAAGAGGAGATTTTCTGGCTTCCATAGATATCAAGAATGCATACCTCCATGGAACAAGTTTTTCAGGCTCCCTCAGGGGTTCTGTGGTTTGCAGTAGGACAGTGCAATTTCCAGTTTGTTGATCTACCGTTTAGGTTTAGGGCTAAAACAAGACTTGTCCGTAACGGTCCAGTGCCTAGAGGATTTGGGCTGGATTATCAATCTAGAGAAATCTACCTTAAAGCCTGTTCCAGTCTTGGAATATTTGGGTCTGGTTCTCGACAGTTCAGGCAAAAGTTTTTTTTTTTTTTTTTGCCTTCAAAAAAGGTTGTAGCCCTAAGAAGAGAAGTCTGGTTTGGTTCGTAGGGAGGAAAAAGTTTCCCTCCATACGGCTGTGCATGATAATATTGGGCAAAATGGTGGCCTCTTTTGAGACAGTCCCTTATGCGCAATTCCACTCCAGACTGTTTCAGAACAGTATTCTCTCTGCTTGGAACAAAAAGGTCCAAGCGTTTTTATTCCCCTATGTCTCTACCTTCAGGGGTCAGGCATGATCTGTCTTGGTGGATTGTTCTCATCAACCTAAGCAAAGCAAAATCTTTTTTGCCAGTAACCTAGAAGGTTGTAACCAAGGACATCAGCCTGATCGGCTTTGTGTTGGGTAGAGAGACTCTTGCCCATCCACATCTTGAAAATCAGGACAGCCCGTTTGGCACTGTGTCATTGGACAACCAGGTTGCAGGGGTGTCCTGTCAGGATTCAGTCCAACAATGCGACCCTATTGGCTTATATCAACCATCAGTGGGGCACCAGGAGCCAATTGGTTCAGAAAGAGATGAACCACATATTGACATGGGCAGAGAGGTATGTTCCATGTTTGTCAGCAGTATCCCTGGTGTGTGTACAGTTGGCGTGCAGACTTTCCAAGTCGCCAGCAATTGTGTCCAGGGAAGTGGTCCTTGCATCTCAAGGTGTTTCAGCTGATCTGTCAGCATTGGGGTACCCCCGATGTAGATCTAGTGGCATCCAGGTTCAACAACAAGCTGGACAATTTTATGTCCAGAACCATGGATCCGATCACAATCGGAACAGATGCCTTAGTGACCCCTTGGTCACAATTCAGCCTGATGTATGCATTTCCTCCCATCCAACTTCTGCCACGGTTGTTGAGCAGAATTCAGATGGAAGGGAAGCCGGTGATCCTGGTGGCTCCTGCGTGGCCCAGGAGGCCTTGGGTCGCAGAGGTTGTGAGTTTAGCTGTGGGGGAGCCATGGTTGCTTCCATGTCGTCCAGATCTGCTCTCCCAAGTTCCCACATTCCATCCTGCTTTATGGTGGCTGAATTTGACGGCCTGGCTATTTAAACCAGAATCTTGAAGGATTGGGGGATCTTGGGCTCAGTTTTGGCTACATTGATTAATGCCAGAAAACCCGTCTCTAAAAGAATCTATTATAGAGTTTAAAAATCCTATATCTCTTGGAGTGAATCCAAGAAATGGCATCTTTGTAAGGATGTCATTGTTAGAATTCTTGTTTTCTTCAGGTAGCGGTGCTCTTAAAATTGGCATTAGGGACCATTAAAAGTCAAGTCTCAGCCTTGTCGTCTTTTTTCCAGAGACCTTTAGCGACGCACTCTTTGGTGCGGACATTTTATGCAAGGTGTGATTTTCATGGTTCTGCCAATTATGCCACCCCTGTGTCCTTGGGAGCTGAATCTTGTACTCTTGGCACTGCAGAGGCAGCCCTTGGAACCTATTGGGCAGATTCCCCTTGGTATTATTGGTAAGGAAATTGATCTTTTTTGGTTGCTTTTAGGGATGCACCGATCTGACTTTTTTTGACCCCATACCGATATCTGGTGTTGTGAAATCGCCGATACCGGAACCGATCCGGAGCTACACACAAAGCAAGCGGCTGCAGTACAGAGCAAAGCCGCTGCTTCGTGTACGGCTCCTCCATTTACAGGCGGAGTGCATTTGATATCACTCCGCCTGTGAGCCGGGACTATACAGGAAGTAGCGGCTCCCATCCCATACTACAGTGCATCTGCAATCTGTAATACCAATGATTTTTTTGTGTTGCCAGATGGGCCTAGAAAAGGCCAAGCGGCAACTACTTCCACTATCTCTTGGTGGATTTGTGAAGTAATTGTTCAAGCTTATGGCTTAAAGTGTAAGGTTCTGCTTTTTAAGTTAAAAGTGCATTCTACCAAGAGGGTGAGTGCTTCTTGGGCAGTGTATCATCAAGTATCTATGGCTCAGATTTGCAAAGCTGCTACTTGGTCTTCAATTCTTAACATTCACAAGGTTTTATCAAATAGATTTTAGAACCCGAGAAGAGGCTCAGTTTGGTATCAGCGTGTTGCAAGCAGCACTATAAGTTCCTATTGTTGTTTGCCCAGGGGCAGTTATGGGATTTTGTCCCCTCCCCTCAAGGGCATTGCTTTAGGACATTCCAGATGGTCATTATTACCTGCTCTGTGTCCCATGATGTTTGATAAGGAAAAAGGGACTTTTCTTACAGCTTGCCTGTAAAATGTTTTTCTTGGAGTACATCACGGGACACAGATATCCCTCCCCTCTTTTTCTGGAATCTTTATTGCTTGCTTAAAAAACTGAGGTTCTTCCTGCATGGGAGGAGGAGTTATATAGGAGGAAGTTCTATTGGTTGTTAGTGCCCATTCACCTAAAGGTAGCGTATTACCCTGTTCCCACAACCCTGTTCCCTGGTCTCGTCTCTCTATTGGTGTTAATGGAAGTCAGTTAACTGGCAGAAGTCAGGATCAGACTTCACTAGGCTCAAATCTTCTGCAGAATCGTTCTTCTGTCTGCTCTGCCAGGATTGCCCTCTCCATACGAGACATCAATTCCAGTGTCCAATTCAGTGCACAGCTCCAAATGTACAGACAAAAATGATATGACAGATCTGGTTTAAACTGTTTAAAAGTTGGAGGACCGATTACCATTTTTTATTGCCTATGCATGGCTGATCGGTTGTTTGCCTGATCTGACCACCTATAACTTATGGCACTTTTACACTGCAAGTACCGGCTCGGCTCTACTTGGCCCTGCTTGGCTTTCCACTGCATGGTACCACATTGGTACGGTGTTGGAACGGTTCGGTACGGTTTGGTATGGTTTGCTTTTCCACTAAAGTAGTAAAGTAAGTGGGTGGGATAACAACGATTCTCTGACCAATCAGTGGCTAGTAGTGACTGCATGCAAAGGAATGTGGGATATGGTACCGGTATGGTACCTCTTGGAACCACAATCGAGGTGGTACTGTTTTAGAGAGCCTTACCGTTCGGTTCCATGTAGTGGAAAAGCGCCGCCGTACTGTACCGTTACCGAACCGTTCCTACACCATACCATATGGTTCCATGCAGTGGAAAAGCCCCATTAGTGGCCCACTTAATTTGTTGGAGGACAGATGACCAGTTGTATTGCCTATGGATGGATGCTTTGCCTGATTTGACCACCTATAACAAAGTGGTCCACTCAGTTTGGTAAGGAGATTACCTTATCACATTGTAGGCATAGACTGATATGGTTTTTTTCAGGGCCGATACCGATATTTTGGTCACTAAGTATCGGTATCGGCGATATTGGCCAATACTTTAAAGTTTTGAAAAATAAAGACAATTTTTGACACAAATCTGGTACTGAACATTTTAATGTTTGTTAACATTTTGTTAACATTAAAGGGTCGTTCTTCACACCTTACCTGCATGAAAACTGATAGGAAAACCGCACAGCTTTCACTTGCAGGTACATCAGTTTCACATCATGTGATTGTGATGAATGATGCATAAACTGCTTCAGTAGTGCCCTCACTGGAATGATTTTAAATCACTACTGCAGTCAGTGCAAAACTTATAGAAAAAAAGCTAGACAGTGGATTGGAGTGGACTCTAGTACTACTACACTTTTCAATGCTCCCAGTTAGGTAGAACAATATTATAGTGCAGAAAACATAACATTTCAGCATGTTTCTGTTTTTTTTTTTTTTTTTTCATATATTGCTGCCACTTCATTAACACGCTCACTTGGTAAAGGAGAGGAAAAAGGAGCAGAGAGGTATCGTCTAGCATGAGAGGCAAGTCTTTTGTAGCATGTCTCATTTTCTTTCCACCACTGAAGAGGATCACCACTTCTTCTGTCAATTACTGGTTCCTTCAAATAGAGATGAAGGTAATCATCCAGGCTTATTATTGCAGATTTAGAAGAATCCTCCGCATGAGGCCCCAATAAAACACGGAACATGCCATTAATTCGATCACGATGAAGAAGATTCTCTTCTGTTCGTTGTCGTCTTTTTGGACATTTTTTCTTTTTTTTTTTTTTAGTCATCTTGCTGCTCTTCCAGATTATAAAAATGCTGTTCTGGACTTGACTTTTTGGCAGGAACCTGCTGTTGAAAATCTTCTGTCAGCCATTGTTTTGCCTTGGCCAATACATCATCAGAAGAGAAAGCATGGTCCTTGTATCCTTGTATCGAGGATCCAAAAGACTTGCCAGCATAACATTTTTATTCTCTTCATGCTTCTCAAAACATATATCAAAGCTCTTTGGCCTGATGGACCATCATTTAGAAGTTGGAAGATGTGTGCCATGCAACTGAGCTCTGACACTCAGCAAGCCTCATTCCTTTCCGCATGTTTGCTCCGCTGTCTTGAAGGAGCACAAGCATCACTCAGTCTTTGTTGATTCCCCAGTCTTCAAGCATGCCTAGAAACATTTCTCTACTGTACTCAGTGTGGGATCCTTATCCTTGCATCACATTTGTATTCAACACTAATTGACTTTTCGTCCATCTGCAGTCAATGAAGTGGCATGTAAGACTCATTAGTGACTGTTTGTCCTGACCAGCAGTCAGTCATGAATGAGAGTGAATTGCCAGCATTCTCTTGTTGCAGCATAGTCTTTCCTTTTGGTGAATCTTTCCCAGCATTTCGGTTCGATAATACTTCTCACTCTTCACTGTGTACCTTGGCTCAACTATGGACATCAACCGCTTAAATCCAGAGTCAGACACCATTGTAAATGGCTGGTTATCAGTGACCATCTCTGTGATTACTCTGTCCAGCAGTTGGGATCTTCCATTTGAATGTATCCACCTGTTTTTTTTTCCTGAAACATATCTTATTGTTGCCTGGGATAGTGGAGTATGTATTTCACATTGTGATTGTGATTCATTTTGTTTCTGTGCTGCATGATATAATTCAACATGATGAACTCTTAGATGGGCCCAAAGATTTGACGTATTTTTGTTTTTTGCAGTTACTGATCCCATGCTTACATTTGTTTGTGCATGTGTTGCACACGGCTGCTTTTCCTGGAGATGGTTGAGACGAGAAATAGTCCCAGATTACACTTTACTTTTTCTGTCTCTATTCATCTCCATTGCAATTTGAAAGAGACAATATACGGTTAAAAAATCTGCTTGCTGGCTGGCTGTCACCCTGTTGTGGATGGCTGGCTTGCTGGCACCCTGTTGTGGGGTGGGTGGGTGGCTGGCACCTTGCTGTGGCTGCTGGCTGGCTGTCACCCTTCTGTGGGTGGCTGGCTTGGTGTCACCCTGCTGTTTGTGGCTGGCTTTCTGGCACCTTGTTGGGGGTGGCTGGCTTGCTGGGCACCTTGTTGGGGGTGGCTGGCTTGCTGGCACCTTGTTGGGGGTGGCTGGCTTGCTGGCACCTTGTTGGGGGTGGCTGGCTTGCTGGCACCCTGTTTGGGGTGGCTGGCTTGCTGGCACCCTGTTTGGGGTGGCTGGCTTGCTGGCACCCTGCTGTGGGGTGGGTGGCTGACTGGCACCCTGCTGTGGGGTGGGTGGCTGACTGGCACCCTGCTGTGGGTGGCTGGCTTGGTGTCACCCTGCTGTTTGTGGCTGGCTTGCTGGCACCTTGTTGGGGGTGGCTGGCTTGCTGGCACCTTGTTGGGGGTGGCTGGCTTGCTGGCACCTTGTTGGGGGTGGCTGGCTTGCTGGCACCTTGTTTGGGGTGGCTGGCTTGCTGGCACCCTGTTTGGGGTGGCTGGCTTGCTGGCACCCTGTTTGGGGTGGCTGGCTTGCTGGCACCCTGTTTGGGGTGGCTGGCTTGCTGGCACCCTGCTGTGGGGTGGGTGGCTGACTGGCACCCTGCTGTGGGGTGGGTGGCTGACTGGCACCCTGCTGTGGGGTGGGTGGCTGACTGGCACCCTGCTGTGGGGTGGGTGGCTGACTGGCACCCTGCTGTGGGGTGGGTGGCTGACTGGCACCCTGCTGTGGCTGCTGGCTGGCACCCTGCTGTGGCTGCTGGCTGGCTGGCACCCTGTTGGGGGGTGGCAGGCTGGCTGGCACCCTGTTGGGGGTGGCTGGCTTGCAGGCACCCTGTTGGGGGTGGCTGGCTTGCAGGCACCCTGTTGGGGGTGGCTGGCTTGCAGGCACCCGGTTTCGGGTGGCTGGCTTGCTGGCACCCGGTTTCGGGTGGCTGGCTTGCTGGCACCCGGTTTCGGGTGGCTGGCTTGCTGGCACCCGGTTTCGGGTGGCTGGCTTGCTGGCACCCTGTTGTGGGGTGAGTGGGTGGCTGGCGGGCACACTGTTGTGGGTGGCTGGCTTGCTGGTGCTGGCACCCTGTTGTGTTGTGGGTGGCTGGCTTGCTGGCACCCTGTTGTGGTGTGGGTGGGTGTCTGGCTGGCTGTCACCCTATTGTGGGGGGCTGGCTGTCATCCTGTTGTGGGGGGCTGGCTTGCTGGCACCCTGTTGTGGGGGGCTGGCTTGCTGGCACCCTGTTGTGGGGGGCTGGCTTGCTGGCACCCTGTTGTGGGGGGCTGGCTTGCTGGCACCCTGTTGTGGGGGGCTGGCTTGCTAGCACCCTGTTGTGGGGGGCTGGCTTGCTAGCACCCTGTAGTGGGGGGCTGGCTTGCTAGCACCCTGTTGTGGGGGGCTATCTGGAGCCCTGTTGTGGGGGGCTATCTGGAGCCCTGTTGTGGGGGGCTATCTGGCGCCCTGTTGCGGGGTGGGTGGCTGGCTGGCACCCTGTTGTGGGGTGGCTGGCTGGCTGGCACCCTGTTGTGGGGTGGCTGGCTGGCTGGCACCCTGTTGTGGGGTGGCTGGCTGGCTGGCACCCTGTTGTGGGGTGGGTGGCTGGCTGGCAACCTGCTTTGCTTTGGCTGCTGGCTGGCACCCTGTTGTGGGGTGGGTGGGTGACTAGCTGCTGGCACCCTGTTGTGGGTCTATGATTGGCGGCTGGCGCCCTGCTGTGGCTGGCTGGCACAGGGGCTGTGGGTGGCTGAGGCCAGGGCCTGTGGGTGGCTACTGTGGGCGCCTGGGTAGGTGGCTGGATGGCTTATTGGCTTGCTTGCTGCTGGTCTGTGGCCGCTGTCTGAGGTGAGGGAGGTGGCCTAAGAAGGCAGAATGTGTGTAATAGGCCCAGCGCACTGAATCACGTCAAGCAACACACGCAATGTCACTTGTGCGCCGCGCACAATATCGGTAATATCGGCGCCGATGCAGATCTATCGGGAAAAGTGCATATTGGCCCTCTGATTATCGGCTTTGCCGAGTCGATCCCTATCACATAGGGAGTGAAGTTTCCTCCCTGGTTTTCCAGTCACCCTCTTCTACTATCCGTATGTGGTTCTCCTGAAAATGGTGGTGTCGTTTACCCTTTTCTCTCTTGGATTTGATCACTTATATAGACTCTACATGATTGGTGTATTAATCACATATACTATCATTTTAGCAATAAGCGTTTTTATCTGTAGTAACTAGCGCTGCACTATTTGTTATATGGGATGAACTTCCTGTCTATTGGTTGACAGTGTCCATTCACCTAAAGGTAGCGTATAACCAGATAGTCATTATTACCTGCTCTGTGTCCCGTGATGTACTCCAAGAAAAGGATTTTACAGGTAAGCTGTAAGAAAAATCCTACTTTGTGGCTTCTAAAGAATCCAGTGGATGTTCTAGTTTGCTTTAATTTGTGTAAAAAAAAATAAATAAATCAAGTGAACCTGAACATGGGATCACAAAACTAAAATAAGAATACTGCAAGCAAGTTGGTTCAACTCCATGAAAATCTTCAACTACTGACTTTCTAAAACTCAATAATTGCTTAGGGTAGAACCAACCTATATGCCTCATCTCATCCTGTAGCCACCACCCCCTGACCGCATCTGACCCTGGCAACTGGCTAATCAGTCTCTGGACACTGCAATGCATGGGAGTAGGCAGAATGTAACACCTGTACCTTTTCAAATAACCTGGAAGTAGCCCATAGGCAGTACCGAAAAGGAGCTGTGTATACCTGAAAGGGGTCTTACTAGCAGCTATCTTTTTGTTAGTTTAGTATCTTCGAAGATAATAGGTTAAAGAGATTTTATATCAATTTTAGTGAAAACCTGTGAATATAGCTTCGTTCTTTAGGCCTGCACTAATATACAAGTTTCACTTTAATCATTCTCTTAGTGATTGGTCTACAATTTACCATTACCTTTTACTTAATACTGATACTTTTTTTGATTTTCTTTTTGCAGGCACAGTTTGGTACACTGTCTGATTATTTTGAAGCTCTCCGGAAGGTTACCAGCATTGATGAATCCAAAGGCCCCTCATTTTTTCCAGTATTAAGTGGTGACTTCTTCGCTTATGCAGATAGAGATGATCATTACTGGAGTGGATACTTTACCTCCCGGCCTTTCTACAAACGTCTCGAAAGAGTCATGGAATCTCACCTAAGGCAAGTTGTTAGTGTGTGTGTGTTTTTTTTTTTTGTTAAGCCATCAATCAAAGCTTGATTACATTTTAAAAAGTATGCATATTTAACCACTTATGCCCCGGAAGATTTAACCCCCTTTCTGACCAGGGGGTATTTTGCGATTCGGCACTGCGTGACTTGAACGGACAATTGCGCGGTCGTGCGACGCTGTACCTAAACAAATTTGACATCCTTTTTTTCCCACAAACAGAGCTTTCTTTTGGTGGTATTTGATCACCTGTGCGATTTTTTTTTTTTTTTTTTTTTGATCATGCGCTATAAACAAAAGAGCGTCAATTTTGCAAAAATAACAATATTTTTCACATTTTTTTATATGAAATTCCCCAAAAAAAAATGTAAAAATCAAAATTTTTTAACATTTTCGGCCAATTTGTTTTATGCTACATATGTTTGGTAAAAAAAAAATCGCAAAAAGCGTATTTTGATTGGTTTACGCAAAAGTTATCGCGTTTACTAACAAAGGGAAAGATTTTTGTCTTTTTTTTTTTTTTTTGCGGTACTGCGACATTGCGGCGGACAGATCGGACCCTTAACTGACATTTTTGACACTTTTGGGGTTACCAGTGACATTTCTACAGTAATCAGTGCTATACATATACACTGTTACTGTAAAATTACACTGGCAGTGAAGGGGTTAACTTTATTTGAGAGGGAGGGGCTGTGTGTGTCCCTAGGGGCGTGATTCTAACTGTGATTGGCTGTGGCTTGAGCTGTAGGAACAATGATCAACGGTCCTACATAGTAGAACCGTATGATCATTGTTGCTACACAGGGGAGAATGACAGGCGGCTTGTTTACACTAGCCGCCTGCCTTTCTCCCTCTCCACCGACGATCGCCGAGTGAGCGGCGGACATCGGGTCCGCCGGTCACACGCGCGGGGGGTCCGTGACCGCGCGGGAGCATGCCTCCGGCGATGCGCGCTCGCTCCCCAGAGCCTCACAGGCTAGTGACGTATATATACGTCACTTTGCCTGTGAGGGGCTGACCGCCGCAGTATATGTACTTGCGGCGGTTGGCAAGTGGTTAATCAATTACAGGAGGTCGAATACCTTACTTCAGTGGCAGTTGGAGATAGGCCAGACCTAGGATCTCAGGTGCCAAACTTTAATAAACTGAGATCTCTGCAGTCATATTCCAGAATGGCACCAAAAGATAGGATTTACCCACCCCTTGTCCCTCTGCCTCTGCCTTTTACCCCCGTTTCTGTTCCTGCTCCTGCCTTTTTCCCTGTCTGTTCATAGTATTCTATGAAGTTCTTCTCTTCAAATCTACAAGTCAATGTAGACAATGCCTGTGTGAACTTAATTTTGTCTCCATCAGAATTCATTCTTCCCCCTCATGCAAAGAAATGGGAATGCAATGTGTAGTAGGTTGACGCAGCTTTGAAAGGTCAAATGCAGGTGCTAAATAACCCTAAAAGCATCTCAAACTGATGTTGAGTGTTCCTAACAACAAGTTGTATTTGCACATTGGCCCAAGACCAAAGCCTGTAGTCAGAGTCTTCTGTTTTGGATGCACAGCAGTTGATGCATCTACTATTTCCTGTTATTACAACACTTGTGGTTCCCAGCAAGATGAATCCTTCTTGGAAATCCCTTCTTCAAGCTCTATCACAGCTATGCACCCAGAAGAGAAATGTTGGAACCTCCATAGCTCTGCTATGACTACGTGGAGAGTTTCAGCAGCAAAATCACAATAATTTGCATAGCAATTGAAAATACTATCAGCGGTTTTTGAAGATGTTTGAGTTATCAGGTTTGGAGGTAATTATTAACCTCTGCACCTAAAATGTCTTCTGGCTGTCTTTCTGATTCAATTAATCACTTATATGAAATAAGTCGAACTTCTGCTTTACTCTGAATTTCCTCTTCTACATACTTGTTGTGGGTAGCTGACTTTTAGTACATTATTGCTGCCTGCTTTTTCAGGGAATGCTAGATGCTTGGCTGTGTCTTGGTTCAGCATATTAACGTCACATCATCAAAACAAGCATGCTGTAAATTTGTGACAGAAAAGGGCCCAAATTTACTTATCTCTATTCTTGTCTTGAGCCAGCAACTCCACAATAGTCGAAGCATAATATTCTCAATGAGAATTCAGTAATGGCAGGTTCCGTTAATCTCTCTCATGATGCTTTGAAGCTGCAGGGTCAGCATAACGGCCATATAATTTAAATGTAGTAGAAAGGCGGCCATAGCATCACCTGCATTTCTGTTATGACAGGTTTACTTTAAAGTTTGCACCAATTGTAACCATTTTTTATTTTTATTTTTTTTAGTAGCAAAGGCAGCTGGAAGCAGAAATGTCTTTATTTGTTTTTGTTTTTTTAATGCTTTGCTACATCCGAAGTCATTTCCAAATTTGTAACTCATGGTGTTTTCTGCCCTTTGCCACTCCTGTGCTAATTGCATAATATACAAGGTGTTTGCCATACACTAGAATACTGGAAACATTTTATTGCTGAGTTTTATGAAAGTAAATTTGAGAGACTGAAATATAGAAACTGTCATTGCTGAACAGAATGTAAAATACTATTTGGGGCCATCTTCCTGCTTTTGGCACGGATCTTGAAAATGCATGTAGGATGGGAGTTCACACTTTTCAGACATTAGTGGCTGCATTCTTGTTCCAGGTCAAGGAAATATACATACGGTAGGTAATGAAGTAAAGATCAGGTGTATGTACTTATTGTATGAGATGTTAATCGCATGCGTACATTGAATTGATCTCTGTAAATCATTAGGTATCAAGGAGTATAAAAACTTCTAAATAAACAGTGGATGTGCAGCAGTGCATTCGATAAATCCATAATGGAGTGAACCTTGCATAAAGCTCTAAATTAGTTGAAAGGTATATTGATTAGTACAACTTTTAAAGATGAATTCTGTTCCATCTTTTGATGCTACTGTACAGATCTGTAACCTGTAATTATGGAATCTAGGCACTTAAAAGGAAAACAATTGGGCTGAGTTTTATTAGTGCATAGATCATCTTTATTATAAATATTTGGGGCTTTTTTAATGCCTCCAGTTCTTCCAGCCCTTCAGACTTTTTTGTAATTGATGATACAATAAACTTTCTACACTAAAATTTACTTATTACTTGTTTGTTTTTAATGTTACATTCAATTAGGGAATCCTAGAAATGCAATTAAACAGGCATGGTTATGTTTTTACATTCACTGTATTTTGATTGAAGTAATTCCTTTCTGCAAATAAGGCGATATTATATTCCCTATTTGCCTTTATGAATATTGTGCTGCAAGAACAAAGCTCCTAAATGGCTTCTTAGGCTGCCTAATATGTCTTGTCACAATTGTCACAGCCTTGGATAATTCTCAAGGACATTAGATTAGCATTCAAAAAGGCAGAACTCTATGATGAGGTTTTTCTAAAGAATGTTACCTTCAGTTGTTCTTTGTGTAACTTAACTGTTTATGCACATGCATGCAGTATATAGCTGGATCTTTTCCCTTTTACAGGTAATACATTGATATGATTATACACTGTAAATTTGACTTTAACCACTTAAGCCCCGGAAGATTTTACCCCCATTCCGACCAGGGGGTATTTTGCGATTCGGCACTGTGTGACTTTAACGGACAATTGCGCGGTCGTGCGACGCTGTACCTAAACGAATTTGGCGTCCTTTTTTTCCCACAAACAGAGCTTTCTTTTGGTGGTATTTGATCACCTGTGCGATTTTTTGATCACGCGCTATAAACAAAAAAAGAGCGTCAATTTTGCAAAAATAGCAATATTTTTCACATTTTTTTATATGAAATTCCCCAAAAAAAAAATTTAAAAATCAAAATTTTTTTACTTTTTCGGCCAATTTGTTTTATGCTACCTATGTTTGGTAAAAAAAATCGCAAAAAGCGTATTTTGATTGGTTTGCGCAAAAGTTATCGCGTTTACTAACAAAGGGAAAGATTTCTGTCATTTTTGTTGTTTTTTTTTTAACGTGTAATGGCGGCGATCTGCGATTTTTTTTGCGGTACTGCGACATTGGGGCGGACAGATCGGACCCTTGACTGACATTTTTGACACTTTTGGGGTTACCAGTGACATTTCTACAGTAATCAGTGCTATATATATGCACTGTTACTGTAAAAATACACTGGTAGTGAAGGGGTTAACTTTATTTGGGAGGGAGGGGCTGTGTGTATCCCTAGGGGCGTGCTTTCTACTGTGATTGGCTGGGGCTTGAGCTGTATGGACACTGATCAACGGATCTACATACTAGATCCAAGTGATCAGTATCCTAACAGCAAGGAGAATGACAGGTGGCTTGTTTACACAAGCTGCCTGACATTCTCCCTCTCCCCCGCCGATCGCCGAGTGACCGGCGGACATCGGGTCCGCCGGTCACACGCGCGGGGGGGTCCGTGACCACGCGGGAGCGCGCCTCCGGGGGCGCGCGCTCGCTCCCTAGACCCTCACAAGCTAGTGACGTAGCCCTACGTCACTTTGCCTGTGAGGGGCTGACTGCCGACGTAGATCGGCGTTAGGCAGTCGGCAAGTGGTTAAAGTGTCACTAAACTTGCATCATAAAAAAAACTGTCAAATGCTGTATTACATGTATGCTGTTCATACTTAGTCACTATGAGATTTGTTTTCTATATTCTGGAAATAACCTGGTTGATTCTGCTATTCTCTTGTTTCTTTCCATGTCCCCAATTCAGCTAGAGATTTTTGCAGAGCAGCGTTGGCGACTCTGCACATGCTCAGTTTTTAGTGAGTTTCTATGGTGAGATATTTCCTCCCTATCACATCTGAGCGACCCATTTGGCTATTGAGTCACGTGTGGGGGTATACACAGTGGTAAATGACAGCCCACTCCCTCCTGCCTCCTCTATGCCCACTAACCAGCTAAACCCAGTGGGATTGGGATATTACATGTCGATTAGTGGAGGCTTCACCTCTCTCTTTGAAGACACAGGCTGGAAGGGCTTGACACAGCCTTGTCTGGCAGAAATCCACCCACACCATGTTGTTTCCACAGAATAATAGATCTGATTTCAAATATAGATTTGTAGGCCAATTTAAAACAGTTGATTGATATTTATTTTTACTCTGTATTCCAAAGGCTGTTTTTTTTTTAACATGTGACCAGCAGCAGTGGAGTAGAAGCTCCTCATGCTTATGTTTCCCTGCAGACAGGCTGGGAAAGAGCTGGGTCATGTGACCGCTTTATATCGATTAAGAAAAAAGGTACTTAGATGTGTTTTATTTCTTTTTTTTTTTTTTTTTTTATTATTATTAAAATAGTGTTATCCACGTAAAAAATAGAAGAGACACTCTAAATTAAACAGTGTGTTTAGTATAACTTTAATTATTATAGTGATTTTACACATTATAGAGGGCTCTACTGTAGAGATTATATTTAAGCTAACTAGTGCACAATGGAAATGACCTAATTGGACAATGGCCTTTTTTTTTTTCTTTTTCTTTTTTGCTTTTGGAAGCTGATTAAACTAGAGATTATCACATAAACAGTGACAAGATCTTTTTACTAGGTCCATCTATTCAGCTGCACCTGTTTATGAAAATTATATTTTGCAATGGCAGCACGAATGTTAAATTTATAAATAATTGATTTTAACTCGTCATATTTTTGTTTTGAATTGAGTGATGAAGAGTTACATTTCTGTCAGTTATAGAGCAAAACATAGAGTTGAGGCACTTAGGACTTTCATGGTAGGTTATAAACAGTAAGGCCCCTAAAAAGTTATACAAAATGTAATATAACAAATACAGTTTAAAAAAAAAAATCCCTGTTGTGTATACAGAATGCACCTAGACATTCAAGAAGGGAGCCCAACATAGGGCACAGCAATACAAAAGATCACACTTTTACATTACGACATTGAGTACTGAGCGGTATACTCACAATCAGAGGGCCCCCCTAATCAATAAACTACCAATTTCATGACCTAAACTCTACATGTTTCGCAGGGAAACCGCTTCTTCGTGAGTAATATTGGTGGAGATTAACATAAAAATGAACACAAAACTGAAACCAATGTGTTCATTCTTTGTGTGGTATATGATATGTATTGTATTGTTATGGTTCATTTATGTGTGTATATTTTTATTATTCTTCATCTTTTCATTTTTTTTTACATCACACCTCTCTACCAATATTACTCCCTAAAGAAGCAGTTTCCCTGTGAAACATGTAGAGTTTAAGTCAAGAAATTGGTAGTTTGATTGGGGGGCGTAATCTTTTGTATTGCTGTGCCCTACGTTGGGCTCTCTTCCCTATACACAACAGGGAACCTTTTTAAATTGTATTTGTTATAATAAATTTTGTATAACTTTTCAAACAAACTTTTTATTCAGTGCATTACTGTTTATAATTTACTATGAAATTCCTAAGTGCCTCAACTCCATGTTTTGCTTTATAAGTGATATTATAAGACGGAGGTACATGTTTGTAAATTGAAGTACATATGCAGCACATATTCTATAATACATTTCTGCCAGGTTTATATTTATGTCTGCAATTTATTGCAGATTTCCCCTCACTTTGGTCAATGTGACACCCTTGCAAGTAATGGAGGATGCAGTTGTCTCCAGAGCAGACAGGCTCAGAAAGCAATAAAATCACTGTAGAGAGTTGTAATCCTCCTCACTCAGCTAAAACTGTACTTTTGCTATTTTTTTTGCAGAGGTTCCCAGTTTAGTGTCCTAACCGGATGTTGGGATAAATCTCCCGAACAAGAAAACCTATTTTTTTTGAATTGGGCTTTAAAGTGTAAATGTACTTTTTGAAGAGAAATCAGTCCTCCCATAATCTGTATACTTTGCAAGGACATTGCCAAACATAATTTCTTGCTTCCTACCAATTGTTTTGGAACTCAAATAAAAATCTTTGTGTTGTAGTAAGAAGAGGGGGAAAAAAACAGCTGTGAGCCATTAACATGAACAAGAAATGCATATATGGGAAAGTGGATTTTTTTTTTTTTTTAATGAAATTACAAAAAGGCTGGTTGTAGCAGTTATTTATGAAAAGTAGACTTGCCCTTTAGGCATTTTGAAGATTCACATTTTTAATTTTGATTTAGCTAAATAGCCCATTTCTCAAGATCCCAGGTAGTACTACTTGTATATGACAAGAACCGCACACAAAGATAACCCCACTTTATTAAATCAGAGAGCAGGAGGGAAAGGCCCAGGAAATTCAGTCTCCTGGAGTTGTGATGCATGCCACACCCCAGTAGACCAACAAATTGGTTCAAAGCTATTTTGATGCATTTATTTTATGGTCCCGTGATAACAGCTAGGATAACTTTGTACCTATGTACCCTAAAGTGGTTAACATTTTTATACCCACTGAATTGACTAGCCTCAGGTGATACAGAGGTGAAACAAATCCTCCTACATAAGTTGTACCTGTTTGTTTTCAGCCATCTCTCCTCTACAGCTGTTCAAAACAGACTTTAGACAGCATTTCTGAAATGGGGCAGGGATTCTGATGTCGCACACTGCATAGCATAGAGCAGGAAGCGGAGTGTAGGGTGTGTAGGGCTGAGTGTGGTCATAAGGAAACATGCACAGCTGAGACTGCCAGTCACATGCTGTGTGCAGGGGCGAGGGCTGTCTCCCAGGATTGTCTGGTGTTGACAGAGGCTGTTACATGTAATTTATGCAGATAGCAGAAAAATGAAAGAGGAGACCGAAATCATATTGGGTGGTTTGAATCAAGGCAAGTACACCCTATAGAAGGATATACCTTGGTTATTTTTTCTTATTTCAAAGTTTTGCAACCATTGCCCTTGCTGTTTTCAGACAGGTAGTTCTGATTGCCCAAATGGTGTCAACAGTGTCAATAATTTGTTTCCTGCGTCTCAGAAATAATTATGCTTTGCAAGTGGTTTCTGTCTGACCTTTTCCCACAGCAAAAATCATGTTCAAGGACAAAAGTGCTGCAAATGAGACCAGTGGAAAACCGCAAGAATCGAATGTGTTAACAAGTGGACTTTTAGTTTTTGTTGCAAATTGCACCCAAGAATCTACAATGGCTAACGTTGTCTGCCGCTGACCAGATATAGCTTTAATATTGGTTAGCCTTGTCAGGGGTCATTCATGAATATTAGTTATCGTAGTCCCACCCCTTTATTTCCCAACCCCATGAAAATGGAAAGAGTGTAAGTTTGAAAGTCTTGTTATGACTAAGAACAAGGTAAATTATGTCACCTGCAAGTGTGCTGTGATACCCCACTAATAATCACTAATGAGAAAATTCATTATGTTTATAATGTGAAATCCCTCATAACAATAAATGTTCACTTTAGGGTGGTTATTCTAAATGCTTCATAATCCTTTATGAATATGGTGTATTTAAGTTTGATTAAAGCGGCCCTCAACCATTATCTGGCATGTATTTTAGCACCTTAGACAGATGTATACTAGCTCTCCTGATTTATTAGGCATTAAAAATGTATACTTTGTAAAAGAATTAAAGCTGCACAATTAATCGTTAAAAAATTGGTATCTCTATTCAACCCCCTCGCAATCTTAATCCGGCCTTTCCATGATTCATACAGTGCAGAGCCGTTCTCTGCTCGCTCACAGCTGTCAAAAAAAAAAAAGCCTTGTGCAAATATTTTTCAACATTGTTCAGAGCTGGGAGATAACTATAAACATGTTTTACAATGTATCATCTTGTTCTTTTAGATCATAGGGTTGAACTTCGGTCTGTAAATGAGGGCATTTTAAAGTGGAGTTCCACTCAAACTGGAACTTCGCCTTTACATACTCCTGACCCCCTGACATGCCACATTTTGAAATGTCATATTTTTTTTTTGGGGGGGGGGGGGGCGGGTACCTAGATTTGACATGTTTTCTCCCCCCCCCCCTCTATGCAATCTTCTGGGACACGTCAAAGTTTCCAGACGATTGCCCAACCATTTACAACACGCAGAGCGACTCGCGCAGTGCGCACCCGGCTGTGCAGCCACAAGCTGTCACAGCCGGGTGCCCACACTAGAGATGCCGGTGCCGCCAAGAGGAGAGGGAGAGCATCTAGGCTTCGGGCGGCCACATTGCTGAATCGTGGGACAGGTGTGTGTTTGTTAAAAGTCAGCAGCTACACTTTTTGTAGCTGCTGACTTTCAATAAACACAAAAATTAGTGGAACCCCGCCTTTAACTATTAAAGACTAAGCCCTTTTCTGACACTTGTTTCTTACAAGTTAAAATCAGTATTTTTTTGCTAGAAAATTACTTCGAAACCCCCCCCCCCTCCCCAAACATTTTATACGTATATATATTTCTCTAACGTCCATTGACAGACGCAGCTCTCATACTTCTTATCCATTGGGTTATGCTGAAGTAGTTCTAGGCAGGAAAAAAGCAATTTGTTTCTGCCTAGAGAAGGAGTAGGACCTAGGTTTCCTGCTGGGACTTCGGTCTCAGTTTTTTTTGTTCTTTTAAGAATATTTTGTTTTATCTTTACTCACTTTGCTAGTTAGTGTTCAGGGGGTCCTCCTGGGGATCTACAAGCAATGCCGGCTGGGGTTTCGCACTGGATAAATCTAGATCTTTAAGGTCTCCCCAGCCTGGCCTATGAGCGTGAGCAGATTATAGTCCCGCACTAGGCCTCGCCATGACGGAGCCCCTTTCTGGATGGGGACGAGCCTGCGAGTGAATGTCTCGCTGGGACGCAATGACCTGGAACACCCTGAGTTGTAACGTACCCCTCGGCTGGCAGCACCTCCGCTCCGGGTGGGGGGTGGTTCTGCCCGGAGCAGAGCCCACCTTGTTCATAGTGTGGTTAGTAAATGTGGCCCCCCTTGCCCCTCGGTGGTCTTGGGAGGATGTGGGCCCTCTCCTGGGGATGATGGGACCTGGACTTCCTAAAAGATCACCCTGGCATGTCGGGTTACCCGGCCTTGTGCCCTGTCCCCCTCTCCCGCCCCCTGGGGGGGGGTCACTGTGGCGTCCTGGGGGGGTGGCAATGGTACATTTTTTCCTGCTGGGTCTGGTTGTAGATCCTTGAGGCCTTCTTGTTGCGGGTCCCTGATGGCATGGCACGCCGTGGGCGCAATGTAAAATATTTTTCCCATTTAACTTGTATGGGGCAGCCTTTTTCCCCTGTGCTTCTTATTGATTTGCATTGGCAGCCATTTTTGTGTAGCCCTATGGAGTTACACAGGTAGCGTGACCTTTCACATTCTAGGCTGATGTCATATCCTATGACTCCCATTTCCTATTGCACAGTCCGATTCAGGTGGTTTCCTCCTGAAGGTGGTAAAGTACTGGGGTCTTTGTGGTAGGAACCGCGATCTGCGTTTTTAAAGTGACAGTACTCCTTTATTCTGTTGCATTGAATATGGAGTTCGAGGCAGTGAATTCACCCTCAGACCCCCTTCGTTCGACGCCGGACCTTCCAGATCGCAGTCGCTGGCCGTGATTTCAGCAGCTCTGGAAAGCTGGCGACCAAGGTCAATTTTGCAATGCAAAAGGTTGCTCCCTGAAAACGGCCGCTGCCTTCTCCATCATTGGTGGGGGTCCTCTGATTCAGAGGCTTATATGGTCGCCACAGACACCCCCTGCCTGATGGGTCACTGTTCTCGCAATGGGATGGTGAAGAGGACCTGTCTTCAGCCGCAACGCGGAAACAAGCGCCCTTTGGTGGAAGCTCTGATTGTTTCAGTAAGGGAAACTTTAAAAATGGTAGATGAGTCCACGCTGGCAGGGACACAGGTGTCTTTTGGTTCCTGCAAGACCCAAAAATGACCAATGGCGGCACATCAGGCACGTGTTAGTATCCAGCATTCTTGAAGTCAAGTGTGTGTATATGATTTGCTTGCCACCTCTGTGGCCATGCTTAAAAGGGTAACTCCACTTATATGGGAAGAAATATTGCATATACAATTGTCACACACGCCATATTGTAATTGTGTGTCATTAAAATAGCTTTTCCTTCTAATCTGCATCTGCTGTAATTTTCTGTAAAATTAAATGCAATCTGGCAACCTGGAAGCATTCTGTACACAATTAGCGTACAGAACACCCTCAGAGATGTAATGTCCTGCTTATGTGATTTCCCAGAAGTCTGCACTAAGACCGAAGTCAGATTTTAGGCAACAAAACAAAAATGTCAGTTTTGATAAGATACCCCTAAAGGGTTAATCACTTCTAAAGGAATGCAGATTCTTTCATGCTCCTCATAGGAGCCTTGCAAGTACATCAACTGATCAGAAATGAAAAATCCATTCTTCAGAATTAGTCCTGCACAAGACATGATCTATCAAGAAGTTGTTCTCTGAGAGCAGAAGCAGGTAGGGCTGCAATATAGTTTGTTAAAATTCTTTTGGTACATTGGTCACCCAGAGGGGATTTTTTTTTTTTTTTTTCAACAAAAGTGGAGTTACTCTTTTAAGTATACTGAGAGAGGGCTCTGTCACTTTGCATTGCATTATGGGGTATGTGCCGTGGGCGGACTTTTCTTTAATGTGATGGAAAGGAGTTAGCAGTGGGTTCCACTGGAGGGATGTAGGAAATGAAAAGAAAAGTCCCTTTTCATACTGATTGATGCTTAGTAAACTGTTTAGTGTTAATGCATGTTCAAGTAAAAGGTACAAATTATTTTTTTCTTCTAAACCAATATTTGCCTATCAAGGAAATCCTGCATAAAAATAATAAGGCAATGCAATACATGTGTAAAAAGTGCAGTAAACCACACCAACCACATTTTAGATTTCTATAGTCAGATGAGACAAGTGTTTGTTTCACTTTGGTCAAGATTGGTCTCTACCCTTTTCACAGTCATTCTAGAGTGTTTTGTTTTTTTGTTTTAATTATAACCATTGTGTCTTTTACTATTCTATGAATGTGCTCTTATAACAGCCCATTTTTATTGCTGCAACCTTGTATATGCAGACTCACTGTTCTAATGGAACATTTTGCATGTGCATTTTGTCCTGCGTTGTACTGATAACAAAGATCTAACAATTCCGCTCATAAGTCTTGGCAGTCCTATGCCTTCCATTTAAAAATAGCACATGCCAATAAATAATAGCCCTTTCTGGAGTTGCAGGTCATCCATATATTTTTGAATGCACACAGTAGATGTGTAAAGATTAAACATGCGTTTAATCAGGTTTACTTTGTAATTAATACTCTTCAAGAAAAAAAATAAGGTTCAGCATGACTCATTGTTCCACCCTGCTAAATGCAGCATTGTGCACCACAGCAGAGAGAAGCTGAGCTGAGGCCCTACCACTGAGATGTGTGACAATAGGAAACAAATGTTTAGTTACTTATACTTTCACTTTCAGGTCTGCAGAAATACTGTATTCTCTAGCTATTGTGCAAGCTAAGAGAAACCGCAAACTGACAGCTTTTCCATCGGCAGAACATTATGAATTACTGACAGAAGCCAGGAGAAATTTGGGACTTTTTCAGCACCATGATGCAATCACTGGAACAGCAAAAGACTGGGTGATGGTGGATTATGGCACAAGGTAAATAGAATTGGTACACTTACAAATAAAATGTAATATTATTTTACAAGAAGGTTGGCAGAACCTTCTTGCAGCACCTTCAGAACTTGTTTGTTTAATGGATATTACAGAAGATATTCTGGAAGGTCATGCTTTGTGATTAAGAATAGTATATCCTAGAACTAAAATAGTTTACAGAAATGTTTGCCTACCCAGTTAAGAAAATACGTAGTAGGTGGCTGCATTTTTTTTTTTTTTTTTTAACCAAGTAATCCTGCCAGTTCCTCACTTGCTGACCTTGGATGACAATACTTACTGACCAAACGGTCTATGGAGAAGCTTCATTGTCACCAGTGTTAATTTTGGCAGCAAATTTCAATTTAGTTTTAGTCTTAGGACTAAAATGGCATTTTAGTTTTAGTCCCATTTTAGTCTTCTGCAAGTGTTTTAGTTTTAGTCGTATTTAGTCTACTAAAACGTTCTACATTTTAGTCGACTAAAACGTCCTACATTTTAGTCGACTAAAACGTCCTACATTTTAGTCGACTAAAACGTCCTACATTTTAGTCGACTAAAACGTCCCACACATTTGAGGGAGCGGCTACAGATTGGTCGAAATTCGGCCACTCCATACTGAGCCAGCCAAATTTCGATCCATCTATGGCCAGCTTATGTCTATTTTTAACTAACTGGTAAAATCAACAATGAGTGGGGCCAAAAACTCTATACCAAATATTAAATTTGTTAGACAAAAAAATGTAAAAGCACAATCTCATCTTTCATTTGCAAATTTAAGGGAAATCCACATGACCACTTCATGGTATCGTCATTCAGTGTGTCCCTACTCTAACCTATAGAACCTGATATACAGATAAGCCACTAGAGGGAAAAATCTATATATGAAATGCAGTAATCAAAATATGGAACAGCAAGTATATAAGTGTATCGGCAAAAATTTTCAGGTGAATATTTCAATAAAATACAATGGGGTTGATTTACTAAAACAGGAGAATGTAAAATCTGGTGCAGCTTTGCATAGAAACCAATCCACTTACAAATTTTATTTATTTATTTATTTTCAAAGCTTAATTGAACAAGCTAAAGTTAGAAGCCGATTGGCTATCATACACAGCTGCACTAGATTTTGCACACTCCAGTTTTAATAAATGAACCCCAATGTGTAGTCACTAAAAATACTGTGTGGTTTTCTATAAAAGGTATGTTTTTTGAGGGCAAAAGGGGTTAAAGAGGAAGTAAACCCTCCTCTGACACTTTTACCTATAGGTAAGCCTATAATAAGGCTTACCTATAGGTACTGTAAATATCTCCTAAACATGTACCGTTTAGGAGATATTTACCTTACATGCAGCCAGTGATGTTACTGGCGCATGCGCTCTGAAGGAACGGCCGCTGGTGCCATTTCTTCAGAGACCCGTGCCGTCACTGTCGGCTCCCGCGCGTGTGACGTCACCGCGGCTCCGGCCAATCAGATGGCAGGATGCCGCGATCCTGGAAGACGGGCGACTGGACATGTCGCCCGTCATAGAGGTGAGTGGACGGCACGACGGGGGCTCGTTCTAAGGTAAGTATTTCATAATGAGCTAGTATGCTATGCATACTAGCTCATTATGTGTATCTTTTAGGGTGTAAAAAATAAATAAAATTTTAGCGGAGTTTACAACCTCTTTAAGTAACTGAATTCTAGGTTTACTAGCTACCAGTATTGGATATTATGGCAAGCTCCCAAAGCACAAGATCCCTTTATTTGGTCATGAGGGTGTACTCCCTGGAAAACTTGCTATGATTTTGATTGCAGTTAACTATTAAAAGAATAATGCATGATAATGTATTTACATTATATGAAGAAGCAGTAACGAAATGTACAAAAACAAGCCCTCATTAACTTCCGTAAGGTATAAGCAATGTGGAGAAATTCACAACAAAGGCACTGAACCAACAGATCCTGTCACTTTTAAATGTCAGGTGCTTCTAGGTTGTGATCTTTAAAGTGGTTATAAATCCCATTTATGAAATTTGATCTAAGCACATATATCTGTAGTGTTTTACTTATTTCTCTCCAAAGCTCTAAGTGCCATGTCTTTCTGGAGCTTGTTCCCCTTTTATCAGCAGGGTCACTTCTGACAAGTTCTCTGACACACGAGATAACAGCAGCTGAAAATTTGTGTCGGGGAGGGAGCTTAGAGGTAGGTAAGGTAGGTAGAGAGAGCTTGTCTATTCAGACTGCAGCTCTGGATGCTCCTTTGCTCCTCTGCCTATGTGGAGGGGGGAGGGGGGTGCCTTTCCTCCAATCAGCTCGCACAGAGTGTAAACCTAGATTCCACACCCACTGCTGGAAGAGGAAGAAAGATTTTGATCACAATCTGCACGTTCTAAATAGTTAAAAACAGGTATATACTGCGCTAGATCAAAGAAAAGACAATGTGTTAATAATACCAGCTGCTAGCATAAAAAGTTGTTGTACCTCAACCCAGCAATAATGAAAACAGGAGTATGCAGCGCTTGGTGGAAAACACAAAAACCAGCAATCTGTGATATGCAATATGTTTAAAACATGACAAAGTGTGCTGAGAGAAACCGTAAAAGAGGAGTCCGTGGAGAGGAAGAAGGTCCAGCAGGAAGCTCAGGTGATATGTCGAATAGATGTAACCTCCACCAAACACCAGAAATGATGGCCTCTTACCAGACTTATATGATCCCCATGACAGAGATCACATAGCGCTTGAAACAAGGGCTCCTCACACTCCACAGCACTCCTCAGTATCTGTACATGTAAGGGATCACCTCCAGCAAAGAAAACTGCCTC
The DNA here is from genome assembly GCF_965119305.1 of Pelophylax lessonae. NCBI lineage: Eukaryota > Metazoa > Chordata > Amphibia > Anura > Ranidae > Pelophylax > Pelophylax lessonae. The sequence continues at coordinate 176,961,648 of NC_138768.1, forward strand.
AGTAACATCAAATGAGATCCTCTCATGGAAACATACAGTCATGCCACATGTAGGAAGAAAAAAATCTCACATGGTGTAATACGTTCAAAGTATTGCTTTAAAGGAAAGTAGATTTTACACTCACATGTGGACCACGACATATAGGCATCTAAGTAAAGTCTTGCGGGGATCTCCCGATGGAATATGCGGTAGCTGCAGCCCGGTCTCCTGCGTTGTGTGACAGGACACTAAAGGGTGTACACAGAGCGGACGATCACCGGTGATTTGACATGTACCCGTTCCCCCTTCCGCTAGGGCCACCCAGGCGGCTCGAGCAGAAGTTCTCCTCTTCCTCCTCCCTTTCTGCTATCTTCTGGGACAGGTCAGAGGTCCCAGAAGATTGCCCATCCACTCAGGACGTGCATCGCTACTCTCGCACTGTTCACCCGGCTGTGAAGCCATAAGCTGTCGCAGCCGAGTGCCCACACTAAACATGCCTGCGCGGCGAGGAGAAAAGGAAGAAAACGGAGGCTCCCGTCAACTGCAGCGCTGGACCGTGGGACGGGTGTGTGTGTGTTAAGTCAGCAGCTACACTTTGTAGCTGCTCACTTTTAATAAATACAAAAACGGGTGTAACTCTGCTTTGAGCATACCTTTTGGTTGGAGGAGATATCAGTCATCACTACCCAGGGCCTAAGCAGTGTCTAATTTCTTTATGTTCAGTTACAGTTCAGCGCTTACTGTATGTAGTGTTCAGGCTGGATTTGGCAGCTGCCAAAGTATAGCTGAGGAGTTAGTCAATATTCTATACAACCAGATCCCATTCCTCAGTTAAGTGGATGTGTATTTAAAGGAGGAAAATAGCATCAAGCAAGCAATATTGCTTTAGAAAGATCAGACAATGGTAACAAATATTTTAAAATAAGTTAAATTGACTTTAATAATGCTGTGTCACAGTGGGGCATTGTGTGTACTGGTGACACCATTCAGCCTAATTTATTGTTTGTATTTCATTTTGTTGCTTGTTAATTTTTTGCCTATGTTTTTTGTTATTTAAATGGACAGGCTGTACCACTCGCTGCTCAACCTGAAGAGAGTGATAGTAGATTCAGCACATCTTCTTATTCTGAAGAATAAAGACATGTACAGCTACAACCCCTCTGCTCCGTTCTTCAGTATGGTGGGTTAGTTGTTAAAGATGGAAGCTAAATATCCATAATTTCATATATCAGCCTTAAAGTGGTTATAAACCCAAAATGTTCTCTTCCAATTCAAACCCTTCACTTCAGATATTGTATGCTTATAGCATTTCATTTTAAAATGGTCACTTTTATGAGTACTGGTAATGTACTGTTTTTTTCCTATTTATCTTCTATTCTATTTTGTTTTTTTTACATAATGTTATGTCCCACATAAGGTTCCCTAAATCTCTGTTTGCACTGTATGAGCTCCCATTTACAAGTATTTGGCAGTGCAAGGAAAATAACTTTTTTTTTTTGAACATTTGATGATAGGATATGGGGGTTAAAACTTTTCTCAGGCTGTTATTGTGGTCTATGTTCACATCTAGATACTTTCCTTTCATTTCCTGGACATCTCTCCAAGTGACACAGACCCATCTAAACATATTTTCTCTTTTGTTCATTGACGGACACAGATCACAGGACACAGATCCTTAGCTTGACCATTGGGGTATACTGCCCCCTACAGGAGTAGGACACTAGGCAGGAAAAAGCTTGACTACGCCTTTGGGGCAGTTCCAGGGGGATACTCCCACTCTCAGCTATTGGCACTCTGCCTAGTCAGGAGTAAGGACCTTGTTCCTTGCTGGGATGTCTGGTCCTGGCAATTTTTTTCCTTTTAAATGGCACTTTTTCTATCTTTGTTTTGTTCCTGTGAATGGCACTTTTTCTATCTGTTTTGTTCCTGTGAGAATCTACAATCAACTGCCAGACTGGGCGACGGGCTGCATAATTTAGATCCAGATGGTCCCCCCAGTCTGGCCAGTGAGCTTGCGCAGGTCTCAGCTCCGCCGCGACATAGCCCCACTGGACAAACGTCTGGCGAGGGGGCATATGACCTGACCTCGGCCTGAGTGGCAGCGATCCTCCTGGCCCGACAGCCCCCCCATTCCGATGGAGTGGTGGTCTGTCAGGTGTGGTGTCCACTCTGTTCCTAGTATTGTAGCTGTCCCCCCCTCTTCCCCTGGAGGGTTTTGGGGTGAACGTGGGCCCCTCCCTGGGATGGTGGGACCCTCGGGTACTCCTCCTTCCCCCCAGCCCCTCTAAAATTTCAGTGGTCACTGTGGGGCTTGAGGCCTACTAGGCCATGCGGCCTCATAGGATCATATTGGTGCAAAGGAAAGTAGGTAAGGCTACATGCCATAGGTGCTGTTTATATGAATAGGACAATAAAAAGTTCTATTTAGACCTTAATGAAGTTCATGTGCTAGCTCCTTTGAATGGCTGCTCAGTGTGCAAGCAAGAAGAGGCTTTTGGGTTGCTGGGAAGGAAACCCAAGTGCCATCTAAGTGTAGCACATCAGGTATTTATTAGCAAGTAATGTAATATACTCACAAAACTCGTGTGGTAAGGCATTAGAGAGCGCTGTGGTGTATGTCCCCCTGTGGATAGGGATCTGTCAGGATGGCCTCGGCGGCAACATCTGGCATTGATGGCACGTCCCGTGTACAGCAATGTGTCCGTACAGCCTAACGTGACGTTCACTTCCGTATGCAGGGAAGTTGCCAAGGCAACGTGTTTGCGGAGCGTGCGCGCCTTCAGGCCTCGAAGGAGCGCATGCTCCGCAAAACTCGATTGGCAACTCCCTGCATCTGGAAGTGAACGTCATGTTACGCTGTGCGGACACATTGCTGTACACGGGACGTGCTGTCGTTCACCGACTGCATCCTTGCCAGCCGTAGCCGCGGAGGCCATCCTGACAGATCCCTCTCTATGGGGGACATACACCACAGCGCTCTCTAATGCCTTACCACACATGAGTTTTCTGAGTACTATTACATTACTTGCTAATACCTGATGTGCTACACTTAGTATGGCACTTGTGTTTCCCTCCCAGTAGGCCGTGCGGCCAGCTTGGCGCCTCCCTTGGAAGGTCTGGCGCTGTGGGGGCAGTTTATTTTTTGATGGCAGCCATGCCGCCATTATTGTGTAGGGCACCTGCCCCTTTGTAGCGCTGCGGGACCATCAGGGTAACCTGCCTGTGCATCCGCCTCATGGTGGCCAGCCCCCTTTTAAGGGACCCATGTCCTATTATGCGGCTTCTATCTCTGATTGTTTTCTGGGTGAGCTTAGTATATAGCGCCCTCATCTGTCTCATCGGATCCTGAATCTTTTTCGGCCGCCGCGGATGCTACTCACCTTACGGGGTCTGTGTCCACGCACCCTGAGTGCTCAGATAGTGAGGAAGATTGCTCTGCTCCTCTAGCGCGCATAAAACGGCGCTGGTGGGTGCACTGATTGTGCCAGTGCGTAAAACTTTGAAAATGGAGGATGCGGCTGATGGTGCGTCGCAGGCGCCGGTCCCTTTTGGCACCCACACGCCCTCCAAAGCAATGAGGGTGTTCTCCCTTTTCCGCTTACTTTGACAACATTGTCACAAAACAGTGGGGTTGTCCTAAACGCACTCTTGTGGTCCCTAAGAATTTTGCTATGCGGTATCCTTATGGGGATTCAATGCTTAAAAAGTGAATGGTCCCTCCTGTAGTGGACCTGCCAGTTTCCAGGTAGGTAAACCTACCTTTAATTACTGTTGAAAAGTCCCCGGCTGATAGGAGGGCGGAGGCTTTGGCCCGCCATATGTTCGCTGTGGCTGTTTTGGCACTTAGGCCTGTATTTACTATTGTCCTGGTGTTGCAAATTCTGTCAGAGTGGGCTACATTTTTACGCCGGGACCTGGAGGGGAAACCACTTCACCCTGCCTTTGGGGAGCTGGTGGGTCAGTTGGTCCGGGGGCTACAGTTTATCTGTGATGCCTCTTTGATTCTAGGCTGTCTGTATCAGCAGTGGTCCTTCGGCGCATTATCTGGCTTAAATGCTGGTCTGCTGACTAGACTTCTAAGAAGGCCTTATCTGATCTCCCCCTTGCAGGGGATCGCCTGTTTGGAGCTTCTTTGGATGACATTATTAAGGGTCTCACAGGGGGTAAAGAGTACTCTTCTTCCGCAGCCTACCAAGGGCAAGGAGCCTCGTCGTAGACGTCGGGCTTTCTTCTTGTCTCATAAGGACTTTCCATCCCTCAGGGTCTCAAGACAAGGGATCAAAACCCTTCAGGGCCTCCACTGGAGGTTCCAAGAGGATCTGGTCTGGCAAACCACGGGTGGGCTCTTCCAGACCTGTGGACAGGGTTTCCTCTGCATGAAGGGGCGCCCTCACCTGTATCTGGGGTGGGGCAACGTCTGCTGGTTTCCGGATCCATGGACCTCCCTTTGTACAGGATAAGTGGGTCTAGGAAGTCATTCGTTCTGACTACAATATCTCGTTTTGGTCTTATCCTCCAGAAAGGTTCTTCCCTTCCAACCTGTACTTGCAGATATGAGGTAGATACACGAGTGTGCCCAAACACAGCCTACTGTCCCTTCCCCAAAGTAATTCATATAAGAAACCAAGAAAATGTCCCTGGGGAATTTAGTTGGACAGGGCTGAGTAAAGTGGTATAATAAAGAAGTAAGAAAGTAGGTAAAAAATAACATTTATTTATTTATCCATGGACCTCCCTTTGTACAGGACAAGTGGGTCTAGGAAGTCATTCGTTCTGACTGCAATATCTCGTTTCGGTCTTATCCTCCAGAAAGATTCTTCCCTTCCAACCTGTACATGTCCCAAGATCGCTTACGGGGTCTCTTTGGGGCAGTGCAAGACTTGTGTTTTCAAGGGGTGATTGTTCCGGTTCCGACTCGGAACGTTTTCAGGGGTTTTACACAAACCTCTTTACAGTTCCCAAAAAGGAAGGCATGGCACGTCTAATTCTGAACCTCAAGGCGCTAAACTGCTTTGTACGGGTACAAATGTTCAGAATGGCGTCCATTCGCATGGTAATGGCGTTCCTACATCAGGGGGATTTTTCTCACTTCTATCGACATCAAGAATGCCTACCTACACATCCCAATATTTGTCGGCCACCAGCGCTTCCTCCGCTTTGCCGCGGGCAAGGAGCATTATCAGTTTGTGGCGTTACCCTTTGGTCTCGCCTCCGCTCCTCGGGTCTTCACAAAAGTATTGGCCCCGGTGCTAGAATTGCTGCGTCAGCGGGGAAGAGCGGTACTGGGGTATCTGGATGATCTGCTTATGCGAGCAGAGTCTTCGACCCCTCTGTTGGACAACTTGGAGATTACTCTGCGAACTCTGAGGGAGTTTGATTGGATTCTGAATCTTCAGGCGTCTTCTCTGGGTCCATTCACAAGCCTGGACTATCTGGGTCTGACTCTGGACTCGGCCTCTAGACAGAGTGTTTTCTCTCATGTCCTCTGACAGTCGCCGCCCGATGGTATTAGCCTTCACTAATGGGTAATGGCACACTCTGCAGGAGCAGGCTAGGCTAATACCTTCGGGTGGCGACTGTCCGAGGACTCAGAGAAAATAATTTTACGGTAAGTTCTTACAAAAATTCTATTTTTCCTCTGGAAAAACTTCAGAAATTGCAGGAGGCAATTCAGTTTCTGCTGTCCAGCAGATGGTCATCTCTTCGGTCTTGCATGTGGGTACTGGGCCTGATGGTGTCTACCTTTTGAGGCAGTTCCTTTTGCACAGTTCTACACAAGATCTCTGCAAAAGAGATTCTGGTGAAATGTAACACGAATCCTCAGTCTCTAGACAATCGGATCCTGTTGAGCTGGATTACGAGGGAGTCCCTGGTTTGGTGACTACATTCTCCGGAAAATCGTTTCTTCCCCTCTACTGGAGGGTCGTCCCCACGGACGCCAGCCTGCCTGGGTGGAGAGACGTCCTTGGCACACAGTGTGCTCAGGGGTCCGGACTTTGGAAAAGTCCATGCTACCGATCAATGTACTGGAACTCCAAGCAATCAGACGCTGTCTGGATCATTGGACATATCTTCTCCTGGGGTGTCCGGATTTCAATCACCAAGGGGGCACCATTAGTGTCCTGGCGGCTCGGGAAGTAGCCGGAATTCTAAGGTGGGTAGAATGATTCGTTCCAGTCCTCTGCTGTGCACATTCCAGGGGGGAAAAATTGGAAAGCAGATTACCAAATTAGACCAGGGGGAATGGTCACTTCATCCGGAGGTGTTTCATCAGTTGTGTCTCCGGTGGGGTACTCCCGAGGTGGATCTGTTGGGCTCTTGCCTCAACAGGAAAGCGCAAAGGTTTGTAGCACGGTCTCAGGATCCTCTAGCCGACGCCACAAACGCATTAGTGGCTCCTTAGTCGGTATCCTTGTGGCTCCTGGCTGGCCTCGCTGGTCTTGGTACACCGATCTGGTACAGCTGGTTGCCGATGCTTCTTGGAGACTTCCTCTCAGGGAAGATCTGTTGTCGCAAGGGCCAATCTTCCATCCTGCTTTACAGTCAATGGCTTTGCTGTTTCCTATGCTGTTAAAAGCTAGAAAATCTACTTCTAGGAATATTTACCATTGTACTTGGAAGATGTACATTGCGTGGCGTGAATCCCTCAGGGTTCACCCTCGCTCCTTTTTGGCGACTCGGATCTTGGCTTTCCTCCAACGAGGGGTTGAGCAGTCCCTGGCCCTTGAGTACCATCAAGGGCCAGGTTTCGGCTTTGGCGGTTTTTCTTTCAACGTCTGTTGGCCATACACTCTTTAGTGCTTACCTTTCTTTAGGGAGTGAGACACTTGGTTCTAGTACGGTCTCCATTGCCTCCATGGGACCTCAATTTGGTGTCGTCAGTTATCCAGAAGCCTCCCTTCGAAAAACATTCGGGAGGTTCCCCTGCTTACTTTGCCCCAGAAGGTGGCATTTTTGGCCGCTTTTGCTTCTGCACACAGGGTGTCAGAGCTGGCTGCGCTGTCTTGTCATTCGCCTTACCTGGTGATTCACAGGGACAAGGTGGCTCTTCGCCCATGTCCGTCTTTCCTTCCAAAGGTTGTCTGGTTTTCATTTGAATGACGACATTGTGTTGCCCTCCCTGTGTCCCATGGCTAAGCATCCTATGGAAATTGCCTTGCATTCCCTGGATGTGGTTCAGGCAATAAGGGTGTACCTGGCAGCTACGGAGTTTTTTTAGAAAGTCAAACTCAATGTTTGTCCTCAAAGATGGACCTCACAAAGGGTTGGCTGCTTCTGCTGCGACCATTTCCAGATGGAACAGATACTGTGGTTCAGGCTTATTGCATTAGGGGTCAGGTTCCTCCTTTCCCTGTTAAGGTGCACTCTACTCAGGCGCTTAATGCTTCCTGGGACTTCCGTCATCAGGTGTCAGTGATGCACGTTTGCAAGGCAGCTACCTGGTCGTCTGTGCACACATTCACAAAGTTTAAAAGGTACATTTTTTGGCATCTGCGGATGCTTCCTTCGGCCCCAAGGTTTTGCAGGCTGCTGTTTAGAGGATGTGGTCCTCTTTAAGGGTTTTTTAATTTTTTTTCAAGTGAGCTCTATTTTTTTTTATGGTTGAGCTCCATGTTACCTGGTTGGCTATGTTTAGCCTTGGGAAGTATTTTTTTCCTGCTGTTTCCACCCCTCATGTTTGACACTGCTTTGGGATGTTCCACATAGTCAAGAAGATGAGCTGTGTAGGTCAATGAACAAAAGAGAAAATTTGATTTTTGACTTACCGTAAAATCCATTTCTCTGATGTTCATTGACAGACACAGCACCCACCCCTCTATGGAGTTGGATTTTTTCTCTTCTGACACTGCTTGTAACAAAACGGAGTACCTATTGCAGAGAGTGGGAGTATACCCCCTGGAACTGCCCCAGTCAAGTTCTATTCTGCCTAGTGTTCTACTCCTGTAGGGGGCAGTATAACCCACGTAGTCAAGAAGATGAGGCGCTGTGTCTGTCAGTGAACATCAGAGAAATGGTTTTTACGGTAAGTCAAAAAATCCCTTTTTTTAATATGGCTTGTAAGACTTGGGCCCCCTGTCAGGTATTTATTGTTGTCCCTGCTCCGTTTGAAAGATTTTCCTCATTTGTTGCTGGGATGATTGGAGCACTAGGGTAGTAAGCGAAAGGAAACCTTCCCAATGCAGGACACAGTAAGACTTTTATGAGGTTCTCTCATTTAATTTAAAAATAATAAAAGTTTTTTGCAGAGTTCAGGTAATTTTAAAGCTCAACTCCGACCTTTTTCAGGTTTTTAATACTATTTGTGTCCCTGTTAGGTTTTCCCTCACTTCATGTTAGGACAGGAAACTATTGGGACACTTTCCAATGGTGACACAGGCAAAAACAGAAAAACATTGAATGAAAAAATGTTAGAACGTAGCTGCCCATGCCTTTCTTTCCAGCAGACAACCGACACCCAGCCTCCACCTTCCATTACTTCTTGTATTGATGTCACAGGGAAATATCCCTAATGAATACTGAAACTAATCCCTGACAGAAATAGTAACTTTCTCTTACGTCCTCTGACAGTCGCCGCCCACTCATACAGTCTTTATCAATGGGTATTGACCTCTTATCCATAGGAGCAAGCTAGGTATTCGACTTGTTAAAAACAAAGTAATTTACATAGACACACCTATGGGGGCTGTCCCACTGGTCCAATACCCCCCTGCTATCAGCCATCCCAACTCAGTTTGACTTCTGCCTAGTTAGGAGTGAGATAGGCTCTCCCTGTGCTGGGGCTACAGTCTCAGCCTTCTATTCTTTTATGATTTTATTTCTGCAAATGCGTTTTTTTCTTTGCATTACTAGCTGTTTATTTCTCAGCGTTTAGTTAGTCACTTCTTCAAGATGATGACGGCGTCGCGGAGCTGGGAGTCGCACTGGTCGTCCTGGTATCCCAGGACAAAGGGCCTTATGGAATCCCAGCCCGCCATCGAGCGTTTAGCTATGCGTACGCCCTGGCCTCGCAAACGACCCATCCCTGTCCTCAGAGATGCAAGCCTGCAAGGTGGCCACCTCGCCTGGACGTCTCTCCCACGGTTCCGTGCGTTGCTAGCGTCCTGTGTTTTTGGCTGACTGCACCCCGTCATCTGGGGTGGGAGGTTTCCCTTCGATGTGAGGCACCCACGCCATCGGGTACGGTAAGTACATTCTGTGTGGGGCCTCTGTCTGGGGCTGGCAGTCCTGTGTGTCTGTGGTATCCCCTTATGTCTGTGCGTTTTTGGGGCTCCCTTTCTCCCGGTCCCTGCGGGGGCTCTAACTCAGCTAGCTCACTATGAGTTTTTGTGGGGGTCCCTCTCCTATGTGACACTTTATGGTGTGTGTGGAGGTGCAGACACGTGCGGACTTCACTGTGGGCGCTTCTGCAGCGATGTATGTAGTGTATTTTGGCGCCTTACGGTGCCATCTTGTGTGTGGCAATGTGTTCTCCTGAGCACATGTAGGTGGCCATTTTCCCGGAGCCTCCCATTACTTCTATGGGCAACCATGTTTCTTTAGTCTGCGGTGACATCACTTCCCTTTTCTGTACAGAGGAGATCGGCAGGCGTGTGGTAACACTTGTTGGGTCTGTCTTTGCTGTTTTTTTGTGGGAATACCTCTGGCTGTCAGCTTATTCCTGTTTGGGGGTCTGCTTGCAGAATCCTTCATAGCGGTGTACTTAGATCGCGGTGCTCTTAAAGGGCCAGTACCTTGAGAAAAAAAAAAAAAGTTTTTTATTATGGAGTCACAGGACAGCAAATTTCCCCCAGCTTTGGTGCATGTTTCAGGTTCCTCTGAATCTTCTGCTCTGCCTGCTTGGACTGCCGCACTTGCGACTTTAGCGTCCAAAGTGGATCTTTTGATAACTGAACGGGATACTAGAAAAAGGCCTAGGTTTTCTCTTCTGAATCTGAATCTGACATAGTTTCCATAGATAGTGTGCCCCTTGAAGGGTCTCGCTCTTCTCAGTCTGAGGGGGGGGCGGAGGTTGCGGGGGTGGATGATTCCCCCTCTGGGACGGCCGAGGACTGCGCAGCTATGGATGCGCTGATTATTGTCGTTAAACACTACATTTAGAGGATGAGCCCAAAAGAAACTGTCCTCTTTTGGTACCCACAGATCCCGTAAGGCGGCGCAGGTGTTCCCTTGCCCCGCTGAGTTCCACGAAACTGAGAATGAACAATGGCGCAATTTGAAGCGCATTTTTGTGGTGCCAAAGAAGTTTCAACTCCTCTACCCCTTTGCGTCTCCTACGGATTCGAGCTGGTCTGTGGCTCCCAAAGTGGATCACACTGTGGCCAGATTGAACAGGGTCACTCTAGTACCCACCGAGGATTCTCCGGTGTTTAGGGATCCTACGGATAGGAGGCTGGAATCTCTTGCCCGACATTCCTACATGGTGGCGGGTTCCATGCTCAAACCTATTTTCGCCTCTGTCATGGTGGCTCAAGCCATGGCGGATTGGGCCAGATTTATCAAGGGGTGTCATGTATTTGTGCAATGCGGCCTTGAATGAGACCCCATTAGCTGCGCGCTTATCTAGTGTCGCAGTACTTAATCGCCGCTCGATTTGGTTAAAAAGCTGGAAGATGGTGTCTGACATCCCTTATGCTGGGTCTCGTCTTTTTGGAGAATCCCAGGATGAATTGGTTAAAGGTGTCACTGGGGGCAAGAGCACTCTGTTGCCCCAGAATCCTAGGGGTAAGTCTTTCCGCGGTAAGCGGGGCCCCTCCTTTAAACCAAATCAGGGGTCCTTTCGTGCCTTCAAGGGGAAACCTTTCAAGGGCCAGGGTGGCCAGAGAAATCCCTGGGCGGGCAAGCCAAAAGCCGTCCAGGCTGGTGCGGCGACACAGTCCGCCACTGCCTGAAGGGGCGCCCTCACCGTTTCAGGGGTGGGGGGACATCTGCGCGGTTTCCTCCAACCTTGGCTGCTCCGGATTCCGGACAGGTGGGTTCAGGAAATCATTAGATCAGGTTACAAGATCGAATTCCTTTTGCGACCAGGGGACAGATTCTTTCCCTCAAATCTTCATTTGACCCCAGATCGGCTGCAAGATCTTCATCGGGCGGTTCAGGATCTACTCGCCCAGGGATCTACTCGTCCCGGTGCTACATCCGATTCTGGACTTAAAAGCTCTGAACCGCTTTGTGCGCGATTAAAAATTCCGCATGGAATTGCTCCGCTCGGTGGTGGCCTCCCTGAGTCCGGGAGATTTCCTGGCTTCTATCGACCTAAAGGATGCGTGTTTACACATCCCCATATTCGAGGGTCATCAGAGGTACCTCCGATTCGCTATCGCGGAGGAACACTATCAGTTTGTGGCGTTACCTTTCGGTCTCGCTTCGGCTCCAGGGTGTTTACCAAAGTGCTGGCTCCTGTTCTGGGCCTATTACGGGCACAGGGCATTGCGGTCTTGGGTTATCTGGATGATCTCCTGTTAAGATCGAGTGCCAGTCAGAGCCTGCTGCACGATCTGTCTACTACGGTTCAGACGCTCCAGGAGTTCGGATGGACCATCAACGTTCAGAAGTCGACTTTGTCTCCTTCGGTTTGTCTCCCATATTTGGGAATGGTCTTGGACTCCGCCCTTGCGAATGTGTTTCTGCCGGAGGACAAGCTCCGGACCCTGCAGAGCGAGGTCAGGTTCCTCGTCACTCAGGACCTGTATGCGGTCCCTGGGATTGATGGTGTCAGCCTTTGAGGCGATACAGTTTGCACAGTTTCACACGCGGTCTCACACAGGTGGAGATACTGGCCAGATGGCACAGGCTTCCTCAGTCTTTGGACCTGAGGGTGTCTCTTGAGTCACCTAACCAGAGTGGATCTTCTGTGGTGGCTTCAGTCCCCGGCCGTAGCGGAGGGAAAATCCTTCTGGCCGTTGCTGTGGACGGTGATTACCACGGATGCCAGCCTGTCGGGCTGGGGTTGCGTCCTGGGCAACCTGTCTGCCCAGGTCACTTGGTCAGTGGAGGAATCATCCCTACTGATAAACATCTTGGAATTGAGAGCGATCAGGCTGTGCCTGCTCCATTGGTCGGATCGTCTTCAGGGCCGCCCTGTACGGGTGCAGACGGACAACTTCACTGCGGTGGCTTACATCAATCACCAAGGGGGCACCAGGAGTGCCCGGGCGGCTCAGGAAGTGACCAGCATTCTGTCTTGGGCTGAGACTTACGGCCCGGGGATTTCGGCAGTTCACATTCCGGGTGTGGAGAACTGGCAGGCCGATTATCTGAGCTGCCAGACCCTGGACCAGGGGGAATGGTCCCTGTACCCGGAGGTTTTTCAAATGCTGTGTGCGAAATGGGGATCCCCGGATGTGGATATGTTCGCGTCCCGGCTAAACAACAAGGTGGGAAGGTTCGTGGCAAGAACGCGCGACCCTCTGGCAGACGCCTCGGATGCGCTAGTGGTGCTTTGGCACCGGTATTGTCTGATGTATGCCTTTTCCCCCGATTCAGTTGTTGTCCAGGTTCCTGCGCAGGTTGGTCTCGGAACCTATGTTGGTGATTCTGGTGGCCCCGGACTGGCCACGCCGGTCCTGGTACGCGGACATCATTCAATTGGCCGTCGAGCCTCCATGGCCAGGTTTGCCTGGTGTGAAACCAGGGGCTTCCCTCCTTGTTCCTACTCGGTGGCAAGGGTATTAGCCTTCCTACAAACTGGTGTGGACCAGCGCCTGGCGTTGTCCACGATTAAGGGCCAGTTGTCTGCACTGGCCATCCTTTTCCAGCGCCTATTGGCATCTAACTCTTTGATTCGCACCTTTATTCAAGGTGTGCGTCACTTGGCCCCTCCTCGGAGGGCGCCCCTACCTCCTTGGGACTTGAGCTTGGTTCTGTCCGTTTTGCAACGTTCTCCCTTTGAAAACATCAGGGAGATTTCTTTGCCTCTGCTGTCGAAAAAGGTTGCTTTTCTGCTAGCGATCACTTCTGCACGCAGAGTGTCGGAGCTGGCGGCCTTGTGTTGCCGCTCCCCTTACCTGGTTGTGCATAGGGATAAGGTGGTCTTGCGACCCAACCAGTCCTTCCTTCCAAAGGTGGTTTCTGATTTTCACCTTAATGAGGACATTGTTTTGCCTTCGCTTTGTGCGAATCCTAAACATCCTAAGGAGTTTGCCTTACATTCCTTGGATGTTGTCAGGGCGATCAGGGTTTTACCTGTCGTCCACTGAATCCTTTCGGAAGTCGGATTTTCTTTTTGTCCTTCCTGAGGGACCTCGGAAGGGTATGGCTGCGTCTGCGGCGACCATTTCAAAATAGATCAGACAGACGATTGTACAAGCCTATTCGATTAAGTTACAGGTACCACCCTTCCCTGTCGAGGCGCACTCTACCAGAGCGGTGAGTGCGTCCCGGGCCTTCCGGCATCAGGCTTCGGTGGTCCAGGTGTGCAAGGCTGCGACTTGGTTGTCTGTGCACACCTTTTCAAAATTCTACAAACTTGATGTTCTGGCGTCGGCAGATGTCTCCTTTGGCCGCAAAGTTCTGTGTGCGGCAGTGCCTTAAGGGGACCCTAGTTTTTGCAGGGTCCTGGCTGTTGGGGTTGTTTCCCCCTTGTTTGCTTTCCTGGGTTGTTGCTCCAGTTGAGCTTTTCTGTTGCCCAGAGGATACCTTTCTGTTCACATAAGGTTCCTTTCTCTGCGGTTGGTGCTGCGTTGCCTTTCTGACGGTTGCGTTTGCCGCCCCTCATGTCTACACTGCTTTGGGACATCCCATTGGTGAAGACTGTATGAGTGGGCGGCGACTGTCAGAGGACGTAAGAGAAAACTGAATTTTTGTAAAATCTTACCGTAAAATTCCTTTCTGAGTCAGTCGCCGCCCCCGCCCCTCTTTTTGGGGTTCTTTGGACTCTAACTGCTTGCTACCAAACTGAGTTGGGATGGCTGATAGCAGTGGGGTATTGGACCAGTGGGACAGCCCCCATAGGTGTGTCTATGTAAATTACTTTGTTTTTAACAAGTCTTATGCCCAGCTTGCTCCTATGGATAAGAGGTCAATACCCATTGGTGAAGACTGTATGAGTGGGCGGCGACTGTCAGAGGAAAATTCAGTTTTTCCCCAAAAAAGTTAGGCCTTAGGCTGTAAAGTTTGTACAAGTAGTATTTCTTTCGTCTTGCTTGGGTGATTTAGTGCTAAACTGTAAGATCTGTTGGGTGGTACCATAGGGTTGGATTTCAGAAATACGGACAAACAAAGGTGAAATATCCTGCGCGTTACCTAATAAGGCATGGGGCCCTTTTTTTTTTTAAAGATGTGACTCGGACCATTTTGCTTGGCATATAAACGGTAATAAGTGAAATAAGCACAACCAATACTCTGTGTTAAATTGCAATATACTAAAGAAAATTCAAAATGCAATAAGAAAAACGGAACAATTTCATGTAAGTGAAGGGAACCCTCCAATTTCCAGGAGGATCTGCTAAGCAAAAACTGGGGTAAGGAAAAATGAGGAAGGGGGGATAGGGGTTTCACCCCCAGGGAGCAAAGATCAGCTGCATCACACAAGCAATGGAAATTCCAGGCGATGGATCTTAATCATGTGTATGTATTGGAGGAATTTGGCAGAGAAGCGGAAAAGGTCCAATAAAACCCCCTGGACTGATGTTCCTCTGACTTATCCTATAAAGCTGAGGTCAGATCTTCCATTTGCTCATGGAGCACACTTTAAATCTGAATTGTAGGTTGACTTGAACTTCTCTGTTATTGCTAGACCTGTTTGACCATTCATTTATTTATTTTTTCTATGTAATATGAAGTAGCTGCTCTCTAGACAATCTTTTCAGTATAAACACTTAGCAGTGTTATGCAGTATAACTAGAGACTACAAATAATCATTAAAAAAACAGGCTCTCAGAGTTGCATTTAGCGTTTATTCTGTTTTTTATTTTATAGGATGAAGTACAGAAAGCTCAGGATGCTTTACCACAAAAGACAGTTATTAAAGTCACAGGCCATCCAAGGTGAGTGCATTTAAGCTTTTGGGCTGTAAAAAGATGCTTTCTCCTAATTCTCAATAAAAAAAAAATGTATTATGTATCTAGCATACATACAAAAATAAGGAATCTTAATTCATTACAGAATTATGATTCCAGTCACATTTTTATTCTCGGCTACAAGCCTAATTTATTTGAATCTAATGTATTGTGGATTTAAAATTTTGTTTATACGTTGTCTTTTCCACATTGCTTTTCTTTTTAACCACTTAAGCCCCGGAAGATTTTACCCCCTTCCTGACCAGGGCCTATTTTTCGTGCGACGCTGTGCCTAAACTAATTTGGCGTCCTTTTTTTCCCACAAACAGAGAGCTTTCTTTTGGTGGTATTTGATCACCTGTGATCATGCGCTATAAACAAAAAAAGAGCGTCAATTTTGCAAAAATAACAATGTTTTTCACATTTTTTTTATATGAAATTCCCAAAAAAAAAAAAAAATGTAAAAATCAAAATTTTTTCTCTGTCGCTCATTGACAGACGTAGTCCTCCTTGATTAATATCAACTCGGGTTATACTGCCCTCTACAGGAGTAGGACTAGACAGGAAAGAAAACGTTCTGGCCACACCCTAGGGGCAGTCTCAGAGGGTATATCCTCTCACTTCCTGCTACAGCAAATCAGTTTTTTTCTGTCTAGTTAGGAGTAAGGACCTAGATTCCTTGCTAGGATCTTCGGTCCTGGCAGGATTTTTTAGAAATACTTTTTTTTGACAGCTTTTTTTCTCCAGTGTTCCTGTGAGATCTTCAAGCAAGTACGCTGAAACTGGGCGACGGGCTGGATGTTGAGATCCAGTGGTCACCCCAGTTCAGCCTACTAGCGCGTGCAGGTCAGTCCCCGTCGGCCGTGACATAGTCCCACTGGACGGGGACTGACCCTGCGAGTTAAACGTCTCGCCCGGACGCCAATGACCAACAGAGTCACGGCGTCCGTATTGGTCGACAGCCCCCCCACCCCGGTGGAGAGGGGTTCTGTCAGGAGTTGGCGCCCGCCTGGTTCCGGTATGGTGAGTAGAATGTTCCCCCTCTCCCCCTGTCGGGTTTGTTGGTGGACTCGGGCCCCTCTCTGGGATGGTCGGACACTCAGTTTCTGGGTCTCCCCTCTATCCTATAACAGGTCACAGATCCCCCAATTTGAGTGTGATTTTTGTGAATAGAAACCAGGAGGCTTGGTTTGGGAGCGGACTATCTAAAGTCACTATATGAATGTAAGGGTGACTGAAGTCAGTGGCAGACTACTAAAAGGCATTACTATTGAGGTATAGAGGTATCCTACCTGTCTAGTGTGTACACAGGCCGATGCCTATGCCTGAGTTACTGCAGCCACAGATCGCCATCCCTCCAGAAAGCCGGTCACTTCCACAGGCCGCACAGCCTCCCGCAGGCCGAGGCACTTCCGCAGGCCGCACAGGCCGAATGCACACATCCCGCAGGCCGCTGCTAACTTGCAAGCCGCCGCTATCCTACACAGGCCGCCGCCATTTTCCTGCAGATCGCACGAGGCTGCCATATTGGCGTAGCCTCGTGTCTCCAGCATGGGGGCGGCCATGTGTGAGGTGACCAAACACCTCGTGGAGTAATTGGGAGGCGCCGGAAGGCGTGTAAAGGGGCGGAGCCGCCTCCTTGGCCCAGGGAAAGCAAGCCAAAGACTTCCTGTCTGTAACAGACAGTGCTGGAAGCAGGTTGATAAGAAACTTCTGTGCATCAGGTGAGCCTTGGGGTCTCTCTCTCTCTCTCTTTCTGAGGGGTCCAAGCAGGTAGACTGAGGGGCGCTACTGCGCTGGGGGACTAAGTTAAAAAAAAAAAAATGTTTTTTTCTTGCAATTAATTTTTTCAGTGTTTGCTGGCAAGTGTCTTGTTACATGAACCCTGCCACACATGTATCCCCACCTGATCCCCTCAGGGTGGCCGCAGGACCCTCCAGTACCCCACTTGTGATGATGCATTATCAGCAGTTTTGGAGTCTTTGGTATCCCGGGTGGAGGTAGCCTGTCAGGGACGGGGGTCAAGAAGAGCGACCCCCGCCTACCCCTATGTCATCTGATACTTCAGATACGGATTCTGAGCTGGTCATTGCAGTCCCTTTTCTGGGGTTGTTGTCTCAGGTACGGTCTCCTCAGACAGTAAGGAGGACGCTTCTGCCTCCGTCATAGCACAAGAAGCGTTGGTGGAAGCACTAGTTGTGTCTGTCCGGGAAACCTTAAATCTTGAGGTTACACCGGCAGAGGTAGCTGAGACTCGTATTCCTTTTTTGGTACTAGCAAGCCTACCAAAATGGTGAAGGGTTTCCCTTCCCCAAATAGGGTCGTCCGTAAATGAGCCCTGCTATTTCCAAACGCATTGCTAGGCGCTATCATTTTGAGGAATCCCTCATTACAAAGATGGACGGTACCACCAATAGTGGACTCACCGATTTCCAGACTAAATAAAGCCACTGTTTTACCGTTGGATTGACAGAATGGGCCCCACCCATCTCTAGGGTGGGGGGACGTCTTCACCGATTTCCGGACCCAGGGCTTTCCAGAATCCCGGATAAAGGGGTTCGCAAGGTCATATGGTCGGGATACAAGATCGAGTTTCGATCACTTCCACCGGTGCGATTCTTCCCTTCCAATAGTCGACATCCCCGGGTCGCTTAAAAGCTTTGCGGGAGACAGCTTGATACAACAAGCAGTGGTAGTTCCCATTCCTTGGAGTTCTAGTCGAACTTGTTCACAATGCCCAGGAAAAAGGGCTAGGTGCGTCCAATTCTGGTCTTGGAAGAGATGGAGTCCATCCATACAGTGGTGGCCTCCCGGCATCAGGGGGATTTCCTGGCGTCCATAGACATTTAGGATGCCTATCCTTATATCCCCATCTTCGCAGGACATCAGCGTTTTCGTTGCTTTTCCCAAAGATCATCCCTGGTTCCCACCAGGAGACTGAACTATCTGGGCCTAATTTTGGATACATCCTTGGCAAGAGTGTTTCTCCATGCGGAGAAACTCCAGAAGATTCAGTCAATGATTCGGATGTTGCTGTCCGTCAACTGGCTGGGATTGATGGCGCCTCCTTAGAGGCAGTACCGTTTGCCCAGTCTCGTACCCAAATTCTCCAAAGAGGAGATTCTTCTCATATGGAATCGGAATCCCGATTCCCTGGACAATCGGATCCGATTGAGTGAGCGGACCAGGGAGGCTCTGGTCTGGTGCCTTCGGTCTCCGATGCTCAGCCAGGGGAAGTCATTTCTTCTGATAAATTCCAGGTTACCGATAAATGTGTTGGAACTGAGAGCCGATCAGACTTTGTCTGATTTACTGGACCGAGCAGCTCCAGGGCAGCCTGGTTCGGATCCAATCGAACTATGCCACGGTCATGACTTGGGTCGATCACCAAGGGGCACCAAGAGTGCCCTGGCGGCCATAGAAGTGGCCAACATTCTTATTGGGGGAACAGTTGTTCCAGTTCTCTCCGCGATATTTATCACGGGGGTGGACAGGCAGATTATTTCAGCCGTCAGATTCTGGATCAAGAGGAATAGTCTCTTCATCCAGAGGTATTTCACCAGCTGTCCCTTCATTGGGGCACCCCGGATATGGATCTGTTGGTAGGTTGGCTCAACAGGGCTCGCACCCGCGATCCTCTAGCGGACGCAGCAGATGCGCTGAACGGCCTGTAAAGGCAGTATCAGCTACTATATGTCTTCCCCCCCTCTCAAATTGCTGCTGAGATTTCTCTGCAGGATAGAGGTGGAGGGAACTCCAGTTATCCTGGAAATAGGCCGAGCTGGCCTCGTCAAGCCGGGTACGCCGACTTGGACAGGCTAGTCGCGGACGCTCCTTGGAGACTTCCTCTCAGGGAGGATCTGCGGTCTCAAGGACCGATCTTCCATCGTGCTTTACAGTCGCTGGTTTTAATGGCCTGGCTATTGAGACCCAGGTACTGAAGGACAGAGGGTTGTCAGCTTCAGTTATTCCTACTCGAATTAAAGCAAGGAAAGCGACTTCCAGCAAAGTCTATTATCGCACATGGAAGACTTATATCGCGTGGTGTGAATCTTTGGAATTTCCCCCACGTACCTATTCGGTGACCCGAATCTTGGCTTTTCTGCAAAAGGGGGTTGAGCAGAAACTATCCTTGAGCACTATCAAGGGTCAGGTTTCAGCATTAGCAATCTTCTTTCAGAAGCCTTGGGCTACTCATTCCTTGGTGTCCAGGGGGTGCGGCACTTCGCTCCGCCAGTGCGCGCGCCCTTACCGCCCTGGGATCTTAATTTGGTGTTTGTCGGTTCTTCAGAAACCTCCCTTTGAAAATATCAGGGAGATTCCCTTGCTTACATTATCCCAGAAGGTGGCCTTCTTGGTGGCTATCACTTCTGCACGCAGGGTGTCAGAACTGGCTGTATTATCATGCCATTCCCCATATCTAGTGGTTCATAGGGATAAGGTAGTTCTTCATCCGAAGCCATCCTTTCTTCCTAAGGTGGTTTCAGATTTTCATCTGAATGAAGATATTGTGCTACCTTCCTTGTGTCCTAAGCCCAATCATCCTCAGGAATATGCGTTGCATTCCTTGGATGTGGTTCGGGCAATCAGGGTATACCTGAAGACTACGGAATCGTTCCGTAAGACGGATTCACTTTTTGTGATCACGGATGGCCCCAGAAAGGGGTTGCCTGCATCTGCCGCGACTATCTCCAAATGGATTAGACAGACGGTGGTACAGGCTTATTCTATTAAGGGTCGGAATCCTCCGTTCCCTGTTAAGGCGCACTCCACTCGAGCGCTTAGTACTTCCTGGGCCTACCGCCATCAGGCGTCAGTGGTCCAGGTGTGCAAGGCGGCTACCTGGTCGTCGGTTCATACCTTTACAAAATTTTATATAGTTGATGTGATGGCATCGGCGGATGCCTCATTTGGCCGCAAGGTTTTGCAGGCCGCAATTTGAGGAGACCGGTGGTCTACCTCGAGGGTTTTTTTCCGTTGGAATTTCAGTTGAGTCTCATCGTGTGATTGATGAGCCTTTAAAACTTCTAGTTGGCACCGGTTGGGCCTTCTAGATTGGATTTTGATTTCCATTTTCCCACCCCTCATTTGTGGTACTGCTTTGGGACGTCCCGAGTTGATATTAATCAAGGAGGACTACGTCTGTCAATGAGCGACAGAGAAAAATGGATTTTTGTAAAATCTTACCGTGAAATCCTTTTCTCTTAAGCTCATTGACAGACGTAGTACCCGCCCCTCTTTTTTTGAGTTGGGTTGGGTTGGGTTAAATTCTCTAAACACTGCTTTGTGACATAACTGATTTGCTGTAGCAGGAAGTGAGAGGATATACCCTCTGGGACTGCCTCTAGGGTGTGGCCAGAACGTTTTCTTTCCTGTCTAGTCCTACTCCTGTAGAGGGCAGTATAACCCGAGTTGATATTAATGAAGGAGGACTACGTCTGTCAATGAGCTTAAGAGAAAAGGATTTTACGGTAAGATTTTACAAAAATCCATTTTTAACATTTTAGGCCAATTTTTTTTTTTACCATATGTTTGGTTAAATCGCAAAAAGCGTATTTTGATTGGTTTGCGCAAAAGTTATTGCGTTTACTAATAAAGGGAACGATTTTTGTCATTTTTGTTGTTTTTGTTTTTTTTTTTTAACGCGTAATGGCGGCGATCTGCGATTTTTTTTTTTTTTTTTTTTTTTTTTTTTTTTTTTGCGGGACTGCGACATTGGGGCGGACAGATCGGACCCTTGACTGACATTTTTGACACTTTTGGGGTTACCAGTGACATTACTACAGTAATCAGTGCTATACATATGCACTGTTACTGTAAAAATGACACTGGCAGTGAAGGAGTTAACTGTATTGGAGAGGGAGGGGTTAAGTGTGTCCTAGGGGCGTGTTTCTAACTGTGATTGGCTGTGGCTTGATGTGTAAGAACAGTGATCAACGGTCCTACATAGTAGAACCATTTGATCACCATTCATACACAGGGAGAACTGACAGGCGGCTTTGTTTACACTAGCCGCCTGCCTTTCTCCCACTGTCACGGACGATCGAGAGTGCCCGGCGGACCCCGATGGGGCCGCCGGGCAAACGCGCGCGGGGGGGTCCGTGACCGAGCGGCAGCGCGCATCCGGTGGCACGCGCAAAACCCTTACAGGCTAGCGACGTAGCCCTACGTCGCTCTGCCTGTGAGGGGCTGACTGCCGACATAAATAGTCGTGCGGCAGTCGGCAAGTGGTTAAAAGAACCTCTGTTTCCATCCAGGTTTCATCTGTCATTACCCTCACTGCCACTTTTTTGCTTTGGCTTTTTGTGAGGTAGAAAACCTTGATTTGTTAAAGGTAGCCAGTCAGTGTGTCAGTCTCGTATTGATCTGTCATGTCAGCTGACCGATAAGTATTTCCTATTACCTTCAAAATACTTTCAGCTATCAGAATTTAAAAAGTAATCACATAGGTTCAACTCCATGTTAGCCATGTTGATTTCCACAGTTGCTAATTTGATTGGTATTATGCTGGGAAAATAATGTCTATCGTTTATCGACAGACGCAGCTCCGTCTTCTTTAGACCAATGGGTTATGCTCTTTCTATCAGGAATAGGCACTAGGCAGGAAAAAAAACTCTACCATGCCTATGGGGCTGGCCCTGCAGGCATAACCCCACACACTCTGTTTCAGCCTGCAGTTTTGTTTCTGCCTAGTTTAGGAATAGGACCTAGCTCCCTGCTGGGGCTTCAGTCCTAGCTTTTATTAGGGACATTTTGTTATTTTATGATTTTTTTTGCTTTCACTAGTTAGTTCCTGGAGATCTACAAGCAACAGCTGGCTGTGGTTTCGGACTGGATAATCTAGATCCTTAAGGTCTCCCAGCCTGGCCAGCGAGCGTGAGCAGGTTATAGTCCAGAACTATTCCTCGCCACGACAGTGCC
Organism: Pelophylax lessonae; assembly: GCF_965119305.1. Taxonomy (NCBI): domain Eukaryota; kingdom Metazoa; phylum Chordata; class Amphibia; order Anura; family Ranidae; genus Pelophylax; species Pelophylax lessonae. The sequence goes on from NC_138768.1 coordinate 176,983,544, forward strand.
CAGATGGATGGGGACGAGCCTGCGAGTGGAAAAGTCTTGCTGGGACGCGATCGACTTGGAACGCCCTGAGTCCTATCGTACCCCCCGGCTGGCAGCACCTCCACACCGGGTGGGAGGTGGACTGTTAGGAGTGGCGCCCATCTGGTACCATGGTATGGTGAATAATACTGTCCCCCAATCCTCTGACGGTCTTGGGGTGGACGTGGGCCCCTCCTTGGGATGGTCGGACCCCCGGGTTCCATTCCATTCCCCCAGCCCCTCTAACAGTCATGGTGGTCTTTTTGCCCCATCCTACGCCCATGCCCCCCGGGGTTAGGTAGGAGCTGGCTTGGCCACTTGCTCCAGTAAGGGGGGATGGATGCGATGGTTGCTGTCCGGATCGCACTGGGGGTCTTTGAGCAAGTTTCCTGGCCCCCTGGGGATTAGTGACTGGGGCAGGGATGTCTTTTGGGCTCCCTGCGGCAGTTATAGGCTTGAGGGGGAGCTGCTGTTTCTTCATCTGTGGGTCTGTGGGTCTGCGCCTCATCGGGACGAAAATTGAGGCCGAGACTCGTGGCCTACTCGCAGCTGTCTGGGTACCATGCCAGGCTATCAGAGTACCCTGTCCAGCTGTCCAAAGTGCCTGACTGAGCTGACTGGCGGATGTCGACTGATCGCCTCACACGGCCGGATCGGGCTGAAAATTGAGGCTGCGGCCTAGCAACGGCTGTCCAAAATGCCTGAGTGAGCTCATTGGGTACCATGCCAGACTAGCCGAGTACCATGTCCAGCTGTCCAAAGTGCCTGAATGAGCACACTGGTGGATGCTGATCGCCTCATGTGGCCAGATTGGGCCTAAAATTGAGGCCTACTCGCGGCTGTCAGGGTACCATGTCAAGCTTTCCGAGTACCTTGTCAGGCTGTCTGAGCTCCTAGCCGAGCTGTCCGAACTGCTGATCTAGCGGACGATGGACCCACTACAGGATCGGGTCCCAAATTTAGGCCGCTGCTTTAGGGCCTACTCGAGGCTGGCTGACCGAGCTGCTGACCAGGGTGATAGAGCAGCGGATGGGCATCCACCCCCCCCCCCCTCCTTAAGGGGGTGGACATATGGACTGCCAGGCACTCCCCTTGAACAGGGGGCCCTGTGGGGGACATTGTTGTGTGGGGGTATTCTGCCTGCGCGTCTACGTCATGGCTAGCCCCCTCTTCCCCTTTATAGGGGGCTATGTCCTCATGTCATTTATGGTCTTTAGCGGGCGTCTCCTTGCGGGACTGCGGTGGGCGATCTCCCCTGCTTGTTATGCTCCCAGGGTGAGCTTGGCATATAGCGACTCTAATGGGTCTGCATCCACTCACTTTGGGTGTTCTGCAGTGAGGATGATTCCTTTTTTTCCTGCACATGCGCATGCAAGAGCGCTGGTGGCTGCACTGATTGTATCGGTGCAGAAAATTTTAACATGGGGGGGCGCTGGTTCCCTCGGGGCCCGCAGATCCTCTAAAGGCAGCAAGGGTACTCTCTTTTCCCAAATACTGTGACAAAATTGTCGCGCATCAGTGGCGTTGTTCTAAACGCAATAATTGTAACCACACTTGGTGTGGCTAAAAAGCTGGTCTGCACATCAGGCTTCTAAAAAGGCTCTACAAATCTGCCCTTCATTAAGACTTCATTAAGACTTGATTATCTGGGCCTTACACTTGATTATGCTTTGGCGAGGGACTTTCTTCCTCAGATTAGTTGCACAAGTTGGGGGCAATCCATTTGCTGTTGGCAAGCAATCTGTCCTCTCTGCGAACTTGGATGCATGCCTTTGGTCTGATTGTGTCAACCTTCGAGGCGGTTCCGTTTGCTCAGTTCCACACGAGACTCTTACAAAGGGAGATTCTCGTCACATGGAACAAAGATCCAAAGTCCTAGGATGCTTTGATTCGGTTGAGTCACAACACAAGTCCTTCCTTCTGTTGTATTGGACGGTGGTAACCACGGAGGCTAGTCTGTCAGGCTGGGGAGGAATGCTGGGGAAGCTCTGCGCCCAGGGGTCCTGGACAGTGGAAGAGTCCAAAACCTCTGATAAACTATTTTGGAGCTCAGAGCGATAAAGCTTTGCCTGAGCCACTGGACAAATCATCTGCAAGATTGTCCGGTCCGGATTCAGTTGGACAATGCCACGACCGTGGCTTACATCAATCATCATGGGGGCATCAAGAGTGTCTTGGCAGCCCGGGAGGTGGCCGAGATCCTGGATTGGGTGGAAAAGTTTTTTCCAGGTGTGGAGAACTGGCAGGCGATTACGTGAGTCATCAGATGTTGGCTCAGGGGGAGTGGTCCCTACACCCAGAGGTGTTTTCATCTCCTATGTGTCTGGTGGGGGACACCCGACGCTGACCTGTTTGCTTCTTGACTCAACAAGAATGTTCAGAGGTTCGTAACCAGGTCTCGGGATCCAGACGCACTGGTGGCTCCTTGGAGTCAGTATCGGCTGATTTATGCATTCCCTCCTCTACAAACTTCTGCTGAGGCTTCATCGCAGGATAGAAGTGGAAGGGGTTTCGGTCATTCTGGTGGCCCCAGACTGGCCTCGCCGATCTTGGTAAGCAGACCTGATAAGGTTGGTCGCCGTTGCTCCCTGTAGACTTCCTCTCAGGGAAGATCTGCTGTCTCAAGGACCGATCTTCCATCCTGCTTTACAGTCGCTGGCTTTAACGGGGTGGCTGTTGAAAGCCAGGTATTGTAGGATAGAGGTCTTTCTGCTTCAGTGATTCCTACACTACTGAAGGCCAGAAAGCCTACTTCCAGGAAGATCTATCATACGTGAAAATTGTACATTTCATGGTGTGAATCATTGAAGGTGCACCCTCGCTTGTTTTAGGTGGCTAGGGTTTTTTACTTTTCTTCAAAAAGGTGTTGAACATCGGTTGGCTTTGTCACTATCAAAGGCCAAGTGTCAAGCTTCGCCTGTGTTTTTCCAACGCCCTTTAGCTACGCATGCCCTGATTCACACTTTTTATTCAGGGGGTTCGCCATATGGCTCCCCTGAGGTGATCCCCGCTACCTCCATAGGATCTGACTTTGGTATTATCTGTTCTTCAAAAACCTCCCTTTGACAACAGGGAAATTCCTCTGCTTGCCTTGTCTCAGAAGTATCTGAATTGGCAGCGTTGTCCTGCCGCTCACCTTATCTGGTGGTCCACAGAGATAAAGTGGTACTCTGTCCTAATCAGTCGTTTCTTCCTAAGGTGGTTTCTGATTTTCATTTGAATGAAGACATTGTGCTGCCTTCACTTTGTCCTAAGCCTAAACATTCCAAGGAAATGGCATTGCATTCTTTGGCTGTGGGGCGGGCGATCAGGGTTTACATGGAGGCCACTGAGTCTTTTAGAAAATCAGACGCTCTTTTCGTTCTTACTGAAGGACCTTGTAAAGGATTGACTGCGTCTGCTGCGACCAAATCCGGATGGATCAGGCAGACGGTAGTTCAGGCTTATTCACTGAAAGGTCAGGTTCCGCCTTTCCCAGTGCAGGTGCATTTTACTAGAGCGTTGCGTGCCTCTTGGGCTTTTCCCATCAGGCGTCAGTGCTGCAAGTTTGCAAGGTGGCAACTTGGTCGTCTGTGCATATGTTCACAAAATTCTACAAAGTGGATGTGTTGGCATCTTCGGATGCTTCATTTGGCCGCAAGGTTTTCCAGGCTGCTGTTTAAAGAGAATCTTTTTTTGTTTCTCTTTGAAGGGTGTATGTTTTTTCCAGGTGAGCTCCAGTTGTTCCTGGTTGAGCTTCATGTTACCTGATTGGCTAGGTTTAGCCTTTGGGGAATTACGTCTTCTTGCGTTGTCTGCCCACCCCTAATGATTATACTGCTTTAGGACATCCCATTGGTCTAAAGAAGATGGAGCTGCGTCTATCGAACGATCGAGAAAACTTGATTTTTGTAAGAACTTACCGTAAAATCCTTTTTTCTGAAGTTCGACAGACTCTGCACCCGCCCCTCTACTTCTGAGTGTATGGGTTTTTATTGTCTTCTAAACACTGCTTGCAACGAAACTACAGGCTGAAGCAGGGTGTGTGGGGTTATGCCTGCAGGGACAGCCTAGTGCCTATTCCTAATAGAAAAAGCATAACCCATTGGTCTAAAGAAGATGGAGCTGCGTCTGTCAATGAACTTCAGAGAAAAGGATTTTACGGTAAGTTCTTACAAAAATCCAGTTGTTTCCTCAGACTTCCCCATGGCTTCCTTATTTCTGGTGATGGAACAGGTCACTGCTTCAAGCTCAGTTCATATTTTGTATAACTATTCCTTTAAATCATGGTTTTCTGGATGAAAAAAAGAAAGCATTTACCAAAATACATTTCTCAGGAAATAATGCCACAAATTGAAAAAATAATTACCTGATTTGGCATTCAGGTGAGTTCACTATGTAATGTACCCCAAACCATCAGAATCAATAGTTTGTTCCCTTTTCTTTACTTTAATATTTTCTCATGATATAGTTTTGGTGATCAAACACAGTTGCATTCAGCTAAATTTAAAACCTTTTTTTATCTCAACTATGGGTTGGGAACACTAGGGGAAAAAATATGATGAATAAACGTCTATATGAACACCATGTGTTCCTGATTAAACATGATGTAGTAGTCAGATATTAGGCCATCTTGCACTGAACAAACCAAGTATTGATCATGAGTTTGCTCACAAAACTTATTCTACCTGCATTGCCTTCTACAGCTTTGTACTGAAGCTTTGCTCCAAATAGATTGTGCCAGTATGCTTGCCTCTCACTTACCATTGGTTATTTCTGGTAATAGGATGCATCATGCATTAAGTAAAGCTCATCTTATGGTTATGAAATGCTTTTTTAAGGTTTTTTTTTTTTTTTTTTTTTCCTAGAAAAAAAAAAACTAAGTGCATAAACAGGACTGATCTATATTGTTGCAAATCATGAAGTATAGTCTAGAGTTAATTTGATGCATCAGTGTCAGAACCTACATAATCAGCTGCCTTTCAGTAAGATCTTAAAGAACGATCTGTAATAAAATTACCTATTATCCAATTCCTCATCTTAAAGAAGATACTCTTCAATTCATCAGGGAGCCCTCAGACTAGTTTTTTAAGTCTGTCATAGGTCCAGTGTTTTCATACTTTAGCCAATCAAATAGTTCATTTTCTTACATTTTGAACAAACTTGATCTCTGAAGTCATCTGCTGTAATAACCTATTTGTGTCAAGGTGCTGAGCATATCATGAAAGTTTGTAGACCAGTGTTCTGTTGGACTATCAGCCAACCAACAAATAATACACACTGTTTGCTTCCTTCTACCTTTCTTTGGTGTTACGCTTTGATGTTCTTTTGACTAAACATCCTTTTGGAAAAAGGACCAACTCCGCTAAATGCTGGTTTAAGCTGGACAAAAAAAACCTGCAGGAATAATTATTTGACTATAAACCTAATGTTAGTAGTGTCAGCGATCATTACTTAGTCGGTTCACAATGGGGCGACATGACTCTGTACTACTTCGGGGGCGACTTGTGCATTCCCATGCACCACGACTTCGGAGCGACTTGCATGGACTTCACATAATGGAAGTCTATGCAAGTTGCTCCGAGGCCGCCCCGAATTAGTACAGGACCCTTTTTCTAAGTCGGAGCGACTTGTGTCGCTCCTATTAGAACGGGTCCTGTAGCAGTCAATGGACTGCGAGGGAGCGCGACTTGTCAGGCTGACAAGTCGCCTGACAAGTCGCGCTAGTGTGGAACGGGTCTTAGTCAAATGTCTTTAACGTTTAATTGTTTCTCAAGATTTGAAAATTGTTTACGATCTGTTTTATTCATCTAAAACAAAACATCCCTTTTGGAATCCGATTGGATTTTTAGCCTTTACCTGATTTAACAAAACACATTCATCCTCCTTTATTTGTGCACTCGGTGTACATAGTACCTCTTAATACATTTGCAGTACTGGTCCATGTAAGTTATATTTGTAATTTGACTGCTTTGTTAAAGATCTATTTTTTTCTATTGGTGGCCATACACTTCACGTACTGATTGTACAATCTCCTTTAGGCTTACTAAAACTGCAGTGCATCCGGGGAATATTCACAGCGCTTCACTTTTTCCACATTTTATGTAACAGCCTTATTCCGACATTGATTCAATTCAATATTTTCCTCAAAATTCTACAAACAATATGCCATAATGACAACGTGAAAGAGGTTTGTTTGAAATCTTTGCAAATTTATTAAAAATGAAATACAGTAAAACCTTGGTTTGAGAGTAACTTGGTTTAAGAGCGCTTTGCAAGACAAGCAAAATTTTCAAATAAATTTTGACTTGATATACAAGCGATGTCTTGATATACAAGTAGCCCCAAGTCACAGCTGAGTATAAAAGAGAAAAGAGGCACCTCTTAAGTGTAGCAATATGGTTAAATTTAATGAAGGTACAACATTTAGCAACTCACATGGTTGATGATTGGAATAGGCACATCTAAGGATGCAGGCATCAAGGGTAAAGCTGTCCACATAGACCATCCTCCACACCGCCATCTACGTCATCCCTTCCATGCTGCCCCTCGCTTTCAGATCGCTTTACTCCAGGGTGGTCTTCCCGGTCAGGATTACAGACTGGCAGCCGGCGGTGCAGAAGACGGTCTATGTGGACAGCTTTACCCCGGATGCCTGCATACTTAGATGTGCCTGTTTTATTCATCAATCATGTGAGTTGCTAAATATTGTACCTTCATTAAATGTAACCATATTGCTACACTTTGAGGCGCCTCTCTTCTCTTTGATACTCTGTAGCTCCTGCTGGATTTTGCTTCTAATCCCCTTGTGGAAGCGGCTATTTGTGGATGGACATTTTATGGTTACACAACCTATCACATTGCTATAATCTTTTTATATGGACTATAAACTGAAGGTTTAATGAATAAATGGTTGTGGAACAAATCATCTAAGTTTCCATTATTTCTTATGGGGAAATTTGCTTTGATATAAGAGTGCTTTGGATTACAAGCATGTTTCCGGAACGAATTATGCTCGCAATCCAAGGTTTTACTGTACGCAAAAAATCACATGTACAGAAGCATTTACAGCCTTTGCTATAAACTTTGTTGAAGCACCTTTGCTGCCAGTTACAGCCTCAAGTCTTTTTGAGTATGATGCTACATGCTTGGCACACCTATTTTTGGCCAGTTTCTCCTATTCTTTGCAGGACCTCTCTAGCTCCATCAGGTTGGATGGGGAGCATCGGTGCTCAGCAATTTTCAGATCTCTCTAGAGATGTTCAATCGGGTTCAAGTGTGGGCTCTGGTTGGGCCACTCAAGGACATTCACAGAGTTGTCCAGTAGCCACTCCTTTGGTATCTTGGCTGTGTGCTTAGGGTCGTTGTCCTGTTGGAAGATGAATCTTTGTCCCAGTCTTAGGTCCAAAGCGCTCTGGAACAGCTTTTCATTAAGGATCTCTCTGTACTTTGCTGCAATCATCTTTCCCTTGATCCTGACTAGTCTCCTAGTTCTTGCTGCTGAAAAACATCCTCAAAGCATGATGCTGCCACCACCTTGCTTTACTGTAGGGATGGTATTGGCCAGGTGATGAACAGGGCCTAGCCTCCTCCAGACATGTTTGCCTTTTCAGGCCGAAGAATTGAATCTTTGTTTTATCAGACCAGGGAATTTTGTTTCTCATGGTCTGAGAGTTCTTCAGTTGCCCTTTTGGCTAACTCAAAGCAGGCTGTCATATGCCTTTTACTGAGGAGTGGCTTCTGTCTGGCCACTCTACCATACAGACCTGCTGGGTGGAGTGCTGCAGAGATGGTTGTTATTCTGGAAGGTTCTCTTTTCTCCACTAAGAAACACTGGAGCTCTGTCAGAGTGACTATCGGGTTCTTGGTCACCTGGTTAAGGGTTAAGACCCTTCTCCCCAAATCGCTCAGCCTGCCTGGGCGGCCCACTCTAGGAAGAGTCCTGGTGGTGGTTCCGAAGAACTTCCATTTACGGAAGATTGAGGGCACTGTGCTCTTTGGGACCTTCAACACTGCAGAAATTTTTCTGTACCCTTCCCCAGATCTGTGTCTCGATACAATCCTGTCTCGGTGGTCTACAGAGAATGCCTTGGACTTCATGGTTTGGTTTGTGCTCTGACATGCATTAACTGTAGAACCTTATATAGACAGGTGTGTACCTTTCCAAATCACGCCCAATCAACTGAATTGGCCACAGGTGGACTCCAAGTTGTAGAAACATCTCAAGGATGATCAGTGCAAACAGGATGCACCTGAGCTCAATTGTGAGTGTCATGGCAAAGGCTGTGAACACATGTGATTTTTGTTTTTAATTTGCAAAGATTTCAAACTTCTTTCACGTTGTCATTATGGGGTATTGTTTGTAGAATTTTGAGAAAAATAATAAATTTAATCCATTTTGAAATAAGGCTGTAATATACCAAAATGTGGAAAAGGTGAAGCGCTGTGAATATTTTCTGGATGCACTGTATAATTTAACCCATCAATCTATTTTCACTCAGACAGGCTCTTGCGCTACATAGTTGATGGTAGATCTAAATGAGATTTTACAGACAGATCGTATAGAGAGCTTAATACAGTGTACACTTTACTTCTACTGTACACCACTAACTTATTCTAGTTGATGCTTCCAGTTTTATGGGTTTTTTTCCCCAGCATGTCACAACTTTGTGGTACCTTCTTTAAAGTAGAACACTTAAACTTTGAAGATAAATTATAAATGTTCTACTTATGTCTGTCTTACAGGCCCATTGCAGTCTTTAATCCTTTCGAACAAGAGCGTTTGTCTGTTGTTTCTGTGTATGTTAGTTCTCCAAAAATTAAGGTGATGGATGCAGAAGGAAAATCTGTGAAAGTCCAGATCAGTGCAGTATGGGATGGAGCTACTGTGGTTTCTCAGGACACTTATCAGGTATGTGTTTTTTTTTTTCACAATTGCAGTCTAAAGTTCAACAAGTTGGCAAATACACAGTGGGGGGAATTTACTAAAACTGGTGCACACAGAATCTGGTGCAGCTCTGCATAGGAAGTCAGTTTCTAGGTTTTATTGTCAAAGCTTAATTGAACAAGCTGACGTTAGAAGCTGATTGGTTCTGGAGAATGTGATAGGGGGCGGAGAGCACTAGTGAGTGCTGGAGAGCACTTGGGGGGGGGGGGGGGGGTGGCAGAGAGCACTAGTGAGGGCTGGAGAGCACGGGGAGGGGGGGGGGAAGCAGCAGGGTGGCTGCTTATAGAAGAATCAATCGCTCCATTTTTCTCCTGCAGCCTCTAAATGCCTCTGAGAGAAGTGGGCTTTAAGAGGCTGTGGGAGGAAAATACAAAGATTGATTCTACTATGCAGCGGCCCCACCGCTCCTCCTATCTAGACACACAGGGAGCTTACTTTCCCTCTGGTCCGGCCTCTCCTCCAGATCCCCTCCCTCTTCATGGATACAGGTTATCGGACCTGCAGTTTTCACCCCCCAGCCCAACGGCTGAACTGGTGGCCAGCCAGATGAGCGGAGAGGCCAGGTGAGCGGCTCAAGAAGTTGCCTTAGACCCCACCAGGACATTTAGCCCGGTGGCCCTGGTACAGGGGTGTTAACCCTTGCCTATGCTATCCAAAAAAAACATAATTTCTCTTTCGTTCATCGACGGATACAGCGCTCCATAAATAACTAGTGGGTTTATATTGCCTCCTCAGGAGTAGGACTAGGCAGAACAAAGAACACCTGGCAACGCCCATTGGCCGTCCTCACCTGGTAAATAACTGCCCTCTCTGCTCTAGGTAAACAGTTTTATTCTGTTTAATCGGGAGTAAGGACCTAGGCTCCCGGCTGGGGTCTCTCGTCCTAGCAATTTTCTCCTTCCTTACATCTTTCTTTGTTTTCTCTCGGGAGTTCTACAGTCGCCTGCCGGGCTTGGCGACGGGCTGGATAATCCAGATATAGTGGTTCCCCCCAGCCCAGCCAGCATGCGCGTGCAGACTGCAGCTACAACAGAGGCTGACCCGCGAGGTAAATGACCAGGCTTGGGTCTGAGTCGCAGCGGTCTCTTGGCCGACAGCTCCCCTACTTCAGTGGCGAGGAGTTCTGTCTGGAGCGTTACCCACACCATGGAAGGGTAAGTACAGCCCCCCCTCCCCCTTTTGGTGGCTTTCTTTGGGGGGGATGCAGGTAACTTCCAGGGACGGTCGGACCTGCCTGCAGGGTTCTCCCATACCATCCTTAAATCCCTCACTGAGCTGGGCTTCCCCCACTACCATTTCCTGCTGTCTGGACCTAGAGTCGGGTGAGGGTCCTAGGGCAGAGAATGTAGCAGAGACCCCTGGAGTCTCCCCCGCACTATCCCCACTCTGTAATGGTCCTGGGATAGTGTGTGTCCCGCGCTGGTAGTCTGGAGGGGTCCCGGTGTAGGGGACCTCTTGGTGCATGCCCTGCTGTTTGCAGTGTGGGTATAGTGCAGGGGGGTCCCAGTGCAGAGACCGGTGCAAAGTGCACAGCAGAGTCTCCATTAAACGTGTGTCCTACCTTCAGGGAGGATCCCCTTGCAGAGGGTGCAGGAAAGATCCTGGCAGCATGCTTCACTGTTAGTAGCTGATTGTGGCCATTTTCCCTCAGTCTGGCTGGTCTCCGGTTGGCGGCCATGTTTATGTTGTCAGATAATGTCATGGGGGCCATTTTCCCGCAGTCTGTGGGATGCTGGAGACAACTGAAGCCTTGGATGCCAAAGCTCCCCTGTTCCTCTTCCTCCACAGCTTCCTCTTCTTGTGCTTGGGACATATGAACAGGGCTAGCGTTCATGATGATGCTGGGTTTTGAATTTTTGGTGCTCCTCTGGTCGGTAAGGTGAGTCTTTGGGGGTTCCTGTTATTTCTCTCTCTGTTGATGGGGGTACCCTGAGCCTTAAGTGGGATCCTTTAGTGGTGCCAAAAGATCATTTTTGTACTGAAAGGTCTTCCTTTCCTTATGGAGCCTCCGGGTCACATCTCCCCCACTGACCCCCTCATGAAGGTGGCAGGTCTCTCTAAACCCCAGCTTCCCATGGTTGCACTGATGGTAGTCCTGCAGTCCACAGTGTCCCGGGTGGAAGTGGCGTGTGGTCAAAGACCCTGGAGAAAGCCCTCCGCCCTTCCCTGGCTCAGGCTGTCTAATCTGATTCTGAGCCTGATGCCGCCGTGCAGGTGGATTTAATATCACACCCTTTGATCCATCCGATAGTGAAGATTCCTCCATGGTCACAGCAGCGAATGAAAAAGCACTAGTAGACGCACTTATCACTGCAGTGCGTGAGACTTTAAAAATGGAGGATGCTGCTGATGTAGCCACAGATGTGGCTGTGTCGTTTGGTACGTATAAGTCGCATCATACTCCAAAGGTGTTTCCTTATGTGCCTTATTTTGACAGGTTTTCCTGTTAGGAATGGGAACAACCAAAATGACCCTTTGTTGTCCCCAAACGTTTTGCTGTACGTTACCCTTTTGTGGAGTAACTTTTAAAAAAGTGAGCTAGTCCACCAGTGGTGGACCCTCCTGTCTCCAGGTTGAATAAAGCAACCATGATCCCGGTAGAGCATTTTTTCTCAACCTTCCTAATGCCACGACCCTTAATACAGTTCCTCATGTTGTAGTGACCCCCAACCATAACATTTATTTTCGTTGCTACTTCATAACTGTAATTTTGCTACTGTTATGAATTGTAATGTAATTATCTGATATGCAGGATATATTTTCATTGTGCAGGAGATGCAGGGGCCGCGGGCGTGGTGCAGGGACCACGGGCGTGGTGCAGGGGCCGCGGGCATGGTGGAGGAGATGCAGGTGCTACGGCATGGTGCAAGAGCCACGGGCATGGTGCCGGAGATGCAGGTGCCGCGGGCATGGTGCAGGAGATGCAGGGGGCAGGAGATTCAGGGCATGGTGCATGATGCACGGGCTGCGGGCATGGTGCAGGAGATTCTCCTGGAGAATCTCCTGTACCATGCCCGCAGCACTGCATCTCCTGAGGAGATGCAGGGGCTGCGTAGGGGTCTCACCATTTGGTGAGGTGCCTTGGCTTTGAATTAAAAAATGGCACCAACACGTCACCGTGCATGCGTGTACGGGCTTTCCTGAGCAGTGTACCTGTCGGGTGTTGTGCCGCGGTGCGTTCCCTGCCTAAGACCATCGGAAATATGTGTTTTCCGATGGTCTTAGGTGACCCCCTGTAAAAGGGTCGTCCAACCCCTAGGTTGAGAACCGCTGCAGTAGAGGAATCCCCATTCTTTAAGGACCCGGCTGACAAGAAAGCGGAGGCTGTGGCATGCAGCATGTTTTCTTTGGCTGGTTCAGCATTGCGGACAGTTTTTGCTTTAGCCCTAATGTATCAGACCCTAACTGAATGGGCCAAGCTTTTGCGCCAGGGCCTGGGGGGTGAACAGGTCCCCGCTGCTTATGTTGATTTAGCGGACCAGTTGGTCCATGGGCTGCAGTTTTTGTGATGCAGCTTTGGATGCAGCTCCTGTGCTGTCCAAGCTTTCTGTTTCAGTGGCGGGGGTTAGTGGCTTAATTGCTCCGCAGACCAAGCCTCTAAGAAAGCTCTCATTGATCTGTCCTTTCAAGGCGATCGCTTGTTTGGGGGTACCCTGGATGACATAAAGGGTATCTCGGGGCAGGGGGGAAGAGTACCTTTCTGCCACAGTCAAGGGAAGGAGCCTCACCGCAGATGGCGGCCCTTCTCAGCCCGTAGAAATTTATTTTGTGCTTTTGTGACGAAGAATAAGGGAAATAGATCTTTTAAATCTTCCCCCGGGAGGATCCTAGCAATCTTGGTCTGGTAAGCCTAGAGCTAGCTTCACCGGACCAGCAAACAAGACTCCTTCAGCATGAAGGTCTGCCCTCACCCATTATTGGGGTGAGGGGACATATTCGCTGGTTTCTGGCCCCGTGGACTTCCTTGGTGAGCGTCAAGGATATCCGAAAAATGCTTCTTATGGGGGTACCCAGAAAGGGGGACAAAGTTTGTCTTTTTCAGATTTTTTTTAGGTCCCGAGTCTCCTTGTGCAGATTTAATTCCTTCAGAGGTTCAGGTGATGTCTGAACTACCTAAGACCGCCCCCATCTCTGTCCAGGGATTTGATTTGCCTAGGTCTGATTCTATTTCTGACCAGGGTGGTCCTTCCTCTGCACAAATTTCAGGGACCACAGGCAGTGCTTCACTGGCTGCTGTCACACAGATAGCTCTCTCTCCCATTTTTCATACAGGTTCTGAGTCTGGTGGTATCCGCCTTCAAGACAGTTCTGTTTGCTCAGTCTTACATGCAGCGCCTTTAGCAGGTTCAGCTCCACAGAAGGATACCGAAGTTTGTGACAAGGTCACGGGGTCATCTGATAGACACCGCAGTCCAAGGGCCACGGTAAGGCCAGTATCATCCTCAGCTAAGAATTCTTCTGCCGTTTCTGCGAGGAATCTTCCAATCATCCTGGTGGCTGTAAACGTCCCTTGGGGGCTTCCTCTCAGAGAAGACCAGTTGTCCCAAGGGCTGATCTACCATCCTGCTTTACAGTTGCTGGTTTTAATGGCTTCGCTATTGAAAGCCAGGTTTTGAGGGATAGAGGTCTGTCTGTGATCCCTACTATGTTGAAGGCGAGGAAGTCACCTTCCAGCAAGATATACCATTGTACATTTCTTGGTGTGAGTCGATTGGCGCTGATCCTCGATCCTTTTCTGTGGCTCGGATCTTAACCTTTCTTTAACAGGGCATTGATCAGAAGTTGGCCTGGAGTACCATCAAGGGCCAGGTGTCTGCCCTGGCAATCTTCTTTCAGAGACCCCTAGCAATGCACTCTTTAGTTCGTACCTTCATTCAGGGGGTTCGACCTGTGGCCCCACCTGTACAGTCTCTTTTGCCGCCGTGGGATTTAAATTTAGTGCTTTTGGTTCTCCAGAAACCTCCATTTGAAAAAATTCAGGAGATTCCCTTGCCTACTTTATCCCAGAAGGTGACATTCTTGGTGGCTATTACCTCGGCTTGCAGAGTATCAGAATTGGTGGCATTATCCTGTCACAGTCCCTATTTAGTGGTCCATAGGAATAAAGTGATTCTTTGTCCCTGTCCATTATTCCTGCCCAAAGTTGTCTTCATTTGAATGAGGACATTGTGTTGCATTCCTTGTGTCCCAAGCCAGCTCATCCCAAGGAATTCCACAAAAAAAGTTCAAGCGCCAATCCTAAGTGCAATTTCCATGTTGTGTCATAACCCCAAAAATGGTAGAGACTGTAAATCAAGTGCACCACGGTCGCCTACTCCTTAACACAGGATGGTGTATGCAAACAGTTAAACAGAAGAGAAGGATGGCTCTCAGATATGCACTTATGGTAAGTGGAATAGAAGTAATGACCCCAAAAACATTGATGGTCTTCGTTGTAAGCCTTAAAGGTTTAATAAACATATGCAGTTAAAACATAATAAATCAAGGGTCCGGTTTGAAAGTACTTTCTTTGATTTATTATTTTTTATCTGCATATGTTTATTAAACCTTTAAGGCTTACAACAAAGACCATCAATGTTTTTGGGTCATTACTTCTATTCCACTTACCAGAAGTGCATATCTGAGCGCCATCCTTCTCTTCTGTTTAACCATCCCAAGGAATTGGCTTTGCATACCTTGGATGTGGTTAGTGCGATTCAGGTGCATCTGGCAGCTACTGAGTCTTTTCGGAGGTCAGACTCTTTTTGTGGTTACGGACCAAGAAAAGGGCTGGCCACTTCTCCGGCTACCATCTCTAGATGGATCAGACAGACTGTGACTCAAGCCTATTCCATTAAAGGTCCGGTTCCACCTTTCCCTATCACGGTGCATTCTACTCGTGCGCTGAGTGCTTCTTGGACTTTCCGTCAGGCTTCAATATCGCAAGTTTGCAAGGCAGCCACTTAATCGTCCGTGCATACCTTTACAAAATTCCAGAAGGTAGATACTTTGGCATCTGCGGATGCTTCTTTTGGCCGCAAAGTTTTGCAGGCCCCTGTTTAAGAGGGGCTGTTCCTTCTTAAGGGGTGCTTTTTCTTTAAAACTTTATTTTTCAGACTGGGCTCCTGTGTCCTAGTTATGGGCTCTTATGTTTTAGCCTTGGGTTATTTTCCCCCACCCCTCATTTTCCTTTTGGCGCTGCTTTAGTTATGATTTATGTAGTGCTGTGTCCGCTGATAAATGAAAGAGAAAATGGGATTTTTGTACTTACCGGAAAATCCATTTCTCTGAGGTCGACAGACACAGCACTAGCCTCTCTATGGAGTTCTGATACTTCTAATACTGCTTGCTACTAAACGGATTACCAACAGAGAGGTGGGTGTTATACCAGTTGAGGACCTCCCATAGGTGTAGCCAGGTGTTTTTTGTTCTGCCTAGTCCTACCCCTGGAGGAGGCATTATAACCCACTAGTTATGATTTTTGGAACGCTGTGTTCGTTGATGAACTCAGAGAAATGTATTTTACGGTAAGTACAAAAATCCTTTTCTTTTTTTTTCTTGGTGGAGTTGCACTTAAAAAAAAATGTACCCGTTTCTACTTACATGAAAACTTAAAAAAAGCTACAGATCCTATCTTGTTTGCAACCTGGGGACTGCCTGTAGTTGCAAAATGTTCTTCCATTTCTTCCTTGTTAGTACCACTTTTCCATCTTTTTATTGCCTTCTGACAACCTTTTTGCGACATGTTGCTGCCATCCATTTTAAATTAACTTATGTTTTTCTTTAAAATCGTACATTTTCTCTGTTTAACCATTTGCCAACCAGCTGCCGCAGTTTTACATAAAATGCTTTGTGTAGCAGTTAGTGTGGGCGCCCACGTGCTGATTGGCTAGAGGGGGGGAGCCAATCAGTGGGTCTGGTGGCCGCGTTGTCCGCCAGATACCTGTGATTGCTCCCCGTGGAGACAGAACGGCGGTCTACCAATGTAAACACTGCAGACCGCTGTTCTGTGAGTGATAAACACAGGTATCCTTTGTTCCTCCTATATAGGAACACAGGTCCCTGTGTTCATCCAGTGAGCCAATCCCTCACACAGTTAGATAACACCCCCTAGGCACACATTTAACCCTTTGCTCGCCCCTGGTGTTTACCCCTTCCCTGCCAGTGTCAGTACAGTAACAGTGCATATTTTTAGCACTAATTACTGTAGTAATGTCATTAGTCCCCCCAAAAGTGTCAAAAATGTCAGGTAGGTGTCCGATATGTCCCCTGCAATGTCGCAGTCCCGCTAAAAATCCCTGATCGCCGCCATTACTAGTAAAAAAAATAAATAAAAGAAATCTAAATCTTTCCTTTAGTTTGTAGACGCAAAAACCTATTTGCGCAAAAACCTATTAATAGACACTTATTTTTTTTACCAAAATATGTAGTAGAATACATATTGGCCCAAAATGATGAAAACATTTAGATTTTTTATTGGGAGTGTTTTATAGCACAAAGTAATAAAAAAAAATGTTTTTTTTTTTTTTCAGAATTGTCGCTTTTTTTATTTTTTTGCGCAAAAAATAAAAATTACAGAGGTGATTAAATACCACCAAAAGAAAGCTCTTTTTGTGGGGGAAAAAAGGACATCAATTTTATTTTGGTACAGCATCGCACAATTGTGCAATTGTCAGTTAAAATAACGCAGTGCCATATCACAAAAAATGGCCTGGTCATTAAGGGGATAAAACCTTCTGGTCCTTAAGTGGTTAAAAGTTTGATTTGTTTTCTCTTTTCTTTTGTGCATAAAATATGGGTTTATGAGGTTTGAAAATCATTGCATTCTCTTTTTATGTAGATTGTACACAGAAGTAAAAGGTTATGTCCATATATTGCACCATGTTACACCCATATTTAGGGTGTAACATGGTGTAGATGCCTCCCTTACACCCTCCAACCACACGTGACCTCCCTGCCACCAAGGCAGACAGACTTGTATTTCTCAATGAAATGCAAGTGCAGTGGTCACTTGTAGCTCAATGACTCTTCCTCCTGCTCAGTAATTGGAAGCTGTTCCAGGGAGCTGTAAAAGAGTCTGCATGGGCGGCATTGCAGAAGACTATCATTGCACTCGCGATCCACTGATTGAGAGTGCAATGCTTTGCAGGCTGATGTAAAAAAGAAAAAAAATGAACATTTCAAAATATGTGCATTTATTATGTTTTTTTTAACTTGGACTTAGCCTTTAAACTTAGCTGTTCTGTAAGTACTTGTTAAGGTCTGATCCCTTTTAAATATAGGCACCTCAGGCTTTGCATCAAGCAATAAAAAAGCAATGGCTTTGAAATAACAGAGCCCAACTCTTGAGGACGTGGGTGTATGTCATCTGGTCTGGTCCAGGTGCTTTGTTTGGCTTTTTTCTTTTATTTTCTGTCTAAATGTTTCTTGACCATATCAATTTAAAGCGGAGCTCCGGCCTCAAAATTGAAAAAATCGATGTCGGGCCATCCGCTTGCTGAGTGCAACCTGAAAAAGAAATGGATACTGCCAATTTTTTTAATTTTTTTTTTTTTTTGGTCACTTACCTTTTGGTATAGAAGAAAATGTACTCACCGTCCTTCCACTTCCTCCCTCTGTGGCCGCGGCCAGCGCCGTCACTTCCGGTTTGCGATGACTCCTGGGAGCTGAACGTCACCCCATCCCAGAAGCTGTGCAGGGATGCCACGCCTGCACCGGAAGTGACGAGTGGGGCCGGTGCAGTGCATTGTGGTACTCCGACGTCACGGAAAAGAGGACACGAAGAGGGACGCTGCGGCTTCAGCTGCCCACACCTGAGATGGCAGCGCTGGAGAAGAACTTTTCAAGGTAAGTGTTTCTTCTTACAGGTAAGTGCGACCCCAGGACAGTTCAGAGGCTATCCATTATGGAATGTACTAGCCCTGACTGTCTCGGGGGTATTTTTAGCTAAAATTGACCCCCGAGGCTTTAAGCCATTGGGGTTCTTCTGGGGCTGTGTCAATATTGTCCCTATAATGGACTTAAACTCCCCCTTCTTACTTTGTGTAATGTGTGAAAAGTAGTGAAGCAGTGTGAAACAGCAATCATGTAAATTTGGATTATACTTAAAGGTAAACAGTACAATACTTTTTTCTCTGTCGCTCATTGACAGACGCAGTCCTCTTGATTAATAACACATTGGGTTATACTGCCCTCTACAGGAGTAGGACACTAGACGGAAGGAAAACGTTCTGGCCACACCTTAGGGGCAGTCCCAGAGGGTATATCCTTTCACTTCCTGCTACAGGATGTCAGTTTTTTCTGTCTAGTTAGGAGTAAGGACCTAAGTTCCTTGCTGGGATCTTTGTCCTGGCAGGATTTTTTAGAAAAACGTATTAGGCAGCTTTTTTTCTCCAGTGTTCCTGTGAGATCTTCAAGCAAGTACGCTGAAACTGGGCGACGGGCTGGATGTTAAGATCCAGTGGTCACCCCAGTCAGCCTGCGAGCGCGTGCAGGCCCTAGCTCCGCGCTGGGTCGGCCGCTACATAGTCCCACTGGACGGGGACTGACCCTGCGAGTTAAACATCTCGCCTGGACGCCGACGACCAGTTGGAAAATGAGTCACGGCGTCCGCATTGGTCGACAGCCCCCCCACCTCGGTGGAGAGGGGTTCTGTCAGGAGTTGGCGCCCGCCTGGTTCCGGTATGGTGAGTAAAATGTTCCCCCTCTCCCCCTGTCGGGTTTGTTGGTGGACGCGGGCCCCTCCCTGGGATGGTTGGACGCTCATGTTTCTGGGTCCCCCCTCTATCCTATAACAGAAGGCGCACTCTACTCGGGCGCTTAGTGTTTCCTGGGCCTTCCGCCATCAGGCGTCAGTGGTCCAGGTTTTCAAGGCAACTACTTGATCGTCGGTTCATACCTTTACAAACTTTTATAAAGTTGATGTGATGGCATCGTCGGATGCCTCTTTTGGCCGCAAGGTTCTGCAGGCCGCAATTTGAGGAGATCGTTGGTCTACCTCGAGGGTTTGTTGGCTGGTTGGCTCCAGTTAGGCCTTCTGGATTTCGATTTCTGTTATCCCACCCCTCATTTGTGGCACTGCTTTGGGACGTCCCAATGTATTATTAATCAAGAGGACTGCGTCTGTCAATGAGCGACAGAGAAAAATGGATTTTTGTAAAATCTTACCGTAAAATCCTTTTCTCTTAAGCTCATTGACAGACGCAGTACCCGCCCCTCTACTTTTGAGTTGAGTTGGGTTAAATTCTCTGACACTGCTTTGTGACATAACTGACATCCTGTAGCAGGAACTGAGAGGATATACCCTCTGGGACTGCCCCTAAGGTGTGGCCAGAACGTTTTCCTTCCGTCTAGTGTCCTACTCCTGTAGAGGGCAGTATAACCCAATGTGTTATTAATCAAGAGGACTGCGTCTGTCAATGAGCTTAAGAGAAAAGGATTTTACGGTAAGATTTTACAAAAATCAATTTTTTTTTTTATAAACATTTTAGCTGGACTGGCTTCAAATTAGGCTTTATGTGATTCCAATTACAAGCAACAGAAGTCCGCTTCCTGCTACAGATAATGGAAATTCCTTGTCAAACTGAACTTTGCATCAGGCAGATTTTCACTATTAACTTGTGCTTTGCTGACTGTTGCTCAAACTGTAGCTCTTAATTGAATAGCCATTTTCTTGTACCCTCTAATTATCTTGCTTTTTTTGTTCCCAAAGGTCTCATTTTTGGCACATTTACCTCCCCTTGGTTTGGCTGTTTATCAGCTGGTGGAAGCGGAGAGTCCAGAAACTGTAAAGGCGGATTATACAATTTTTACTAGAGGGAGAAGTAAAATCACATCCAATGGGGTCTTCTATGTTAGTGAGTTGGATGACCTCATCCGGGACTTAACTTTAGAGAATTCCTATCTAAAGCTTGGGTTTTCGCAGACATCTGGACTTCTGGAGGTAATGTTCTTGCAGTGAAAAAAATGTTAACTTGCTATATAAATCAGAGCTTGCTATATGTAAAAACCAAACTCTCTATAGCTCTGTCTGTCATGCATCATTACAGGACACAGAGGGCTTTATACACATGGATATGTCGGTTATGCTGCAACCTTTGGGTGCATAGACAATGGCCAAAAAAAGGCAGGGATTTACACCCAGGCCTAACCCCTCCCAACTCAGCTAAGCCTCAGTTCTAGTGTTTGAAGGTATTGGATACACCTCCTTGTCTCTTTAAAGGTGTTTTTTTTTTTTTTTTTTTTTTGGCGGGGGGGGGGGGGGGTTTGGGAACAACTCTTCAGGTGTTCCTTATACTCCTACTGGAGCAGAGGTGGGTTCTATTGACTGGTCACTATGGTCAGCATGTGAAGAGGTACTCTACCCAGACCCTGCATGCAAGAGTGGGGATTGTTTGTGATGTCTGCCAGTTGGCGCTAGATCCTGCAGACAGTGTGCAGCATACCCAGTGATCCCCCCTGCAGAGAAGTCCTTGTAGGCCCTGCAGGGTCCATCTGCAATGATGAGTGAAGTTTGGGTCTAATGGCCCTTCAGTGTGGACTGGTGAGTGCCTCTGTGTATAATGGAAACGTGGCAGTCCTTTCATTGTTTCCTAGGTTTGGAGTTTTTATTTGGGCACTATATGGCCGTTTTTTTTTTTTTCCGGATAATGCCATATAGCAGTGGCAGTGTGTGAAAGGGACGGTCTGGTATGGAGTGCACCTGATGACATGCGCAGGCACCAGTTTGCTTCACGTTCCAGAATGATCTGTTTTTGATGAGCCACTGGGCCGCACACAGACAAAGACAATAGTCCATCCAGTTCAACCTGTATAGGTGTTTGTGGCTGTAATCATCTCACATAGCCCTGAATGTTCTGATCCTTGAGATGTACGTCTAAGAGTCTTTTGAAAGCCACCATACTACCTGCAGAAACCACCTCTTGTGGTAGAGAATTCCACAATCTTGTAGCCCTAACAGTAAAGAACCCCCCACGTTGCCTGAGGTTAAAACGCTTCTCCTCTAATCTCATCGTATGCCCTCGAGTCCTCATGCAATCCCTTCGACTGAACAGCTTTTTTTCTAAGCTGAGATCCCCATTGAGATATTTATAAATTGTTATCATGTCCCCCCTCAGGCGTCTCTTCCCCAGGGAGAATAAATCAAGCAATTGCAGACGCTCTTCATAATTAAGGTCCTCCAATCCCCTAATCAGTTTAGTTGCCCTTCTCTGGACTCTCTCCAGCTCCAACACATCCCTCCTGAGGACTGGCAACCAGAACTGGACAGAATACTCCAGATGTGGTCGGACCAGAGTTTTATAAAGTGGAAGGATTATACTTTTATCTCTGGAATACATCCCTTTCTTTATGCATGCTAATATTCTGCTGGCTCTGGCAGCTGCCGCTTGACATTGCATGCTATTGCCTAATCTATCATCAACCAAGACTCCCAGATTTTTCTCCATTTTTGATTCCCCCAAGGGTTCCCCTCCTAACGTGTATTGTGCTTTTATGTTTCTAGTCCCCAAGTGCAAAACCTTACACTTCTCCACATTAAACCTCATTTGCCAAGTCGTTGCCCACTCCGTTATTTTGTCCAGGTCATTCTGTAGAATATCTGCTTCATGCTGTGCAGTTATTGCCCTGGCCAATTTTGTGTCATCTGCAAAAACTGATATCGAACTCCTGATCCCGACCTCAATGTTGTTTATGAATAAATTGAACAAGGTTGGTCCCAGGACTGAGCCTTGGGGGGACCCCGCTTACTACCTCATACCAGTCTGAGTATGCGCTGTTTATTACCACCCTTTGGACACACCCTTTTAGCCAGTTCCGTATCCAAGAGCAAACCATGCTGTCGATACCTGCAGACCTTATTTTATAAATTAAGCGCTTATGGGGAACGACAAGAACGCCCATTTGGAAACCCGTGCTGATTACTGCTGATGATGTTGTCTTTAGCAAACTCTACGATATAGTCCCTTATCATCCCCTCCAGAAGTTTACATACTATTGATGTCAAACTGACAGGCCTATAATTTCCCGGGATATGCCTCTGACCCTTTTTGCATATCGGAATCACGTTGGCTTTCCTCCAATCCCCTGGTACATCTCCTGTCCTAATACTGTCAGCAAAGATCAGGAACAGTGGTCTAGATATAAACTTACTGAGTTCCTTGAGTACTCTCGGATGTACGCCATCCGGGCCCAGTGATTTGTTTGTGTTAAGTTTATCCAGCCTTTCCCTGATTTCACCCTCTGTTAGCCATAGTGGCAAGTCCTGTGTATTACTACTAACCATACAGCCATGGTCAGTGTACCCCTCCTTTTCCTGTGTAAAGAATGTCGAGAAAAAAGCATTCAGCACGGTTGCTTTTTCAGTGTCCTCTGTAACCATCCTCCCATCATCGTTAATTATGTGTGCAATATGCTCTGCCCTAGTTTTTTTGCTGTTGATATATTTAAAGAATTTCTTTGGGTTTTTTTTACTATCCTCCTCTATTTGTCTCTCAAAGTTGATTTTAGCCATCTTGATTTCGTGTTTACTTTTCTTATTTGTCTCCTTGTATTGCTCAAAAGCCGATACTGTGCCCTCTGCTTTATATTTCTTGAAGGCCATTTTTTTTTCCCCTAATACGTTTTTTAACGCTACGGTTTAGCCAGCCAGGTTTGGCTTTGTCTCTTCTAAATTTATTTCCCATAGGAATGCACTGCAAGATGCATTTGCTTAATATGTTCCTAAAGCATTCCCATTTTTCCTCTGTGGTCAGTGATCCCAGGGTTTGGTCCCAGTTTACCCTTCCCATCAATGAGTACAATTTTGGAAAGTTTGCCCTTCTGAAGTTTAGGGTTCTTATGTTCCCCACTTGCCTTGTTATATTGTTATTTACACTAAATGTGATTATCCTGTGATCGCTAGAGCCCAGGTAGTCCTGG
Organism: Pelophylax lessonae; assembly: GCF_965119305.1. Taxonomy (NCBI): domain Eukaryota; kingdom Metazoa; phylum Chordata; class Amphibia; order Anura; family Ranidae; genus Pelophylax; species Pelophylax lessonae. The sequence continues at coordinate 177,006,384 of NC_138768.1, forward strand.
ACTCCTACCTCCGAGATTAGGTCTGGGTCATTAGTGATCAATAGATCCAGGACTGCGTTTTCCCTAGTCGGAGAGTCCACCAACTGTGACATGTAATTATCCTGTAAGGTTTCTGTGAATAGATGGGCCTTCTGTGAGTGTGTAGTCCCCTCTTCCCAGTCAATGTCGGGATAATTGAAGTCCCCCAATATGATGACTGATCCCAGTTTTGCCACTTTACCCAATAATGCTAAAAATTCCAGCTCTACCTCCTCCCCTTGTTTAGGTGGCCTATAGCAACCCCCCACAGTTACTTTTCCCTTTTCTCCTTCCCTATGGAGTTCTACCCACACAGATTCTAAATCCATGCTCATCCCTTCCGTAATGTCACTCCTCTCTATCACCCTTACATTGTTCTTGACATAGAGACATACCCCTCCCCCTCTTTTCCTACCCTGTCCTTCCGGTACACCGAATACCCTTGGATATTGGCCAGCCAGTCATGTGAGGGATCGAACCAAGTCTCCGTTATTCCCATAAGGTCTATGTCATCCTCATGTACTAACATTTCCAACTCATCCATTTTATTTGCTAGGCTCCTGGCATTAGCATATACCCCTCTTAGTTTTACGGAAGTTAAACGTGATTGGTGGTTATGTTTATTCCTGTTTGGTCTGAGGATTTCCCGCACAGACCTACCAATTGACATTATGGACCTACTGTCTCTGCTGACTCTACAACTGCCTTCAGTCCTTTGCTCCCTCCTGACTGACTCTACTTCTGAGCCCTTCCCCCCGTCTCCTAGTTTAAAAGCCCCTCCAACTTGGTGGCTATCTTTCTCCCCAAAAGAGCTGTACCGTGCCCATTAAGGTGCAGCCCATCCTTACTAAAGAGCCGGTAGCCGACTGAGAAGTCAGCCCAGTTCTCCAGGAACCCAAACCCCTCCTTCCTACACCAATTCCTCAGCCACTTGTTAAGTTCCCTAATCTCCTTCTGCCTCCTTGTGTGGCAGAAGGTACAGGCAGTATTTCAGAGAAAACCACCTTGGAGGTCCTATTCCTCAATCTATTACCCAAGTCCCTGAAATCGTTCTTTAGGATCCTCCACCTTCCTTTTACTTTGTCATTAGTGCCCACATGCACCATGACCGCTGGGTCATCCCCAGCCCCGCACAATAATCTGTCTGCCAGATCCGCGATGTGCCGAACTCGGGCGCCCGGTAAACAACATACTGTTCGGCTACCGAGATCTTTTTGACAGATTGCCCTCTCTGTCCTCTTGATAATTGAGTCCCCAACTACCACAACCTGTCTAACCTTTCCTGAGTCACGGTCCCCCTTCTTCCTGGAGCCGCCACTCCCCTGGCAGCTGGGGGAGGGCGCCTGCTCCAGCTCTGCCACCTCTGAGTTGATATCCCCCTCAACCTGCAACTTGGCAAATTTGTTAGGGTGTACTAACTCAGGACTGGCCTCCCTGACACTCTTCCCACTATCCTTCCTAACGGTCACCCAGCTGCGTACCACTGATGCTTGCGTCTCCTCTTCTCCTCCCTCCTCTATGCTGGCCCCTGCCAGCGCCTGATGGGTCATGTCCAAGCTCCTTTCCAGGTTGTTGATGCAACGCAGTCTTGCCTCTGTATTCTCTAGATCCAGGATCTGGTCTTCCAGAGCAACAAGTCGCTCACATCTTGCACAGCAGTATTCGCCCTTGATTGGTTCATCAAGGAACTTGTACATGGCGCAAGAAGTGCACTGAGTGGCATCCGCAATCCTGTTGGACATTATTACCCACTACTCTATGGGGATAATGTTAACTACCTTCTATTCCTTACCTACACTACCTCTAACTCCCCTGGTACTAAACCTGGGGTACTCACCAGTCGCTAGTATACTCACCAGTCGCTAGTATACTCACCAGTCACTAAGATACTCACCAGTCACTAAGATACTCACCAGTCACTAAGATACTCACCAGTCACTAAGATACTCACCAGTCACTAAGATACTCACCAGTTGCAAAGATACCAGTTGCAAAGATACCAGTCGCAAAGATACCAGTCGCAAAGATACTTACCAGTCTTCCCAGGTACTCAGTCGCAGACACAGTCACACAGCAATCAGTCGCAGCACAGTCACACAGCTTTCTCCCTCTCCTTGTTTGCAGCTGCTGCCTTACTCACAGCTGCTGCCACACTCACTGAGAACGGATGGTCTCCTCCTCCTCCTTACTGTGAACGGACGGTCTCCTCCTCCTGGCACCCTCACTCTCCTCCGCTCCTCTCCGCAGTATGGTACGGTGCGGCGGTTTCCGACCTCCACCCCCGCGCTCGCAGAGCGCGGTCGGTCGCAGAGCACAGTCGGTCGCAGAGCACAGTCAGTCGGTCGCAGAGCACAGTCAGTCGGTCGCAGAGCAGTCGCAGAGTAGTTTAGAGTGAGCTGAGCAGATAGATCAGCGCAGTGCATATCGTTCCACAGCTACCCCTCTGTCTATAGTAGCCCCTTAGTAACCTGTATTGCTTGTAGTTTTGTACTTGTAGTCCCCCACCAGCCCACCCCCCTACCAGCTGATCAGTTGCTTCCTACTTGCGTCCCCGGTCAGGTCCTGTCAGGTCCTTGTCTCCGCCGCCGCTGCTCTGTCCCCGCTCTGTCTCCCTGGTCACTCGGTCACTCCCCAGTCACCCTCCGAGGCTCCCGCACCCGGCCCCGGCTTCCTAGTGCGGCTTCCCTCGCACGTGCGGCTCCTTCTCCGCTCCTCCTCCACACACACACACACAGCTCCCCTCGCTGTGCACGGATCACTCGCAGCTTCCGGAGTGATGATGGGAAGGTGTTCTCTTTACTCTCCTCCTTTTAGAAGGAGGATGAGATGTCTGAGAAAGTTCCTCAGAATGCAAAAGAGAACGAAATGGAATCTATTGTGAAGGAGTTATCTCTGGGTCCAGTACTGTCTGACACAAGCCTATAGTGGACTTCTGGTTCATGTGGTACGCTCTAACTTTAAGTTATCACAGCTGGAATCCTCTTCCCCTAAAGTCGCTGATTTTGGGTCATGACTGCCACCTAAAATCCCCAGGTATGTTTTCAGTACACCCTTACAAGAAGTGATGTATGTCAATTGGGCTCACCTTGGTAATATTCTATCGACTTAGCCAGTCATGCCATACACCACATCCCAGAGAGTGTATAATAACAATGTAAAGATGAAGAAAAGGGGCTTTTGAGGTGTTGGCTATCCCATTCAGCAAAAAAAGGTTTACTCAGATCCATAAAATATTTGTTTTATTCATCAAAACAATAAAAAAGCTTTCTTCATACCAAAAGTAAGTAGAATAGCTATACAGCAGTTTTTACATATATCGAACAACAATTCATAAAAAGACCAGAAAAAGCAAATCACCCCCCTTATTTATATACAAAGTGAAGAAGCTCAAACTTCTCCCACAGATTGACTGTGCACGTAGGAGGAAAGGGCTGCTCCCGATGCATTTCGCCTGTATGGCTTCCTCAGGGGTATTTGGATAGAAAGGGTTCAACTAGGTGACTACAATGAGAAAAAGAAAAAACATACTAATACATAATTATAAAGAGAAAAAATGGTGGAACCTGCGCTATGGTAACCAACTGAATATAAAAGCGTAAGCTGCCTCCATCTTACTCCTATAAAATAGGGGTACTGTATCAGGGTGTTTATGTCAAGGGTTGGTCTATGGTGCTAACTATTTAAGAGGAAATATATACCACTATGTGAAAAAATATCTATTAAAACAACTTTTGAATGTTGCCCATGTAGTGGTGTGTTTCATAAAGTGCTATTGTGCATATATAAATGACAACTTTAAACCACAATTACAAGTAAATAGATATGTGAAACTTGTTAAAGAAAGTGCCAGTGCTGTGCGTGATATGGTTGGTGCCAAGAAATGTAAAATTAAATACCAAGTATAAACCACAAATGCAAAGGCACTTTTATTTAACAAGTTGCGCATATTTATTTACCTGTAATTGTCGTTTAAAGTTGTAATTTTATATATGCATAATAGCACATAATGAAACACACCACTACATGGGCAACATTCAAAAGTTTTTTAATATATATTTTTTCACATGGTGGTTTATATTCCCTCTTAAAATTGGGGCGGGGCTAGCCGGCAAGATGGCTGGCTGCATGTGATCGGAGCTCTGCAGGCCTCCACTCGAGCTCCATGCAGTGCACCTTGATACCCACCTTGATCCGGACCTCCATGCGAGTATTGCGGCAGCTTGCGATACATGCCAGGCAATATGAGTAAGGAGACAAGTAGGGAACGTCCCGCTACGGGAACAGAACGTTTGAAGGAGTTTGTGCGGACCGAGAAGCAGGAAGTGGAGGAAGCAGCAGCAATACACAGAGCAATATGCCGGCAGAGAAACAGGTACATTCTCAACTTATGGCTGCTATAACTACAAGTAATACTATGTTGACTGGTAAAATGGAAGAAATTAGAATGGATATTGGTTTAATACACCATGATCTGCAGGCTGAAAAAAGGATATCCTCATTAGAGGAGAATTACACTCCAGTGCCAAATCGTATATTAGCAGCTGAAAAGCAAGTAACATACCTTAATCAAAAAGTTGAGGACTTAGAAAACAGATTAAGACGCAATAATATCAGATTTGTGGGTTTACCGGAGAGGGCTGAGGGGAAGAATCCTGGAGAATTTGTGGAGACATGGATTAAAACCCTATTTCCTGATACTACTTTCTCCACAGCATTTGCAGTAGTAAGAGCCCATAGAATTCCTGCAAAACCACCAGCCCCTGCAAGACCTTTACTTGCACGATTTTAGAAATGTAAAGATCGGGATCTTATACTACAGAAAGCAAGACAAAAGGGCACCATTCAATATGAAAACGCACAAGTATTTTTTTTTCCCTGATTTTTCAATAGATCTACAAAAATTGAGAGCTACCTTTTTTGAAGTTAAAAAAAATTAAGAGAACGACACATCTACTCCATGGCATACCCTGCGAGGATGAGGGTGGAGGAAGATGGGAAAATATATTTCTTCAATACTCCGGAGAGTGTACAAGAGTGGCTTTGCTCGAAAGGAACTATAAAGTGAAAGGACAGAAAAGAATCTTGCCATTTTCCTTTGTTTTTCCTTGTAATGAAAAAGAAAAGAAGCATGTAGATGATAGAATGACGAGGTGGGGGGAGGGAAGGGACTGGGAGTCGAGAAACAATTGTTTTGTTTTTGTTTTTTTGTGTGCGTTTTTTTTTTTTTTTGCGCGGTTCCTCTCCCCCTCCCTCCCTCCTCCCACCCTCCTCCCACCACTGGTAAATCTTTGAGCCATTTCTTTTGTTTTTTTTTTTTGTTTTTTTTAAGGCTTAGCAAAAATCTTTTTATATTATTCCTTAGAAAAAACATAAACTTTTTCTGAGAATAAGGTGGGAGCTTGAGTGGAGGCCGCAGCTATATTGTCCTTGCATGCAAATGATTGTATGCTCGGGCAATGTCACATTGTCTTTTTGGGAGTAAGGCCTATTGGTCAAAATTTTGCTATATGTGCATGATGATTTTTCTTTTAAAAAAAATTTTTATTTTTTTTTTGGTAATTTTGTTTGTAATCTTTTTTTCCTTTTCATATTTTTTCTTGTTACTTTTGAAGATCGCTGTGTCCTGGTGTGCCCAACTAACCTCAATAATTATATTGGTTTAAAAGGAGTACATTGCTACGGGATATTATTATGATAAATGTCATAGATAGACGGTAAGATATATGGGATCTCTTTTGGGGATGTGAACCTACAGCTATATATAGAAAAAAAAACCTCTAAGATGACTACACAATGTAGATTCCTATCATGAAATGTTAGGGGTCTAGGGACTCCCCAGAAGAGATCCCAGGTAATTACAAATATATTACAAACTAAAGCACAAATTGTATGCCTGCAAGAGACACATATGATCCCAGATACAACAAATCAATTGTGTAAACCCTGGATTCAATGGTCAATACACTCGAGCTATTCAACATATGGAAGGTGGGGGTCACTGCTTGTTCATAGGTCGATACCATGGAAGTGCTTTAAAAAAAAAAGGTAGATCCTGAAGGGCAATATGTATTTGTAGGAGCTCAAATGTATGATATACCATTTGTTATTTTAGGTATATATAATCCACCACCTACTACATTAAGTGTAATTAAAGAAGCTATGCTATTTGCAAGTTTATACCCAGAGGCATTAGTGCTATGCCTGGGAAACTTTAATCTTCTGTGGGACCCGCTGGTGGACAGGCATGGACCCCCTCTAAAAAGAACTCGAAAACCACTTATGTTTCGTGAGTTAGGGGAAGAATTTGGATGGAGAGATTTGTGGCGAATGCTTAATCCTCGGACCAGGGCTTATTCCTGGGCCATCCTAGGAAGGGGATGTCTGTCAAGAATAGATCTGGCGCTGGGAAATGATAAAATTATTTCTAGGGTTGTCTCTGTTGAATATTTGATTAGAGGAGTGTCTGATCACTCACCACTCCTGGTAAATATAGCAAATAGGAATTGAGGGAATGAAGCAAAACTGGAAATTTCAGCCATATTGGTTATCACAGATTGGAACGCACGATCGTATACCTGAACAATTGCAGATATTTTTAGAAACGCATGGATCCCAAAGAGATTTGATCTTTTTGGGATACCTTGAAAGCATATCTACGGGGGGCACTTAGATCAACAATATCATATTAAAAGAGCCAGGAAACGGAAGATCTAGAAGAGCAATGTAGAGATACAGAAGCTGCGTTTTTGAAAACACCAACTGAAATAAATAGGGAACTTTGGTGGTTCTCAAAGATCTCGGCATCGCTAATTGTGCTCTCGTTTGTCTGTGTTTCTGGACTCCTGATGCACTTTACTTTCCTACTTCGTTTCCTGAAGTGCCTTCGTAGATTCTCCTGCGGATCCATCCTTAATGCGGGCCCTGTCTACCCTGCTTGTTCCTCTCCTGTTTTTGGACACTGCTCTCCTGCTGGAATGTCGATGTCTTCTATCCTGCTTGCTGCTGGGGACCCCTAGTTAACTCCTCGATTCCCGGGATGACTTTACATTATTTGCCGGCATGTTAGTTCATTTTTCTACCGACAGAGGAATGCAGAAGATGTCTGTTATTTCCCCCCCCCCCTTCCCCCTTTTTCTGTGGCAGGAGCTTTTTTTCTTGTCCTCCCCCCGGTTTTTTCTTTTGCCCCTATCCTGGGTTGATGTTCGCATCATAGGGATTTTGACTGCTAACTGTTGTTGGGATCCTAGGCTCTCTATGGTTGGGATGGAAGAGCGGGGTGGGGGGGTTGGGTTTGTTCTGGTTTTTGCTCTAACCTACTTGGGTTTTTTTGCCACTTTATGCTTGCTGATGCTCCCTCTGTGTCTCCCCCGTTGTATGGTTGCTTCTACCCCCCCTCGGTGGTGTCTGCGGCTTATCAGCTGGAGGGAACCTAAGTTCATACGAAAGTTGAAGTCAATATGTTGTCTAATTCTTTGAAAATTGTTTCTTGGAACAGGGGTTTGAACTCTCCTCACAAGCGGTCCCTGGTCTTCTCTTTCCTCAAACAATACAAACCACATATTATCTGTCTCCAGGAAACTCATCTTACGGCTCCTAAACATTTAGCCCTTAAAAGAGCTTGGATTGCTCGTTCTTACCATGCCTTCCATACCTCTTATTCTAGGGGGGTCTCTGTCCTTGTTGCTAGGTCCCTCTCAGCAGAGGTGCTTTGAGTGAGGACGGATCCGGAAGGCAGGTATGTCCTGTTGTCCCTGCAGGTTGGCCGTTCTGTTATTAATTTAATCAACCTATATATCCCTCCCCCATTTTCAGCAGACCTGCTTCACAAAGTCACTTCTTTCATCCTGGATTCCCCCATGGGTCATGTTCTCTATGTGGGGGACTTTAATGCAGTTATTGACCCTGCCATGGACCGCTTGCGGGGAGAGGGGCGTATTTTCCAGTCCCTGCTGGACTGGATTCAGGTATATGGTTTCGTAGACGTGTGGCGCTGAAAACACCCAGACGCTAGACAATATACATGTCACTCTGATTCCTTTTAAAATGATGTCTCGTATAGATCTGGTTTTTGCTCCCTCCCATACCCTTCCGCTCATCGCTGGGGCATCCATCCTTCCTCATGGGATTTCAGATCATGCCCCAGTGATGGTGGAACTCTCTCTCCTGCCGGCCTCCAGCCCTCCGCTGTGGCGTCTCAATGCTTACTGGCTGTCTGACCCTACGGTTCTGGGCGCTTGCACTAAGGGGGTTTCGGAATATTGGGAAACTAACCTGCTTACTGCGGACTCCTTGACGGTGTGGAAGGCGTTTAAGCCTTCTGCCCGGGATGCCTTTATGTCTATTACGGGTATCCTCCGTAAAATTAATAGAATTTGCACTGAGGAGCTTGAGGCTGCTATGGTAGAGGCTGAGGGAGCCTATGCGGACCGAACCTCTCTGTCCACACACGCTCAGTGGCTTCAGGCCCGTAGAAATTATGAGCTCCGCCTACTGCATCTTACTCAGAAACGTTTGCTGTATACTACTCAGAATTTGTTTGAACATGGTAATAAGGCAGGCCGGCTGTTGGCCTATTTGGCTCGACCTGAGTATTCTCCCACTTCTGTCACGAGGATTCGTGTTTCCCCCGACAGAGGTGGTGGATGCTCCATCGGGCATTCTAGACGCGTTTGTCTCTTTTTTTTACCGACCTTTATGCCTCCACTGCCCAATATGATGAGGCCTCCCTGTCTCTCTATCTCACTGACATTACCCTCCCCTCTCTGGCGGCTCAGGATGCTGAGGACCTTGAGGCCCCGCTCCAGATAGAGGAGATAGAGGCTGCCATCGGACAGATTTCCAAACACAAGACCCCTGGACCTGACGGATTTTCCCTTGAATGGTATCCTTAGTTTAAACACCTCCTTAGCCCTCACCTCCTCCGCACCTTTGATGCTGCCTTGGCAGCTGGGGTGCTCCCCCCGAGGCCTTGATTATTCTACTTCTTAAACCCCGTAAAGATCCTCTACATTGTGATTCTTATAGATCCATATCGTTGAATAACGTAGATGTGAAGATTCTTGCCAAAGTGCTAGCCAACCGATTGAATAGGATTATTCCTTCATTGGTACAGGATGACCAAGGAGGGTTTATCCCAGGCCGCTCTACCCGCATGAATATTCGCAGATTGTTCCATAACTTACAGTACCCACATCCTAATTCCTCGACTCGTGTCATTGTTTCCTTAGATACCTGTAAGGCCTTTGACAGTGTAGAATGGCGTATTTTACATAAGTTTGGGTTTGGTCCACGCATGATTGCTTGGATTAAACTTCTCTACATCGATCCTGTTGCTCGAGTTAGGGTGAATGCTGTGATCTCCCCAGAATTCTCTATCTCCAGGGGTACGAGGCAAGGTTGCCCGTCATCCCCACTTTTGTTTGCCTTAGCCATTGAACCTCTGGCTGTCCGTATCCGTTTGGCTTCGGACATTCGGGGTCTGGCTATTGGCTCTATTGACGAGAGAATATCCCTTTATGCTGATGATACTCTTGTCTACTTGGCAGATCCCTCCGACTCCTTGTAGGCCCTCCTCAGGGAGATGGAGAGTTTTGGGGACTTTTCGGGCTTTCGCATAAATTGGTCTAAATCCACTATCTTTCCGTTGGACCCAGCAGCAGAGTCGGTGATCTATTCGGGTTCCAGGCTTCAGGCGTCCCACTCCTTTCGCTACCTTGGGGTTATTATCCAACTGCCGCTACACTCCTATGTGTCCAATAATTTATGCCCTCTCATTGATCTCCTACAACAACGGATCTCTCAGTGGATAGATCTTCCCCTGAATCTGATTGGGCGAGTTAATATGATCAAAATGATTTTCCTCCCGAAAATTCTGTATGTTTTGGCCAATGCTCAGGATAGCCTTGGATACTCTAAAACTACCCACGCACATGGCTGG